>NC_073381.1:37894751-38218955 GCF_028641065.1 Leucoraja erinaceus | reverse complement strand
GACCTTTTTAATCATGAAAGGAAGATGAGCGGCAGAGCTATGCCAGAAGAGCCACGTGGTGGTGAAGAAAGACCAGCCAGACAACTTAAACTCACTGAGAAAGGTCGAAGTCATGTTCTCAAGGAGGCTGAATTGGATAGGAACAAGTTGGGGAAGAAGATTAGAAGGCTGTTTGAAAGTGTGAAGTTAGCAAAAGTAAAGGTAGCAGAAAAGAAGATACTAAGCCAGAAGAAGAAGGTGATGAAATAGAACCGGGAGATAGTATCTCAAATGTATCTTCACAAAGATCAGGCCGTAAATCTGGTAGCTCAGCCAGTTCGGTTTCGAGGGCTTCTGCTCGTTTGGGAGCAAAGGCTGAGTTAGCAGCGCTCTCAATAGAAGCGGATGCTATGAAGAAAAAACATGAGATGGCCCGACAGCAAGATGAGACAAAGCGACAGCAAGAGGAGATGATGCAACAGATGGCCCGTCAGCAAGAAGAAATGGCGCGATGTCAGGAACAACTGGAATTAGATACAAAGTTGAAGGTGGCTAAAGCCAGAAGGGACATACTGGAAAGTGAAGGGTCTAGATGCAGCTCTAGATCATCAAAGGCGATAAGCTCTAGACAGAGAGCCAGACCTGCTCAGAGTGAATTGGCAGTTGAATCGATTCCACGGTCAAAGTCCACAGGATACCTTGGATTGGAAAACCTAAATAGGTTGAGTGAACCTTCAGCTCAGCAAATGGGTGCTAGACCGAAACTAGCTACTATAAGAACATCCGTACAAACTCGAGAAGGACCAGTGGACCAAGGAGAAGGGAGCCAGGTTGGTCTATTGGCACTGCTGCATAAGCAATCTGAATTCAACGAGATTATAGCTCGACGAAATAAATCTCTCATTTTGCCACCAGTTGAAATTCCTACGTATGCTGGAGATCCTTTAGAATATGAAACTTTCGTGAGGGCACTGGAAGAGGTATTAGAGAAGAAAGTTGAGGATGAAGAAGAGCGCTTACGGTTTCTGGTGAAGTACACACAAGGAAAGGTGAAGGGGCTTGTGGAAAGTTGTCAGATGGAGCCAGACAACCAGGGCTATAAAAAGGCGAGAAGATTATTGAAGGAACGTTTTGGTGATGAACAGAGGATTGCGAATGCATACATTGAAAAGGCCCATGATTGGAGAGAAATCAAGCCAGAAGATGTGGATAAATTGAGTGAATATGCAATATTTCTGAGAAGATGTTGCAGCTCGATGAAAAATCTTGGCTATATGGAGGAAATTAATCTTTCAAGTAATATGAGAATCATCATTAGCAAGTTGCCCAGAAGAATGAGAGAAAAGTGGAGAGATAGGGCAGGTGAAATACGTGATAAGAGCAAACAAGTAGCCAGGCTACCAGACCTGGTGGAATATTTAGAAAGAGAAGTACGGTACATGTCAGATTCATGCAGCGGGATTATTGAAGAAGCCAAGCCACTTGCAATTTATAAGGGTTCTACCTATGTCAAAACTAAACAAAAGACAGGGCCTAAGAAAAGCAATTTTGCTACCAATATAATACCTGAGAAGGTGTTGGGTGGTGCCAAAGAGGATGCACCGACCAGAAAGAATGAATTCTGTCCATTTTGTGATGAAGTAGGTCACACCATAAGATGGTGTCGTAAATTTAAGGAAAAGAAATATGAAAAAAAGATGGACTTTTTAAAAAGGAATGGAATCTGCTATGGATGTTTAAAGAAGGGGCACATGGTAAAAGACTGTAAGTGTCCAATAGTTTGTGACAAATGTAAGCAGAATCATCCTGATGTGCTTCATACTGTAAAGAAAGAGCCAGATCATACTGAGCAGAAAAAGGAGTCAGCGGATGTAAATGCTATCACCTCGCCTCAAGTAACTGCACATATTGGGGGCGGAGAGAAAGCATGCATTTTTCTCTATTTTACTAGTACAAGTGAGAAATAGGGAAACTAATGTAGTGTTGCAAACATATGCATTTCTGGATCATGGGAGTTCAGCTACTTTTTGCACAGAGAATTTGATGAGAAGGTTGGACATTACTGGAGAGAAAGTTAAAATTCAAATGCGTACCATGAATAAAGAAAAGGATTACCAGAGTTATTATATAACAAATATGGAGATATCCAGTTTGGATGAAGATAACTTTATTCCAATTTCAGAGGTTTTCACACATGAAACAATGCCTGTTGGTCGTCAAAATGTACCCAGATGTGAAGACTTACAGCAATGGCCTTACCTGAAAGAAGTCAAAATAACAAAGATAAATTCTGATATTGACTTACTTATTGGAACGAATGCCCTGAGAGCATTAGAACCTGTACAGATAATTAGGAGCCAAGGGGATGGACCGTATGCTATGAAGACCCTACTAGGATGGGTTATTTATGGCTCCTTGGGTAAGAATAAGGAAAGCACCAGCAAAATGAATTGCCGTGCTGTTGCTGTTAACCAAATATCTACAGGTAAATTGGAAAAGCTGTTAATGAAGCAGTATAATCATGACTTCAATGAAAGTACCAGCCAAGAACATGAAGAAATGTCTAGAGAAGAATTGAAATTCTTAGATATTATGAACCATTCAGTTAAGATGAAAAATGGACATTATTGTTTGGATTTACCTTTCAAGAAGGAAAGTGTTAAGTTACCAAATAATCGCTATATGGCTGAACAGCGTATTCATGGTTTGAAACGTAAATTTGTTAAGAACACGAAATTCCAAGAGGAATATACATCCTTCTTACAGAATATGATTAATAACGAATTTCGCTTTGAGGAAAACCGCAGAGGATAATAAAGATTATTTCCCAGAGGAGGTAATTTCCACTTTGAAAAATAATTTTTATGTGGACGATTGCCTAAAATCCGTATCTACCGAGTTAGAGGCAATTCAAATAGTGAAGCACCTAACCTCTCTCTGCAATAAGGGAGGATTTGTACTTACCAAGTGGGTCAGCAACAGTCGTGCTGTTTTGGAAAGCATTCCACCAGATGACAGAGCCGAAGAAACCAAGGTGATGGATTTAGACAAAGACAACTTGCCAATGGAAAGGGCACTGGGACTGCACTGGTGTGTAGAAACGGATGTGTTTAAGTTTAAATTGTCAATTCAGGAACGACCATGCACAAGAAGGGGTATCTTATCTGTGATTGGTTCAGTATATGATCCTTTGGGATTTCTGGCACCATTTACACTGCTAGCCAAGTTAATTTTACAGAATCTGTGTCGAGAAAAACTTGGTTGGGATGAGAGTATAACTCAAACATCCTCGCACAGTTGGACAGAATGGTTAAAAGACCTCCAAAAAATGTCAACGTTTAAGGTAGATCGGTGTATAAAGCCTAAAACCATTGGTAATATCGGAAATGCGCAACTGCATCACTTTTCGGATGCCAGCGAAAGTGGTTATGGGACTGTTTCATACTTAAGACTACAAGATGTAAACAAAAGAGTGCATGTTGCATTCGTAATGGGAAAAGCCAGAGTAGCACCATTGAAGCAAATGACGATTCCCAGAATGGAACTTACAGCAGCAGTCTTAGCTGTGAAAATTGACATAATGCTGAAAAAGGAACTGCAATTTCAACTGGAAGAATCTACCTTCTGGACCGATAGTACTACGGTTTTGAAATACATTAACAATGAAAGCAAACGTTTTATGACATTTGTTGCAAATAGAGTTTCCTTTGTACTAGGAGCTACTAATGTTTCTCAATGGAGATATGTTAATACAAAGGAAAATCCTGCGGATGAAGCCTCTAGGGGACAAACAGCAAATTGCTTTCTTAATAACAAGAGATGGATCAATGGGCCAAAGTTTCTTAGTAAGCCAAGTAGAGAATGGCCAAAGCTTGAACTCGGATTTGAAATCTCTACAACAGATCCGGAAATTAAACAAAACATTTTGGTGAATGTGATTGAAAAAAACTCATATGACACCGTGAATAGTTTAATTACCCACTTTTCATCATGGAATAAATTGAGAACATCGGTAGCCTGGTTTCTTAAAATAAAAACAAGATTGTTGATGAAAATTCGGGAAAAGAAACAAATAACAGAAAGTATCTTGGAGAAGAATCCTGCGGAAAGGGAAAAGGAAATCAAGTTCCAGGCGACATTGTGTTGGTGGCTGACTCTACAGCATCTAGAGGTTCTTGGTTAATGGGTAGAATACTGGAAATCATGCCTGATGTTCAGGGTTTGGTACGTATAGTGCGACTGAAAACAAAAAACAATGTTTTAATAAGACCAATAACTAAGTTGTGCTTGCTTCTAGAAGGCGAAAGCGAAGATGGAAGAGTCGAGAAAGAATTGTGATTGCAGATATATAGTGCATGCTATTTTTTCCTCATTAGTATGGTGGTTAGTATCCACGCCTAGCATGCGGGCGATCGCGGTTTGATTTCCTGACGAGGGAGCTACAGGGTTTTATTCCCTGATATTTTGATTTTGATGTATGTTAAGCCTTAATGGCCACTTTTTTGATGTTATTTGGTAATTGCCTCATTATGTATTCGGAACAATTAGGGGCCGGTATGTAGTGGCCATTTGGCCTATTTTGCATGTCATTGTGGATGGCATGTTCCTTTAAATTTTAGCCAGCCCGTTATAATGTGGGTGGGATTTTATGACGTGTCTTGGGGCGTGTTTATGCAGCTTAACTGCTTGGGTGTTAGTTTTAGTTGAGAATTCGTTTTGGACAGGAGAGGGAGAAGGTTTATCCTTCGACCATGTCGAGCCACAGGTCAAGCATGTCAAGCCTCATGTGAAGAAGAAGACACGAGGAGTTTTCTAGTATCTGAAGCAATGCGCTGGAGTTCGAAGAAGATTGCTGGAACAAGTCGGAAAACCTTGGATGTATCTTACTGTTTTATATCTACAAAAAAGAAAATATTCATTAAAAGACTGTGTGCTGAAGCTTTATGAAAGTAGAAGCTCTGAAAGTCTCTGAGGCAGCTTGCATGCGTACCGAAGATATTCCCCTTATCCCCTCTCGTCCAATTAGTGGCTAGGGAGTTAATTTCCTGAAAGATCTGAAAAATCTGCCGCTACAAAGGATATGCTTCATTACCAGAGATCTGTCTTTCAGGTGTCCTGTTCTGCATTTGTCGTAACCTCCATTGGCAGATGCTCCTCTTCCTCTTCTCTCTCTCCTCCGGCACCCACCGAGGGCCCGTCTTCATCCAACCTCCGGTACCCACCGAGGGCCCGTCTTCAGCTGCTGAATCCTCTCTTGGACGGCACACCTTGCTCTCTTTAACCTCCTCGCTTGTGTTTCCCAACAACAAGCAGCATCAGTTATGATGCTCATGCTCTCCTGTTAAGTCCTGGCTGGGTCTTTTCCTCGTCCTCGTCATCACTAGTGCTTTCTTTTCTTCAGTGTTGAATTGGTGATGGCTCCTTCTTCAAGCAAATAGCTGCATAATTCCTGGAGATTCTGTCTTGCTTACAGAGCCCTTTCAGAGCTGGTCAGGCTATTTGACATCTTTCTTCTGGCTTTGCCCCGATGGTGAATCCAATGACATTGCAAAGAAGAGTCCAGCTTGGTTCCCCATCGACGTTAGCTCCAGCTACTTATGGTCAGTTATGATGCCTTGCTTTTTCCAGTGACAATCCATGGTAGGGTTCTGATGCTCCTGTTCCTCCCATGTATGTTCCTTCCTCATTTTGTCCAGTGTTGACTTGGGTGTGCCTTCTGTCTTGTGACAAAGATAAGCTTCATAACCAGAGATCCCTTGGCAAACAGGTGTCGCGTTCTGCATTTGTCGTAATTACCATTGGCACTTGCTTTGTAGTCATCTTCTCTCCGACCTCTGGCACCCACCGAGGGCCCGTCTTCAGATACCGAGTCCTCTCTTGGGCGGCTCCCACCAACAAGCAGCGTCAGTTATGATGCTCATGATCTCCTGTTTGGTCCTGGATGGGTCTTTTCCTCTTCGTCGTCACTGGTGGTTTCTTTTCCTCCGTGTTGAATTGGTGATGACTCCAACTTCAAGCAAGTAGATGCATCATTCCTGGAGATTCTGCCTTGCTTGCAGATCCCTTTCAGAGTTGGTCAGGCTATTTGACATCTTTCTTCTGGCTTTGCCCTGATGGTGAATCCAATGACACTGCAAAGAAGAGTCCAGCTTGCTTCCACATCGACGCTAGCTCCAGCTACTTCTGGTCAGTTATGATGCCTTGGTTTTCCAAGAGACAATTTGTGGTAGGGTTTTGATGCTGCTCCTCCCATGTATGTTTTCCCTTTGGTTATTTCCGCTTCCTTTTGTCTAGTGTTGACTTGGATCGGGTGTTTGTCCTCTGACAAGGATAGGCCTCATTACAAGAGACCCCTTGGCTTTCAGGTGTCACATTCAGCATTTGTTGTACCTACCATTGCCACAGGCTCCTCTTCTTTATCTTATCTCCGACACCCACCGTGGGCCCGTCCTCAGCCGCCAAGTCCTCTATTGGACAACAATGTTGGCCATTCTCACCTCTCAACAGCCCACCTCGCTCCCTTCAATAGCCTTTAACAATTCAATCAAAGAAAGGCTTATTCCTCACTTTGTCTTGCAGCTAGATAGATTAATTATGACACTTTCTACCCAGCCTGAAGAACAAATACTGGTCTGAATTACACTTGCAGAGTATGTAAGTAAGCAAATAGAGAAACAAGGCATCCAGACAAAATAAAATGCAAATTGCAGCTCTCGCTGTTGCTTCTTAAAAGACTCAGCAACCTGACAATCATTCTCTCCAGGTTCAAGATCAACATTTTCCCACCAACCATCAGTTCCATGAACCACATTGCACCAGCAACGCATTTCAGAACCGAAAGCACATTACTACTCACTTTTGCATTATGCTCATTATTTGGATCGTCCATCAAAATAACCGAAGCAAACTCAATTAACCAAATGCATCCGTCAACCATTTGGCTGCTAGTTTTCAAAGAACCTCAACCTCCTCTATCTTCTCTGCTTCATGTTCCAGCGCTTTTTAGGTCAAGCAAATCTTGGGGTGACAGTTCTCTTTAATGAGTCTAATAACTTCTGCATGTCTTCCAACTCACCTCTTCACAACCTACTTTCCAAGCCAAACTCAACCTTTTCCTCTGGTTTTACATAGACCATTACCAACCCTAAAACCTCTCAGGTCAGGCGTTAGATGCTGGCAGTTTTTATCAAACACCATTCACACACCAACCGTGTCCCATGGATCGCAAGCAAGCATTATGAAGTATGTAATGTTAAAAGATTTTCAGAAATCTTTATGTCATTTTACAATCACTAGTAGCCTTTATTACAGCATCAAATGTTTTGTTGAGATAATAAAAAAAATGTCAATATAACAACTAATTTCTATATTTGTTACTGCTTAGCACGTGCTTTTTGATTGTTGAATTGATGACGGCTCGCTCCATTCATTGGTAAAAAGATGCATCATTCCTGTAGATTCTACCTTGGAGCATAGTCCTCCCAGAGTTGGTCAGGCTATTTGCCATTTTTCTTCAGGCTTTGCCCTGACGGTGGATCCAATGACACTGCAAAGAGGTCAGCTTGGTACTCCATCAACGTTACGTCCAGCTAATTCTGGTCAGTTGTGATGCCTTAGTTTTCCCAGTGACAATCTATGGTAGGGTTCTGATGCTTCTGTTCCTCCCCTCTATGTTCCATCCTCATTTTGGCTAGTGCTGACCTGGGTGTGGGTTCTGTCCTGTGACAAACATAGGCTTCATTACCAGAGATCCCTTGGCTTTCAGGTGTCGCGTTCTGCATTTGTCCTAATTACCATTGGCACTTGCTCCTAGTCGTCTTCTCTCCGACCTCCGACACCCACCGAGGGCCCGTCTTCAGCTGCCGAGTCCTCTCTTGGACGGTTCCATCATCTACCTCGCTCCCTGAGGCCCAGCTCACTCTCTTTAACCGTCTTGCTTGGGTGACGAAAGTGTGTCAGTTTTCGTAACTATCTTTGCTTCTTGCTCATCTTCTGTCCGGCACCCACCGCAGTATGGTCCAACCTCCAGCACCCACAGCAGGCCCGTCTTTAGCTGCCGAACCTCTCTTGGACGACACAACTCTCTTCAACGTCCTTGCCTGTGTTTCCCACCAACAAGCAGCGTCAGTTATGAAGCTCATGATCATCTGTTTGGTCCTAGATGGGTCTTTTCCTCCTCGTCATCACTGGTATTTTCTTTTCCTCAGTGTTAAATTGGTGATGGCTCCATCTTCAGTCAAAAAGGTGCATCATTCCTGGAGATTCTGCCTTGCTAGCAGAGTCCTCCCAGAGCTGGTCAGGCTATTTTACATTTTTCTTCTGGCTTTGACTTCTGGTGGATCCAATGACACTGCAAAGAGGAGTCCAGCTTGGTTCTCAACCGACGTTAGCTCCAGCTACTTCTGGTGAGTTGCGATGCCTTGGTTTTCCCAGAGACAATCTGTAGTAGGATTTGATGCTCCTGGTCCTCCCATGTATGTTCCTTCCTCATGTTGTCCAGTTGATTTGGGTGTGTGTCCTCTGACAAAGATAGGGTTCATTACCAGAGATCCCTTGGCTTTCAGGTGTCGAGTTCTGCATTTGTCGTAATTACCATTGGTACTTGCTTCTAGTTGTCTTCTCTCCAACCTCCGGCACCCACCGAGGGCCCGTCTTCAGCTGCGGAATCCTCTCTTGGACGACACAACTTGCTCTCTTCAACTTCCTTGCCTGTGATTCCCACCAACAAGCAGCGTCAGTTATGAAGCTCATGATCTCCTGTTTGGTCCTGGATGGGTCTTTTCCTCCTAGACATCACTACTATTTTCTTTCGTTCAGTGTTAAATTGGTGATGGCTCCATCTTAAGTCAAAGATGCATCATTCCTGGAGATTCTGCCTTGCTAGCAGAGCCCTCCCAGAGCTGGTCACGCTATTTGACATCTTTCTTCTGGCTTTGCCCTTCTGGTGAATCCAATGACACTGCAAAGAGGAGTCCAGCTTGGTTCTCAATCATTGTTAGCTCCAGCTACTTCAGGTCAGTTGTGATGCCTTGGTTTACACAGTGATGATCCGTTGTCTGGTTCTGATGCTCCTGTTCCTCCCATGTATGTTCCTTCCTCATTTGTCCAGTGTTGAATTGGGTGTAGGTTCTGTCCTGTGACAAGGATATGTTTCATTACCAGAGATCTGTCTTTCAGGTGTCCTGTTCTGCATTTGTCGAAACCTCCATTGGCAGATGCTCCTCTTCCTCTTCTCTCTGTCCTCCGGCACCCACCGAGGGCCCGTCTTCGTCCAAACCTCCGGTACCCACCGAGGGCCCGTCTTCAGCTGCTGAATCCTCTCTTGGACGGCACACCTTGCTCTCAACATCCTCGCTTGTGTTTTCCAACAACAAGCAGCATCAGTTGTGATGCTCATGCTCTCCTGTTAAGTCCTGGCTGGGTCTTTTCCTCCTCCTCGTCATCACTAGTGCTTTCTTTTCTTCAGTGTTGAATTGGTGATGGCTGCATCTTCAAGCAAATATGAGGCATATTTCCTGGAGATTCTGTCTTGCTTGCAGATCCCTTTCAGAGCTGGTCAGGCTATTTGACATCTTTCTTCTGGCTTTGCCCCGATGGTGAATCCAATTACACTGCAAAGAAAAGTCCAGCTTGGTTCCCCATCTACGTTAGCTCCAGCTACTTATGGTCAGTTATGATGCCTTTCTTTTCCCAGTGACCATCCATGGTAGGGTTCTGATGCTCCTATTCCTCCCATGTATGTTCCTTCCTCATTTTGTCCAGTGTTGACTTGGGTGTGCCTTCTGTCTTGTGACAAAGATAAGCTTCATAACCAGAGATCCCTTGGCAAACAGGTGTCGCGTTCTGCATTTGTCGTAATTACCATTGGCACTTGCTTTCTAGTCGTCTTCTCTCCGACCTCTGGCACCCACAGAGGGCCCGTCTTCAGCTACCGAGTCCTATCTTGGGCGGCTCGCACCAACAACGTTAGCTCCAGCTACTTCTGGTCAGTTATGATGCCTTGGTTTTCCAAGAGACAATTTGTGGTAGGGTTTTGATGCTGCTCCTCCCATGTACGTTTTCCCCTTGGTTATTTCCGCTTCCTTTTGTCTAGTGTTGACTTGGATCGGGTGTTTGTCCTCTGACAAGGATAGGTCTCATTACATGAGACCCCTTGGCTTTCAGGTGTCACTTTCAGGATTTGTTGTACCTACCATTGCCACAGGCTCCTCTTCTTTATCTTCTCTCCGTCACCCACCGTGTCCCTGTTCTGAGCAGCCAAGCCTCTATTGGATGACATTGTCTGCCTTTCTCACCCCTCGATGGCCCACCTCACACCCTTTAACAATTCAATCAAAGAAAGGCTTATTCTTTACTTTGTATTGCAGCTAAGATTAATTATGACTCTTTCTACCCAGCCTGAAGAACAAACACTGGTCTGAATTACACTTGCAGGGTATGTAAATAAGCAAATAGAGAAATGAGGCATCCAGACAAAATAAAATGCAAATGCAGCTCTCGCTGGTGCCTCTTTAAAGATATTCAGCAACCTGACAATCATTCTCTCCAGGTTCAAGAACTACATCTTTCCATCAACCATCATTTTCTTGAACCAGATTGCACCAGCAACAATTTCAGAACGCAAAGCACATTTCTACTAACTTTTGCATTATCCTCTTTATATGGACCATCTTCACTCTCATGCCTATCATATTCTGTTGTGCTGAAGCAAAGCAAGATTTTCATTGTCCTATCTGGGACGCATGACAGTAAACTCTCTTGAATCTTGAATTCATCAGAATGCATCTGTCCACCATTTGGCTGTTAGATTTCAAAGAACCTCAACCTGCTCTATTTTCACTGCTTCATGTTCCAGCACTTTTAAGGTCAAGCAAATCTTGGGGCGACAGTTCTCTTTAATGAGTCTATTAACTCTGCATGTCTTCCAACTCACCTCTTCACAACCTACTTTCCAAGCCAAACTCAACCTTTTCCTCTGGTTTTACATAGACCATTATTACCAACCCTAAAACCTCTCAAGTCAGGCGTTAGATGCTGGCAGTTTTTATCAAACACCATTCACACACCAACCGTGTCCCATGGATTGCAAGCAAGCATTATGAAGTCTGTAATGTTAAAAGATTTTCAGAAATCTTTATGTCATTTTACAATCACTAGTAGCCTTTATTACAGCATCAAACGTTTTGTTGAGATAATAAAAAAATATGTCAATATAACAACTAATTTCTATATTTGTTACTGCTTAGCACGTGCTTTTTGATTGTTGAATTGATGACGGCTCGCTCCATTCATTGGTAAAAAGATGCATCATTCCTGTAGATTCTACCTTGGAGCAGAGTCCTCCCAGAGTTGGTCAGGCTATTTGCCATTTTTCTTCAGGCTTTGCCCTGACGGTGGATCCAATGACACTGCAAAGAGGTCAGCTTGGTACTCCATCAATGTTAGGCCCAGCTAATTCTGGTCAGTTGTGATGCCTTAGTTTTCCCAGTGACAATATATGGTAGGGTTCTGATGCTTCTGTTCCTCCCCTGTATGATCCTTCCTCATTTTGTCCAGATGATTTGGGTGTGTCCTGTGACAAAGATAGGCTTCATTACCAGAGATCTCTTGGCTTTCAGGTGTCCAGTTCTGCATTTGTCATATTTACCATTGGTACTTGCTTCTAGTTGTCTTCTCTCCAACCTCCGGTACCCACCGTGGGCCTGTCTTCAGCTGCAGAGTCCTCTCTGGGACGGTTCCATCCATCTACCTCGCTCCCTGAGGCCCAGCTCACTCTCTTTAACCGTCTTGCTTGGGTGACGAAAGTGGGTCAGTTTTCGTATCTATCTTTGCTTCTTGCTCATCTTCTTCATCTTCTGTCCGGCACCCACCGCAGTAAGGTCCAACCTCCAGCACCCACAGCAGGCCCGTCTTTAGCTGCCGAAACCCCTCTTGGACAACACAACTCTCTTCAACGTCCTTGCCTGTGTTTCCCACCAACAAGCAGCGTCAGTTATGAAGCTCATGATCATCTGTTTGGTCCTAGATGGGTCTTTTCCTCCTCGTCATCACTGGTATTTTCTTTTCTTCAGTGTTAAATTGGTGATGGCTCCATCTTCAGTCAAAAAGATGCATCATTCCTGGAGATTCTGCCTTGCTAGCAGAGTCCTCCCAGAGCTGGTCAGGCTATTTGACATTTTTCTTCTAGCTTTGACTTCTGGTGGATCCAATGACACTGCAAAGAGGAGTCCAGCTTGGTTCTCAACCGACGTTAGCTCCAGCTACTTCTGGTGAGTTGCGATGCTTTCGTTTTCCCAGAGACAATTTGTAGTAGGATTTGATGCTCCTGGTCCTCCCATGTATGTTCCTTCCTCATTTTGTCCAGTTGATTTGGGTGTGTGTCCTGTGACAAAGATAGGCTTCATTACCAGTGATCCCTTGGCTTTCAGCTGTCGAGTTCTGCATTTGTCGTAATTACCATTGGTACTTGCTTCTAGTTGTCTTCTCTCCAACCACCGGCACCCACCGAGGGCCCGTCTTCAGCTGCCCAATCCTCTCTTGGACGGCACAACTTGCTCTCAACATCCTCTCTTGTGTTTCCCACTAACAAGCAGCGCAGTTGTGATGCTCATGATCTCCTGTTTTGTCCTGGCTGGGGCTTTTCCTCCCTGTTATTACTGGTGCTTTCTTTAGTACGGTGTTGAATTGGTGATGGCTCCATCTTCAGTCAAAAAGATGCATCGTTGCTGGAGATTCTGCCTTGCTAGCAGAGTCCTCCCAGAGCTGGTCAGGCTATTTGCCATTTTTTCTTCTGGCTTTAACTAATGGTGAATCCAATGACACTGCATTAGGGTTCTGATGCTTCTGTTCCTCCACTGTATGTTCCTTCCTCATTTTTTCCAGTGCTGTGACAAAGATAAGCTTCATAACCAGAGATCCCTTGGCTTACAGTTGTCGGGTTCTGCATTTGTCGTAATTACAAATGGCACATGCTTCTAGTCGTCTTCTCTCCAACCTCCGGCACCCACCGAGGGCCCGTCTTCAACTGCTGACTCCTCTCTTGGGCGGCTCCATCCATCTTCCTCGCTCCCTGAGGGCCCCACTCACTCTCTTTAACCATCTTGCTTGGGTGACGAAAGTGGGTCATTTGTCGTAACTATCTTTGCTTCTTGCTTTTCTTCATCTTCAGTACGGCACCTTCCACGGTAACGTCCAACCTCCGGCACCCACCGAGGGCCCGTCTTCAGCTGCAGAATCCTCTCTTGGACGACACAACTTGCTCTCTTCAACTTCCTTGCCTGTGATTCCCACCAACAAGCAGCGTCAGTTAGGAAGCTCATGATCTCCTGTTTGGTCCTGGATGGGTCTTTTCCTCCTAGACATCACTACTGTTTTCTTTCGTTCAGTGTTAAATTGGTGATGGCTCCATCTTAAGTCAAAGATGCATCATTCCTGGAGATTCTGCCTTGCTAGCAGAGCCCTCCCAGAGCTGGTCACGCTATTTGACATCTTTCTTCTGGCTTTGCCCTTCTGGTGAATCCAATGACACTGCAAAGAGGAGTCCAGCTTGGTTCTCAATCATTGTTAGCTCCAGCTACTTCTGGTCAGTTGTGATGCCTTGGTTTACAGTGATGATCCATTGTCTGGTTCTGATGATCCGTTGTCTGGTTCTGATGCTCCTGTTCCTCCCATGTATGTTCCTTCCTCATTTTGTCCAGTGTTGAATTGGGTGTAGGTTCTGTCCTGTGACAAGGATATGCTTCATTACCAGAGATCTGTCCTTCAGGTGTCCTGTTCTGCATTTGTCGTAACCTCCATTGGCAGATGCTCCTCTTCCTCTTCTCTCTGTCCTCCGGCACCCACCGAGGGCCCGTCTTCGTCCAACCTCCGGTACCCACCGAGGGCCCGTCTTCAGCTGCTGAATCCTCTCTTGGACGGCACACCTTGCTCTCTTTAACCTCCTCGCTTGTGTTTCCCAACAACAAGCAGCATCAGTTGTGATGCTCATGCTCTCCTGTTAAGTTCTGGCTGGGTCTTTTCCTCCTCCTCGTCATCACTAGTGCTTTCTTTTCTTCAGTGTTGAATTGGTGATGGCTCCTTCTTCAAGCAAATAGCTGCATAATTCCTGGAGATTCTGTCTTGCTTGCAGATCCCTTTCAGAGCTGGTCAGGCTATTTGACATCTTTCTTCTGGCTTTGCCCCGATGGTGAATCCAATGACACTGCAAAGAGTCCAGCTTGGTTCCCCATCGACGTTAGCTCCAGCTACTTATGGTCAGTTATGATGCCTTGCTTTTCCCAGTGACAATCCATGGTAGGGTTCTGATGCACCTGTTCCTCCCATGTATGTTCCGTCCTCATTTTGTCCAGTGTTGACGGGTGTGCCTTCTGTCTTGTGACAAAGATAAGCTTCATAACCAGAGATCCCTTGGCAAACAGGTGTCGAGTTCTGCATTTGTCATAATTACCATTGGCACTTGCTTTCTAGTCGACTTCTCTCCGACCTCTGGCACCCACCGAGGGCCCGTCTTCAGCTACCGAGTCCTCTCTTGGGCGGCTCCCACCAACAAGCAGTGTCAGTTATGATGCTCATGATCTCCTGTTTGGTCCTGTTTGGGTCTTTTCCTCTTCGTCGTCACTGGTGGTTTCTTTTCCTCTGTGTTGAATTGGTGATGACTCCAACTTCAGGCAAGTAGATGCATCATTCCTGGAGATTCTGTCTTGCTTGCAGATCCCTTTCAGAGTTGGTCAGGCTATTTGACATCTTTCTTCTGGCTTTGCCCTGATGGTGAATCCAATGACACTGCAAAGAAGAGTCCAGCTTGCTTCCACATCGACGCTAGCTCCAGCTACTTCTGGTCAGTTATGATGCCTTGGTTTTCCAAGAGACAATTTGTGGTAGGGTTTTGATGCTGCTCCTCCCATGTATGTTTTCCCCTTGGTTATTTCCGCTTCCTTTTGTCTAGTGTTGACTTGGATCGGGTGTTTGTCCTCTGACAAGGATAGGCCTCATTACAAGAGACCCCTTGGCTTTCAGGTGTCACATTCAGCATTTGTTGTACCTACCATTGCCACAGGCTCCTCTTCTTTATCTTATCTCCGACACCCACCGTGGGCCCGTCCTCAGCCGCCAAGTCCTCTATTGGACAACAATGTTGGCCATTCTCACCTCTCAACAGCCCACCTCGCTCCCTTCAATAGCCTTTAACAATTCAATCAAAGAAAGGCTTACTCCTCACTTTGTCTTGCAGCTAGATAGATTAATTATGACACTTTCTACACAGCCTGAAGAACAAATACTGGTCTGAATTACACTTGCAGAGTATGTAAGTAAGCAAATAGAGAAATAAGGCATCCAGACAAAATAAAATGCAAATTGCAGCTCTCGCTGTTGCTTCTTAAAAGACTCAGCAACCTGACAATCATTCTCTCCAGGTTCAAGAACAACATCTTCCCACCAACCATCAGTTTCTTGAACCACATTGCACCAGCAACACATTTCAGAACCGAAAGCACATTACTACTCACTTTTGCATTATGCTCATTATTTGGATCGTCCGTCAAAATAACCAAAGCAAACTCAATTAACCAAATGCATCCGTCAACCATTTGGCTGCTAGTTTTCAAAGAACCTCAACCTCCTCTATCTTCTCTGCTTCATGTTCCAGCGCTTTTTAGGTCAAGCAAATCTTGGGGCGACAGTTCTCTTTAATGAGTCTAACAACTTCTGCTTGTCTTCCAACTCACCTCTTCACAACCTACTTTCCAAGCCAAACTCAACCTTTTCCTCTGGTTTTACATAGACCATTACCAACCCTAAAACCTCTCAGGTCAGGCGTTAGATGTTGGCAGTTTTTATCAAACACCATTCACACACCAACCGTGTCCCATGGATCGCAAGCAAGCATTATGAAGTCTGTAATGTTAAAAGATTTTCAGAAAGCCTTTATTACAGCATCAAATGTTATGTTGAGATAATAAAAATTAAACATGCAAATCATAATATATCCAATATATGTCAATATAACAACTAATTTCTATATTTGTTACTGCTTAGCACGTGCTTTTTGATTGTTGAATTGATGACGGCTCGCTCCATTCATTGGTAAAAAGATGCATCATTCCTGGAGATTCTGCCTTGCTAGCAGAGTCCTCCCAGAGCTGGTCAGGCTATTTGACATTTTTCTTCTGGCTTTGACTTCTGGTGGATCCAATGACACTGCAAAGTGGAGTCCAGCTTGGTTCTCAACCGACGTTAGCTCCAGCTACTTCTGATGAGTTGCGATGCCTTGGTTTTCCCAGAGACAATCTGTAGTAGGATTTGATGCTCCTGGTCCTCCCATGTATGTTCCTTCCTCATTTTGTCCAGATAATTTGGGTGTGTGTCCTGTGACAAAGATAGGCTTCATTACCAGAGATCCCTTGGCTTTCTGGTGTCGAGTTCTGCATTTGTCGTATTTACCATTGGTACTTGCTTCTAGTTGTCTTCTCTCCAACCTCCGGCACCCACCGAGGGCCCGTCTTCAGCTGCAGAGTCCTCTCTGGGACGGCTCCATCCGTCTTCCTCGCTCCAAGGGCCCAGCTCACTCTCTTTAACCATCTTGCTTGGGTGACGAAAGTGGGTCATTTGTCGTAACTATCTTTGCTTCTTGCTTTTCTTCATCTTCAGTACGGCACCTTCCACAGTAACGTCCAACCTCCGGCACCCACCGAGGGCCCGTCTTCAGCTGCGGAATCCTCTCTTGGACGACACAACTTGCTCTCTTCAACTTCCTTGCCTGTGATTCCCACCAACAAGCAGCGTCAGTTATGAAGCTCATGATCTCCTGTTTGGTCCTGGATGGGTCTTTTCCTCCTAGACATCACTACTATTTTCTTTCGTTCAGTGTTAAATTGGTGATGGCTCCATCTTAAGTCAAAGATGCATCATTCCTGGAGATTCTGCCTTGCTAGTGGAGCCCTCCCAGAGCTGGTCATGCTATTTGACATCTTTCTTCTGACTTTGCCCTTCTGGTGAATCCAATGACACTGCAAAGAGGAGTCCAGCTTTGTTCTCAATCATTGTTAGCTCCAGCTACTTCAGATCAGTTGTGATGCCTTGGTTTACACAGTGATGATCCGTTGTCTGGTTCTGATGCTCCTGTTCCTCCCATGTATGTTCCGTCCTCATTTATCCAGTGTTGAATTGGGTGTAGGTTCTGTCCTGTAACAAGGATATGCTTCATTACCAGAGATCTGTCTTCCAGGTGTCCTGTTCTGCATTTGTCGTAACCTCCATTGGCAGATGCTCCTCTTCCTCTGTCCTCCCACACCCACCGAGGGCCCGTCTTCATCTTCAATCCAGCACCCACAGCAGGCCCGTTTTTAGCTGCCGAAACCTCTCTTGGACAACACAACTCTCTTCAACGTCCTTGCCTGTGTTTCCCACCAACAAGCAACGTCAGTTATGAAGGTCATGATCATCTGTTTGGTCCTAGGTCGGTCTTTTCCTCCTCGTCATCACTGGTATTTTCTTTTCTTCGGTGTTATATTGGTGATGGCTCCATCTTCAGTCAAAAAGATGCATCATTCCTGGAGATTCTGCCTTGCTAGCAGAGTCCTCCTGAGCTGGTCAGGCTATTTGACATTTTTCTTCTGGCTTTGACTTCTGGTGGATCCAATGACACTGCAAAGAGGAGTCCAGCTTGGTTCTCAAACGACGTTAGCTCCAGCTACTTCTGGTGAGTTGCGATGCCTTGGTTTTCCCAGAGACAATCTGTAGTAGGATTTGATGCTCCTGGTCCTCCCATGTATGTTCCTTCCTCATTTTGTCCAGATGATTTGGGTGTGTGTCCTGTGACAAAGATAGGCTTCATTACCAGAGATCCCTTGGCTTTCAGGTGTCGAGTTCTGCATTTGTCGTGATTACCATTGGTACTTGCTTCTAGTCGTCTTCTCTCCATCCTCCAGCACCCACCGAGGGCCTGTCTTCAGCTGCAGAGTCCTCTCTGGGATGGCTCCATCCGTCTTCCTCGCTCCAAGGGCCCAGCTCACTCTCTTTAACCATCCCGCTTGGGGGACGAAAGTGGGTCATTTGTCGTAACTATCTTGGCTTCTTGCTTTTCTTCATCTTCAGTACGGCACCTTCCACAATAACGTCCAACCTCCGGCACCCACCGAGAGCCCGTCTTCAGCTGCTGAATCCTCTCTTGGACGACACAACTTGCTCTCTTCAACTTCCTTGCCTGTGATTCCCACCAACAAGCAGCGTCAGTTGTGATGCTCATGGTCTCCTGTTTGGTCCTGGCTGGGGCTTTTCCTCGCTGTTATTACTGGTGCTTTCTTTAGTTCGGTGTTGAATTGGTGATGGCTCCATCTTCAGTCAAAAAGATACATCGTTACTGGAGATTCTGCCTTGCTAGCAGAGTCCTCCCAGAGCTGGTCAGGCTATTTGCTATTTTTTCTTCTGGCTTTACCTAATGGTGAATCCAATGACACTGCACTAGGGTTCTGATGCTTCTGTTCCTCCACTGTATGTTCCTTCCTCATTTTGTCTAGTGCTGTGACAAAGATAAGCTTCATAACCAGAGATCCCTTGGCTTTCAGGTGTTGGGTTCTGCATTTGTCGTAATTACAATTGGCACTTGCTTCTAGTTGTCTTCTCTCCAACCTCCGGCACCCACCGAGCGCCCGTCTTCAACTGCTGACTCCTCTCTTGGGCGGCTCCATCCGTCTTCCTCGCTCCAAGGGCCCCACTCACTCTCTTTAACCATCTTGCTTGGGTGACGAAAGTGGGTCATTTGTCATAACTACCTTTGCTTCTTGCTTTTCTTCATCTTCAGTACGGCACCTTCCACGGTAACGTCCAACCTCCGGCACCCACCGAGGGCCCGTCTTCAGCTGCGGAATCCTCTCTTGGACGACACAACTTGCTCTCTTCAACTTCCTTGCCTGTGATTCCCACCAACAAGCAGCGTCAGTTATGAAGCTCATGATCTCCTGTTTGGTCCTGGATGGGTCTTTTCCTCCTAGACATCACTACTATTTTCTTTTGTTCAGTGTTAAATTGGTGATGGCTCCATCTTAAGTCAAACATGCATCATTCCTGGAGATTCTGCCTTGCTAGTGGAGCCCTCCCAGAGCTGGTCACACTATTTGACATTTTCTTCTGGCTTTGCCCTTCTGGTGAAACCAATGACACTGCAAAGAGGAGTCCAGCTTGGTTCTCGATCATTGTTAGCTCCAGCTACTTCTGGTCAGTTGTGATGCCTTGGTTTACACAGTGATGATCCGTTGTCTGGTTCTGATGCTCCTGTTCCTCCCATGTATGTTCCTTCCTCATTTTGTCCAGTGTTGAATTGGGTGTAGGTTCTGTCCTGTGACAAGGATATGCTTCATTACCAGAGATCTGTCTTTCAGGTGTCCTGTTCTGCATTTGTCGTAACCTCCATTGGCAGATGCTCCTCTTCCTCTGTCCTCCGGCACCCACCGAGGGCCCGTCTTCGTCCAACCTCCGGTACCCACCGAGGGCCCGTCTTCAGCTGCTGAATCCTCTCTTGGACGGCACACCTTGCTCTCTTTAACCTCCTCGCTTGTGTTTCCCACTAACAAGCAGCGCAGTTGTGATGCTCATGATCTCCTGTTTGGTCCTGGCTGGGGCTTTTCCTCCTTGTTATTACTGGTGCTTTCTTTAGTTCGGTGTTGAATTGGTGATGGCTCCATCTTCAGTCAAAAAGATGCATCGTTACTGGAGATTCTGCCTTGCTAGCAGAGTCCTCCCGGAGCTGGTCAGGCTATTTGACGTCTTTCCTCTGGCTTTGCCCTTCTGGTGAATCCAATGACACTGCAGAGGAGTCCAGCTTGGTTCTCAATCATCGTTAGCTCCAGCTGCTTCTCATCAGTTGTGATGCCTTGGTTTACACACTGACAATCCGTTGTCTGGTTCTGATGCTCCTGTTTTCCCATGTATGTTCCTTCCACATTTTGTCCAGTGTTGAATTGGGTGTAGGTTCTGTCCTGTGACAAGGATATGCTTCATTACCAGAGATCTGTCTTTCAGGTGTCCTGTTCTGCATTTGTCGTAACCTCCATTGGCAGATGCTCCTCTTCATCTTTTCTCCGTCCTCCGGTACCCACCGCGGGCCCGTCTTCAGCTGCTGAATCCACTCTTGGACGGCACACCTTGCTCTCTTTAACCTCCTCGCTTGTGTTTCCCAACAACAAGCAGCGTCAGTTATGATGCTCATGCTCTCCTGTTAAGTCCTGGATGTGTCTTTTCCTCTTCATCATCACTGGTGGTTTCTTTTCTTCCGTGTTGAATTGGTGATGGCTCCATCTTCAAGCAAGTAGATGTATCAATCCTGGAGATTCTGTCTTGCTTGCAGAGCCCTTTCAGTGTTGGTCAGGCTATTTGATATCTTTCTTCTGGCTTTGCCCTGATGGTGAATCCAATGACACTGCAAAGAAGAGTCCAGCTTGGTTCCCCATCGATGTTAGCTCCAGCTACTTCTGGTCAGTTATGATGTCTTGGTTTTCCAAGAGACAATCTGTGTAGGGTTCTGGTGCTGCTGTTCCTCCCATGTATGTTTTCTGCTTGGTTATTTCCATTTCCTTTTGTCTAGTGTTGACTTGAATAGGGTGTTTGTCCTCTGAGAAGGATAGGCTTCATGACCAGAGATCCCTTGACTTTCAGGTGTCACTTTCAGGATTTGTTGTACCTACCATTGCCACAGGCTCCTCTTCTTTATCTTCTCTCCGTCACCCACCGTGTCCCTGTTCTGAGCAGCCAAGCCTCTGTTGGATGACATTGTCTGCCTTTCTCATCCCTCGATGGCCCACCTCACACCCTTTAACAATTCAATCAAAGAAAGGCTTATTCTTTACTTTGTATTGCAGCTAGACAGATTGATTATGACTCTTTCTACCCAGCCTGAAGAACAAATTCTGGTCTGAATTACACTTGCAGGGTATGTAAATAAGCAAATAGAGAAATAAGGCATCCAGACAAAATAAAATGCAAATTGCAGCTCTCGCTGGTGCCTCTTAAAAGATACTCAGCAACCTGACAATCATTCTCTCCAGGTTCAAGAACTACATCTTTCCATCAACCATCATTTTCTTGAACCAGATTGCACCAGCAACACATTTCAGAACCCAAAGCACATTTCTACTAACTTTTGCATTATCCTGATTATATGGACCATCTTCACTCTCATGCCTATCATATTCTGTTGTGCTGAAGCAAAGCAAGATTTTCATTGTCCTATCTGGGACACATGACAATAAACTCTATTGAATCTTGAATTCATCAGAATGCATCCGTCAACCATTTGGCTGTTAGATTTCAAAGAACCTCAACCTGCTCTATCTTCACTGCTTCATGTTCCCGCACTTTTAAGGTCAAGTAAATCTTGAGGCGACAGTTCTCTTTAATGAGTCTAATAACTCTGCATGTCTTCCAACTCACCTCTTCACAACCTACTTTCCAAGCCAAACTCAACCTTTTCCTCTGGTTTGACATAGTATGTAAATTTTATTTATATAGCACGTTTAAATCAACTCACGTTGAAACCAAAGTGGTTTACATAAAAGAAATAATAGTTTCCGTACATCCATAGAAAAATTAAAAATCATAGACCATTACCAACCCCAAAACCTCTCAGGTCAGGCACTAGATGCAGGCACAGTTTTTATCAAACACCATTCACACACCAACCGTGTCCCATGCATTATCACATACGGATCCATAAGTTGGAGAAGGGATGTAGTGTTCAGTACTTGCACTTTACGTTGTCACAATGCCATTACTAATAAATTATGACACATGCTACCAAGTCTCAACATCAATTCTTCATCTGAACTATACTTGCATATTTCTTTTTTTTTCACTTATATTTTTATTGATTTGTTGGGCTTCGTCCAATCAGCATGAACAGATTTTTATTGATTTGTTGGATTGCTGGAAGCACTGGATGGAACAGCACCAGGTGGGGAGCGATGAGACCTGGTGCTGCGCTCCTGTCAGAGCGACCTTGAAATTGCGGAGCTTCCTGTGGACATGCGGCTCCATGACTGGAAGCGGGAGCCAGGCCCATCCACCATTTAAACGCTCGCAGCACCCGCCCCCAAGGCTGATCGGACCTTCGGTTTCGTCCAATCACATGAACAGATTTTTTAGCAGGAAACCAAATCTGTTAAAAGCTTCCATATTAAAGATGTCTCACACAATTTCTAACCAGTTCCTGTTTTGGACTTTTTTCATTAAATCACTGCCTGGTAATGGCCTTCTTACTTGCTACAAGCAAAACTTTAATCAAATATGTATCTTATATTTTTACAATATCTTTAATACGCACCAGATACATCACAGGGCAGGTATTTGGGATTTTATAACCCAAGATATTTTTTGCAACTGCAATAACATTTTCCCAGTATTGCCTTATCTTTACACAGTTCCTGAAAATATGCGAGTGGTCTCCCTCCGTACTCCCACACAGCCTCCAACAGTGTTGTTGGACAGGAAGTTGTCTGCTTTTTATTTTGGGTGTTATAAAAAAACGATAGATTCTTCCAGCAAAATTCTCTCCATACTAGTGAGCTTGTAGATGAACATTGTGTTTCACACATTTGATACCATTCTTCTTCTCTTATTTGAATCTTTATTTCTGCTTCCCATTTTGTTTTTATGTAGAGCGTTGATTCTTCCCCCGCTTCCCACCAGAGCTTGGTAGAAAGCAGAGATGACCCGAGACCTTCTGTTTGTATACATCCACAATCACCTTGATCACATTATTTGAAGTTTCATCTGGTTCTGGCCTAGTCTCTTAATTGCAAGTATCTAAAAAAATCTTTATTTTTGAGACCATACTTTGACTTTAAATCTTGGAAGCTCATAAACTCGCCATTTTCTGAAATTGTATATATTGCCGTTATGCCTTTTTGTGCCCATTCTTTGAATTTTGAATCACACACCCCTGGCTTAAACTGAGTCATATGTGAACCACTTCAATGCGTGAACCCCTTTTTTTAATTTGTATTTTTCCACTATAACATTCCATATTTCTAACGTAAATGCTACTATTGGATCCATAGCACGTCTCAAAGCCCCTATCAGATATTTGTCTCCCACCAAAATCTGGGTCTGGTAACCCTGTATCTCCCTTTCCATTTCTTCCCATCGAGATTCATAATCAGGTCTACACCAACAAGCCAGAGGTCTGAGTTGAGCTGCATAAAAGTATTTCCTCAGATTTGGTAAAGCCATTCCAACCGTGCTTTTTGGCAGTTGAAGTGTTGTTAGTTTTATTCTTGGTTTTTTGCTATTCCAAATGAATCTAGAGATCATTTTATCCCAGGCTATGAATTTGTCTCGGGGAACATTAATTGGGTGAGATTGGAATAAACATAGTAGTTTAGGTAGGATATTCATTTTTACCATTTGTATTCTGGCACTGAAGTCTAGAGGAAGGGTCGACCACCTTTCAACATCCTTTTTGATGTTTTCTTCAATTTTGTTATAATTAGTTTCAAACATGTTGCAAAGTGTTTTGGTTATAGTTACACCAAGATACTGCATTGTTTTAGAATTCCATTTCAGATTATATGCATCTCTGATTTGTTGGGATGGAGAATAATTGAATGAAAGAATTTGTGTTTTTGTTATATTCAGTTTATACCCTGAGTAGTATCCATATGTTTCAAATAGGTTCATTAGATTTGGGAGACATATATCTGGTTGTTCAAGAAAAATAATGACATCAGCGAAAAGACCAATGTGTTATTTCCCCCCTATTTTGACCCCCTGCAGGTCTTCTCTCTGCCTTATTGCTTGTGCTAAGGGTTCAATATACAAAAGAGAAAGACAGTAGGAGAAAGACAGCATCTTTGCCTTGTGCCCCTCTCTAACTGGATCCTTTTTGATGTTTCCATTTACCTTAATCCTAGCTGTAGGCTTCTGATATATTGTTTTAATACAACAAATTGCATCTTCATTGAAACCAAATCTCCTTAGTACTTAATATAAAAATACCCAAATAACACTATCAAAGGCTTTTTCTGCATCTAAACTGACCAGGACCATATTTGTATCATTTTTTTGAGCATTATCCACAATGTGGAGGGTTCTTCTAATATTATCCTGTGTTTGACGCCCCCGAATAAATCCAGTTTGGTCTTCATTAATCAGATCTGGGACAAAAGTCTCGAGTCTTTTGCAAATGATTGAGGTAAATAGTTTGTAATCTACATTTAAAATTGAGATTGGCCTGAAATGTTTACATTGCTCTTTGTCTTTGCCTTCCTTGGGTAAAATGGTAATAATTGCTTCCTTCCATGATGGGGGAGCCCTGCCCTCTTTAAGGGTCCAGCTAAAGCAAGACAGGAGCAGAGGTGTTAGCTTTTTCTTAAAGGCCTTGTACCATTCTGGTGGAAACCCATCACTGCCTGGTGATTTACTAGCCTCAAGTCTACTGATTGCAACTTCCAGCTCATTCACCGTAAATTGTGACGTAATGGTATTATTTTGTGTCTCACCAATGGATGGCAGATCAAGTGAGTTAAGAAAATTTCTCATTGTCCTTTCGTCAGCTAATGGTGGTTTAGAATAGTTTCTTATAGTATTCTTCAAATATTCTTTCTATCTCATCTGGCTTATGTGATAATTGATTGGTTTTAGGATCTTATTTTATGAATTGTATTAGAGGCCTGCTGTTAGCGCAGGCGTCTGGCCAGGAGTCTAGTTGCTTTTGGACCTGCTTCATAATAGGTCTGCTTTACAAATCTTGCCCTTTTTTCCATATCTCCCCTGAGGATCTCATCTATCTCAGCCATGTGATGAATTTGTGATGGATCCGTCATTGATCAGCCCATGATATTGAATGGCGGTGCAGGCTCGAAGGGCCGAATGGCCTACTCCTGCACCTATTTTCTATGTTTCTATCTCCCCCCCCCTTATTTCCTTAATCTGTTTTAGTACCAACTGATCGTGTGTTTTTGTTTTTTTCTCCAATTCTTTCAATTTTTCTACTTTATGTTCATACGTGGCTAGCTGGGCCTTTTTTTGTGATGATGTCAGGGCGATCAGCTTTCCACGTATAATTGCCTTCATAGAACAGTATTACAGGATCGACGTCCCAATTATCATTCTCTTCTACGTACCTTATCTCTTGAAGGAAGGTTGTAGATGTATTTCATCTTCTCGGACAGGGAACAATTCTCTCCGTGGACGGATCACGTGCACAACCTGGCCAAGTTAAGCTCACTGGCCTTCAGTGGGTCTATGACAGCTGAGCTCTGGTAGTACCGATCTCATCCTTCAGATAGATTTCGGATGTCCTCCCTAAGGAGCACCTCGTGGGCTTCCAGGCAGTACGGGTTTTCCATTCAGATCCACGGTATGACCTACAACACAATTGAGTGGTGTCAGAATAATTATCTCTGCCTTTGTAATTGTTGCCTTCACTAATGCACTGACGGATCACAAATACTGCCCACACACACATAGAAATTAGGTGCAGGAGTAGGCCATTCGGCCCTTCGAGCCTGCACCGCCATTCAATATGATCATGGCTGATCATCCAACTCAGTATCCCGTACCTGCCTTCTCTCCATACCCCCTAATCCCCTTAGCCACAAGGGCCACATCTAACTCCCTCTTAAATATAGCCAATGAACTGGCCTCAACTACCCTCTGTGGCAGAGAGTTCCAGAGATTCACCACTCTGTGTGAAAAAAGTTCTTCTCATCTCGGTTTTAAAGGATTTCCCCCTTATCCTTAAGCTGTGACCCCTTGTCCTGGACTTCCCCAACATCGGGAACAATCTTCCTGCATCTAGCCTGTCCAACCCCACACCAATGAATTGATCTACAGAAGTGCTGGTACAACCAAACTCTGGTCCATCCTTCTGTCCAGAGTGATCACCCGTGTGGGGGAGGGGAAGGAGCAATTTGTTGGATTGCTGGAAGCACTGGATGGAACAGCACCAGGTGGGGAGCGATGAGACCTGGTGCTGCGCTCCTGTCAGGGCGATCTTGAAATTGCGGAGCTTCCTGTGGACATGCGGCTCCATGACTGGAAGCGGGAGCCAGGCCCATCCACCATTTAAACGCTCGCAGCACCCGCTCCCAAGGCTGATCGGACCTCGGGTTTCACCAATCAGCATGAACAGATTTTTGAGCAGGAAACCAAATCTGTTAAAAGTTTCTGCTGTCGGCGAAACCCGCACCAAGTACAGCTCGAGTGGACAACTCATGTAAACAACCTGCTCCTGTAAACAACCAGCCCCCCCCCCCACTAAATAGTTATAAAAACAGAGTAAAACAAACCATTAGTAAAAAGCTTGCTTCAATTAAACAAACCCATCCCAAGTAAAAAAACCTACACAGGGCCGGCCTTAAGCTGATTGCTCCCAATTGGGCCCAGCGCCAATGGGGGGCCCCGCGCTAGTTTTCCCGTATTTCGTACGGAAATACGAATTTGCGTTGCTAAATACAATTTTTTAATTTTTTAAACATTCGCCTTGTTAAATATATATATTTTTTTTTTTTTAAACGAACATGGTTAAAAACCATTGCACCGGCCATCAGACAAAAACAATGTGTTAACTTCTAGCACGTTAACAGCCAGTCTCCGTCCCCTCCCTCTCTCTCTCCCCCTCCCATTTCGTCTCTCTCGCTCTCTCACTCCCTCTCACCCTGTCACCGCGGCATCCCCGAAATCATTGACGTGTTGCGGTGACGGCTGCATCTGCTGTTCCTTTCTGTTGGGGGAGGGGGGAGGTGGTCATTGACTTTTGTTGCCACGGTTTTAGAGTAAAGCATAACTCAATTCCCCAATGTGCTGGACAAAACTAGAAGGTGCATTGCCCTGCACTGTTTCACAGACCTCAATGGTTGAAGGGTCTGAAGAAGGGCCTCAACCCAAAACGTCACCAATTCCTTGTATCCAGAGATGCTGCCTGTCCCACCGAGTTACTCCAGCATGTTGTGTCTATCTTCGTTTCAATGCTTAAAAGGTTTCCATATTATTAGGAAAACTAGAGGTGAGAAAAGGTACTGAACAGATCATTCTGTTCTGTGGTTTATTCTGTATCTTTTCATACCTCTAGTTTCCCTCTCCCCTGACTCTCAGTCTGAAGAACTGTGTGCAGGATAGTGTTTGTGTGCAGGGTCGGTGCACTCGGTGGGCCGAAGGGCCTGTTTCCGCACTGTATCTCTCAACGAAATTAAACAGATAATCTATGGAAAGAAAATAGAGCATCTTTGTTGGTTCATTATGACTTGACGGGCTTTCAAATCTTGCACGAAAAACCCTTTGCTGCAGTGTCGCAGTGGTACAGTGGCTGCCTCACAGCTCGAGACCCAGGTTCTTTCCTGATGACCGGTGCTATCTGTACGGAATTTATACGTTCTCCCTGTGACCTGCATTGGTTTTCTCCGAGATCTTCCATTTCTTCCTGCTCTCCAAAGACATACAGGTAGTAGGTTAAGTGGCTTGGTACAAATGTAAATTGTAACTAGTGTGTGTGGGTGAGTGTTTGTGTGCGGGGATTGCTGGTCGGTGCGGACTGGGAGGGCCGAAGAGCCTGTTTCCCTGCTGTATCACTAAACTAGAGCAGATAATCTATGGACAGAAAGCAGAGCATCTTTATTGGTACATTATGACTTGACGGGGATTTCAAATCCCGCGCGAGATACCTTCAAGAATGGAGCATGCTTTTCTATCAGTCATAGAAACAGAAACATAGAAAATAGGTGCAGAGTAGGCCACACGGCCCTTCAAGCCAGCACTGCCATTCTATATGATCATGGCGGATCATCTAAAATCAGTATCCTCGTTCCTGCTTTCTCCCCATATCCCTTGATTCCGTTAGCCCTAAGAGCTAAATCTAACTCGCTCTTGAAAACATCCAGTGAATTGGCCACCACTGCCTTCTGTGGCAGAGAATTGCACAGATTCACAACTATCTGGGTGAAAATGTGTTTCTAAATGACCTACTCCCTTATTCTTAAACTGTGGCCCCTTGTTCTGGACTTCCCAGTCACTCTGGGTGAAGTCCAGGTGGAGCTGACAATGTTTACATCTTCCACTTTAAATAAAAGTCAACTGAATTACGGGAGGTTAGAGAAAGAAGTGTATTGATTTCTCTTTCATTAGAAGCACAGTTGACATTTGTTACAAAGCAAAATCAACTTTTATTTCAAGTAATTTAAAAGTCACTTCATTAAATGCGGGGACAAGCAGTGTGGAGATTGCTTTCTTCACTGCTTTCAGTGAAACATCCATTGGCTCCACTGAACAATGTAATGAATATCTTCTTCATTTGACCTCAACTGAGCGTTACGACAATATATACTTATCGAGGTCATAGATCACCTTGCAAGAAGCTCTAGCCATCATGGTTAGATTGAAAAACTTCACTTTTTATTAAGAAGAAATCTTATGTATTGATCTCAGGCCACTTTACCCACTCTGGTCTCAGAGCCGGTGATTCCAACCACGGCAGCCTCCTGAATGCAGAGATGTGTGAGTTTACTGAGTCCAATGTGACGATACAATTGAGTCTGATTTAGGTTTCTAGTTCAGAGTCAATGCCGAAGGCAGACCAAACATCTTAAACAGAGATTGGTCAGATAGTGAGAAATCATGTGAAATAATCACTGAATTTTATTTTTAATAAATGTACCTGCATGTTATACTGTTGAGTTTGAAGATACAGGGAAGATAGTCCACTGAGTTCACACCGACCATCAATTTTATTATTTTCCTATTTGTCAATTTGTACCCAATTATTTGGTGGCCAATCAACCGCCGTCTCTAAGGGGGTTGCGTCCAATCACCAACCAGCTCGCCTTAAAATTCCCATCCAATCAACAATCTGGTCTCCTCCCACCCAATCAACCGCTGTCTCCAAGGGCATAATGGTAATTAGCAGCTACGGTAATGATTGGAAGCCAGTGGAGCTACTGACAGTCAAACGGGAGGAGAGATTCAGAGAGTGTATAATCCATAGCACCTCAGTGTACAATTTCATAATATATATTAAATAACTGGGCTGACAGACCTTGGCTGGGAACCTGGGGCTCACCAAAATAGTTCCCAATTGGGCCCCGCACATCCTAAGGCTGGCCCTGAACCTACAAGTTAAAAAAACACACCTCAAGTAACAACAAAAGTAACCAATGAATAGAAACAAATAAACAAATGAATAACAACCAGGTTTCCCATTGATGTTGTCTCCATCTCCAGCTACTTCTGGTCTGCGAACTCTTGGCTTTTCCCGGAGATAATCTGCATCAATTTTGCTGTTCTTGCTCTCTTGGTTTTTCTTGGATGGATCTTTCATTTGGTATCTCTTTCACTTCCATTTGGTATCTCTTTCACTTTCTTTTAGCCAGTATTGAATCGCTGGTGGGTGTTCCCAACCCTGGCAAGGAGAGACATCATTATCACATATTCACTGGCTTTATATGACGCTCATCCTCCTGTCAAAATTATCATCATAGCCATTGCAAAAAGCAGCTTTTAGCAGCTGAACAGACATTTGATCCATCGCCTTTTAGCACAGGAATTCATCATACCACTCATCAACACAAACACGATTCTTTAAGTGTTATCATACATACCCTGGTAGTCGACCTCAGGTGATCACTATCTCCTGCCAGCGAGCTCAAAGGCTTATTTCTGCACCTTACCTTCGGTGGCTCTTTCAAGAACTATGGTTGGACCAGGCGGGGTAAGCTTGTAGACGCTCCTGTCTTCGCGTATAACGGTGCATAGATTTGTGTCCTCACCAGTAAAAAGTCGCCTCAACTAAAAAACACACCTCGAGAAAAAAAAACACTAATGAAAAGTCCGCTTGGACTAAGCAAACACCCATCTGCAATAAAAAGCTGGCTTAGACTAAAATTCACACGAGTAAAAAAAGAATCACGTAAAAAACCCGCTTCGACTAAAAACACTCAGAGGAAGAAAAAGTAATAGGCCCGCCTCGAATAAAAATCACACCTCAAGTTAAATTCCAGGTAAAAAAAACATACCTCAAGTAAAAACCCCTGTCAAAAGTAAAACCCATAACTTGAGTAAAAAGCACATCCAGTTAAATAAAAAACATACCGAGTAAAAAATGAGACCAATGAGTAACAAGAGCGACCAACCTGGTTTCCCATTGATGTCTCCATTTCCAGCTACTTCTGGTCTGTGATCTCTTGGCTTTTCCCATGAGCTGCATCAGTTTTGCTGCTCTTGCTCTCTTGGTTTTTCCTGGATGGATATTTTCTTTCCAATTGGCATCTCTTTCACTTTCTTTTAGCCAGTATTGAGTCGCTGGTGGGGGTTCCCATCCCTGGTAAGGAGACTTCATTATCAGATATTCGCTGGTTTTTTTTGATGTTCATCCTCCTGTCAAAATTATCATCAGAGCCATTGATTGCAAAGAAGCAGCTTTTAGCAACTGAACAGACATTTGATCCATCGCCTATTAGCACAGGAATTCATCATTACACTCATCAACAAACACGATTCTTTAAGTGTTATCATACTCACCCTGGTAGTCGGCCTCAAGTGATCACTCTCCCACCAACGTGCAAAGGCTTATTCCTGCACCTTACCTTCGGTGGCTCTTTCAAGACCTACGGTTGCACCAGGTGGGATAAGCTTGTAGACGCGCCTATGTCTTTGGGTACAATGGTGACTCGCAGATTGGACAGTGCGCAGATTTGTCCTCGCCAGTTAAAAGTCCGCCTCGACTAAAAAACACACCTCGAGGAGAAAAAGTAAAAGAGTTAAAAAAAGCACGAATAAAAAGCCCGCCTCGACTAAGCAAACAACAATCTCCAATAAGAAGCTGGCTTTAACTAAAATTCACACGAGTAAAAAAATTACCATCAGCCATTGCAAAGAAGCAGCTTTTAGCTACTGAAGAGACATTTGATCCATTGCCTATTAGCACAGAAATTCATAACATACGAGAATTTTGCCTGAACAATCAGTGACCCATAGAGTTGTGTTTAAAGCCCAAATCGCTGTGGCCAGTAATGCTATATTTAGAACCGATAGCACTGTAGCTGATAGCTCTTTGTTTAAATTTCAGCACATTAAGCCGACAGCGCTGTTTAAACCTTTCAGCATCAAACCGGCAGCAACGTGTATTACCTTTACGTGCCAAGTCTGTAGCGCTGTGTGAATTGATTTGAGCGCCGTCTTTAGTGCTGTGTATTGATTTGCGCTCCAAGTCTGTAACGCTGTGTGTATTGATTTATGCACCAAGTCTGCAGCACCGTGTATATTGATTTGCGCACCAAGTCTGCAGCACCGTGTATATTGATTTGCGTACCAAGTCTGCAGCACCGTGTATATTGATTTGCGCACCAAGTCTAGTGCTGTGTGTAGTGATTTGCGCACCAAGTCTGTAACGCTATGTGTATTGATTTGTACACCAAGCCTGTAACGCTGTGTATTGATTTGTACACCAAGTCTGTAACGCTATATGTATTGATTTGCGCACTAAGTCTGCAGCACCGTGTATATTGATTTGCGCACCAAGTCTGTAACGCTGTGTGTATTGATTTGTACACCAAGTCTGTAACGCTGTGTGTATTGATTTGTACACCAAGTCTGTAACGCTGTGTGTATTGATTTGTACACCAAGTCTGTAACGCTGTGTGTATTGATTTGTACACCAAGTCTGTAACGCTGTGTATATTGATTTGCGCACCAAGTCTGCAACGCCATGTATATTGATTTGCGCACCAAGTCTGTAACGCTGTGTGTATTGATTTGTACACCAAGTCTGTAATGCTGTGTGTATTGATTTGTACACCAAGTCTGTAACGCTGTGTGTATTGATTTGTACACCAAGTCTGTAACGCTGTGTGTATTGATTTGTACACCAAGTCTGTAACGCTGTGTGTATTGATTTGTACACCAAGTCTGTAACGCTGTGTGTATTGATTTGTACACCAAGTCTGTAACGTTGTGTGTATTGATTTGTACACCAAGTCTGCAGCACCGTGTATATTGATTTGTACACCAAGTCTGTAACGCTGTGTGTATTGATTTGTACACCAAGTCTGCAGCACCGTGTCTATTCATTTGCGCACCAAGTCTAGCGTTGTGTGTATTGCTCTACATACCAGTCTGCAGCTGATAGCGCTTCGTTCCCAAAGGAAGTGGGCAGGGCTTGCTGGGATGCAGTCCCCTGCCATTGGTTACAGTTTGAATTTGGGGGAAGCGCAATTGGCCAGGACTTACTGGCGGTTATTTCAACAGCTGATTTCTTACCTGTATAAAGGCAGGCTCCAGGAAGCCATAAGTTAGTTCATGTATGAGAGGGTTTCACCGATGGGCTGGGTCGTGATCAGTGCCGCGGATGGAGGCAGAGAGAGGTGTGCTGCTGTAAAACAGACCCCGCGCTGACCAAGACAAGTATTGTTTTTGTTGTCTCTCTTGCCAATAAATCTGATTTGTAACTAAACTGATGAGTGAGCCTTTCTCTGTTCTACTAGTCAGATCCTTGAACCTGTTCCCTTGTAACACACCCATCAACACGAACACAATTCTCTAAGTGTTATCATACTCACCCTGTTTGTCAGCCTCAGGTGAGGACCTTCTCCTTCCAGTGGGCTCAAAGGCTTTTTCTTGCACCTTACCTTGGCTGGCTCTTTCAAGAGCTATGGTTGGACCAGGCGGGACAAGTATATAGATGCACCAATATCTTTGGGTAAAACGGTGGCTCACATCATGGACTGTGCGCAGATTCACGTCCACACCAGTAATAAGTCCACCGCAACTAAAAAACACCTTGAGAAAAAAAAGCACACACCGAATTAAAAAACACAAGAGCACAGTAAAAAAAACCTGCTTCAACTAAGCAAACATCCATCTCCAATAAAAAGCTGGAAAATTCATATGTAAAAAGCCCACCCTGACTTAAAAAGACACATCTTGAGGGAAAAAAAGTTTAAACTCTGCTTCACCCTCAAATAAAAATCCCACCCAGAATAATTTTAAAAAAAAGTAAATAAAACGAGTAAAACACCCGAGTTAAAACGTTAGTGTTAAAAAAGTAAAATAAAAGTAACTGGAGTAAAAAGCACATCGAGATTTAAAAAAAAAATACTGCGATTAAAAACAAGAGTAACCAAAGCGTAACATGGGCTAACGATGGGAGCTGGTGTTCCTTCACCCAAGTGGCTCCGTAACTGGCGGCAAGAGTCCGTCCGTGTTGCACCACTCCCAACTCTGATCGGTCCTCCGGCTTCGTTCAATCAGGAACGGAGCGGGAAACCGAAGTGGAGAAAGTTTCCACTGCGCTACATGCACAGCTCGAGTGGACCAGCCCTCATGTAACCCCCCCCCCCCACCACCACTAAACAGTTGCAAAAACACCTCGAATAAAACCAATCAACTCGAGCTAAAAAAAAAGGATTAAAAATGCCGCCTCGTCTAAATAAACACCCATCTCCAATAAAAAGTTGACCGACTAAAAATCACAATTAAAATGTCCGTCATGTAAACAACCTGCTCCAGTAAACCACCCCGACTAAACACACACCCCGGTTAAACTGAACAACCACCCCGACCAATGTTACAAACACCTCAAGTAACATATCCAACGCGTAAAAAGACTAAAAACTCAGCTCGAGGAAAAACACACCTCGAGTTGAGAAAAAACAAAAAGCACCCCGAGTAAAATCAACCAGTACAAAGCCTGCCTCCAGTTAAGACAAAAAAAACACCTCGAGTTAAAACACACGCCTCGAGACACAAAGAACGCGTAAACATTACCCCCTTGACAAACCTCGAGTAAAAAGCACATCGAGTTACAAAACACACCCCGAGTAAAAGAACAATAAGTCCACCTCGACTAAAAAGTATTTATGTTTAAGAAGGAACTGCAGATGCTAGAAAATCAACGGTACACAAAAATGCTGGAGAAACTCAGCGGGTGAGGCAGTATCTATGGAGCGAAGGAAATACGTAATGTCTCGACCCGAAACGTTGCCTTTTTCCTTCGCACCATAGATGCTGTCTCACCTGCTGAGTTTCTCCAGCATTTTTGTCTACCTTCGACTAAAAATCACACCTCGAGTAAAATTCCCACCGCGTTAAAATAAAACATACCTCGAGAAAGGGAGCCCGCCTAAAGTTAAAACATCTCAAGGAAAAAAAGCCGCCTCGACTAATATTCCCACCGTGTTGAAAAAAACATAGCTCGCATAAACAGCACATCCGAGTTAAAAGAAACATGCCACGAAAAACCAACGAGGAACATGGGCTAGGAATGGGAGCTGGCGACCACGATGTTTCTTCACCAGAGCGGCTCCGTGACTGGAGGCGGGAGCCGGACCCGTCCGCCTTTTAAACACTCGCAGCACCCGCCCGCAACCAAAGATCTTTGCCCCTAACGCTGATCGGACCCCGGGCTTCGTCCAATTAGCACGAAGGGTTTTTTGAGCGGGAAACCGAGACGGATAAAGTTTCCGAAGCCCGCGCGCGTCGCAAGTACAGCTCGAGTGGACAACCCCTTATGTAAACAACCTGCTCCAGTCAGCTAGCCCGTCTAAACATCCACCCCGACTAAATAACCACCGCCCAGTTACAAAATCACCTTGTAAAACAACTAACGAGTGAAAAAAGCACAGCTAGTGTTAAACCCCTTTCTCAGGTTAAAAGAAACCACTATTATTAAGTAAAAAGCCCGCAATGACTAAAAAAAAACATATCGAGTAAAAAGCCAGGCTCAAATAAAAAAACACACGTTAAAACACAGTTAAAATAACTCGAGCTAAAGGAAACCACGAGTAGAAAGCCCATCTCAAGTTAAAAAAAAACACACCAGTTAAAAATCACCTCTTGTAAAAATCCCACGTATCCAGTACAAAAAAACGAGTTAAAAACCAGACTCGACTAAAAAACATACCTCGAGTAGAAAGCCCGCCTTGACTAAAAATCAAATTTCCAATAAAAAAACACATATCGAGTAAAAAAAAAATCGCCTTTGTAAAACATACCTCGAGTAAAAAACACGACTGAAAAACACGAATAAACAGCACATCCGAGTTAAAAGAAACATGCCACGAAAAACCAAGAGTAACCAATGAGGAACATGGGCTAGGAATGGGAGCTGGCGACCACGATGTTTCTTCACCAGAGCGGCTCCGTGACTGGAGGCGGGAGCCGGACCCGTCCGCCTTTTAAACACTCACAGCACCCGCCCGCAACCAAAGATCTTTGCCCCCTAACGCTGATCGGACCCCGGGCTTCGTCCAATTAGCACGAACGTTTTTTTTGAGCGGGAAACCGAGACGGATAAAGTTTCCGAAGCCCGCGCGCGTCGCAAGTACAGCTCGAGTGGACAACCCCTTATGTAAACAGCCTGCTCCAGTCAGCTAGCCCGTCTAAACATCCACCCGACTAAATAACCACCGCTAAGTTACAAAATCACCTTGTAAAACAACTAACGAGTGAAAAAACGAGAAAAAAGCACAGCTAGGGTTAAACCCCTTTCTCAGTTTAAAAGAAACCACTAGTATTAAGTTAAAAGCCCACATTGACTAAAAAAAGCCATATCGAGTAAAAAGCCAGGCTCAAATAAAAAAACACACGTTAAAATAACTCGAGCAAAAGGAAACCACGAGTAAAAAGCCCATCTCAAGTTAAAAAAAAACCACACGTTAAAAATCACACCTATCCAGTACAAAAAAACGAGTAAAAAACCGGACGCGACTAAAAAACACACCTCGAGTAGAAAGCCCGCCTTGACTAAAAATCACATCTCCAATAAAAACACGCATATCGAGTAAAACATCGCCTTTGTAAAACATACCTCAGGTAAAAAACACGACTAAAAAGCCCGCCTCGACTAAAAAACACACCTCGAGAATAAACACCCACAAGTAAAAAACTCCATCGACTGTAAAGCTCTTGAATAAAGAAACATCGCAGCACCCGCCCGCAACCAATGATCTTTGCCCCCAAACGCTGATCGGACCCCGGGCTTCGTCCAATTAGCACGAAAGGTTTTTTGAGCGGGAAACCGAGGCGGAGAAAGTTTCCGAAGCCCGCGCGCTTCGCAAGTACAGCTCGAGTGGACAACCCCTTATGTAAACAACCTGCTCCAGTCAGCTAGCCCGTCTAAACATCCACCCCGACTAAATAACCACCGCCCAGTTACAAAATCACCTTGAGCAAAACAACTTACGAGTGAAAAAACGAGAAAAAAGCAGCTAGGGTTAAACCCCTTTCTCAGTTTAAAAGAAACCACTAGTATTAAGTAAAAAGCCCGCATTGACTAAAAAAAACACCATATCGAGTAAAAAGCCAGGCTCTAATAAAAAAAACACACGTTAAAACACACCGAGTTAAAATAACTAGAGCAAAAGGAAACCACGAGTAAAAAGCCCATCTCAAGTTAAAAAAAAACACACGTTAAAAATCACACCTCTTGTAAAAATCCCACCTATCCAGTACAAAAAAAACGAGTAAAAAACCGGACTCGACTAAAAAACACACCTCGAGTAGAAAGCCCGCCTTGACTAAAAATCACATCGCCAATAAAAACACACATATCGAGTAAAAAATCGCCTTTGTAAAACATACCTCAGGTAAAAAACACGACTAAAAAGCCCGCCTCGACTAAAAAACACACCTCGAGAAAAAACACCCACAAGTAAAAAACTCCATCGACTGTAAAGCTCTTGAATAAAGAAACATCGAATAACCAACCACCTCGATTTAAAAATACTTGCATTTAAAATAATACGTCGAGTAAAATATAATTTCTACATTAAATCTTATTGTTTTTCAAAAATAAAATGTGTGCACATTAGAATGTTCGCTGTCAGGAACCTACGTTGTCAATATATCTCAGTGCTAATGAGCTTTGTAAATTGAACATATTGATTTGATGACATAATGTCATGTATTCATGTAACATATTTCCTGTATGTATGCAGTTTATGCATAACATCATTTTTTTAAAATTTAAGATATCTTACATATTTGCACAGCACAGACGCACTCGAGTTAAAGAAAGCACCCGAGTAAAATCAACCAGTACCAAGCCTGCCTCGAGTAAATAAATACCTCGTTAAAAAGGACTAAAAAAAACCACCTCGAGTAAAATACACGCCTCGAGACACGAAGAACGAGTAACATTACCCCCTTGACAAACCTCGAGTAAAAAGCACATCGAGTTACAAAACACACCCCGAGTAAAATAACAATAAGTCTGCCTCGACTAAAAAGTATTTATGTTTAAGAAGGAACTGCAGATGCTAGAAAATCGAAGATTCACAAAAATGCGGGAGAAACTCAGCGGGCGAGGCAGTATCTATGGAGCGAAAGAAATAGGTAATGTCTCGACAAGAAACGTTGCCTATTTCCTTCGCTCTATAGATGCTGCCTCACCCGCTGAGTTTCTCCAGCATTTTTGTCTACCTTCGACTAAAAAGTACACAACTAAAAATCACACCTCGAGTAAAAGTTCCTGTGTTAAAATAAAACATACCTCGACTGAAAAGCCCGCCTAAAGTAAAAAAAAACATCTCAAGGAAAAAAATCACTTAAAAAAGCCGCCTCGACTAAAATTTCCACCGTGATGAAAAAAAACATACCTCGAATAAATAGCACATCGGAGTTAAAAAGAAACATGCCACGAAAAACCAACGAGGAACATGGGCTAGGAATGGGAGCTGGCGACCACGATGTTCCTTCACCAGAGCGGCTCCGTGACTGGAGGCGGGAGCCGGACCCGTCCGCCTTTTAAACACTCGCAGCGGACGCCCGCAACCAAAGATCTTTGCCTCCAACGCTGATCGGACCCCGGGCTTCGTCCAATTAGCACGAAAGGTTTTTTGAGCGGGAAACCGAGGCGGAGAAAGTTTCCGAAGCCCGCGCGCGTCGCAAGTACAGCTGGAGTGGACAACCCCTTATGTAAACAACCTGCTCCAGTCAACTAGCCCGCCTAAACATCCACCCCGACTAAATAACCCTCCCAGTTACAAAAACAACTAACGAGTGAAAAAAACGAGCAAAAAGCACAACCCTTTTCTAGAGTTAAAAGAAGCCACTCGCTGAGTATTAAGTAAAAAGCCCGCCTTAACTAAAAAAACATATCGAGTAAAAAGCCAGGCTCAAATAAAAACCACACGTTAAAAACATACCGAGTTAAACTAACTCGAGCAAAAGGAACCCACCTCGACTAAAAAACACTCGAGTTAAAAAAAAACCGAGGAAATGTGGAAATAAATGGTCCCCCAGATCCCTTTATTTCTTTCAACTTTTATCCTAACCAGTCCCCTCCAGTTTTTAAACTTCATTGCCCTTGAACAAAGCCCGCCCGATCACCTTTAATGCACAGCTTCTGCCTCTCGCCAATCGCAGCTTGCACTTGAGTTGGCTGAGGTGCGGATAAGACAGTTGTCTTCCTTTATTTATTAACACAATTTAAATGACGTTTCGACAGGCGAATAGATAGAAAAGCTTTGAAGGGTCTGGGCCAAATGAGACTCACTGAGAAAAGGCATCTTGGTCGTCAAAGTTGAATTGGGCTAAAGAGACTTTCCTTTCTATGTCTGACTCTGTAACTGTTTACCAAGACGGTCCAGCGATGGGGTTGGTTGTTGTTGACACGGCACCGCACTCTGAGGGAAATGACTGCAACGCAGAATCTTACTACCACAGGCTACTAAGGGACGGATCTTATGTAACAGCCTACGAAAAATACTCGGAGGTAGACACAAAATGCTGGAGTAACTTAGCGGGACAGGCGGCATATCCAGAGAGAAGGAATGGATGGTGTTTCAGGTCAGTCTGATTCTGAAGAAAGTTCTCGACCCGAGAGGTCACCCATTCCTTCTCACCCATTCCTTCTTGCATGTTCCGCTAAGTTACTCCACAGTTTTGTGTCTACCTTCGATTTAAACCAGCATCTGCAGTTCTTTCCCAGACATATGAGAAATACTCTATTGATACTTAAAGATTAAACATTGGTGGAGTATTGCTACTATACAACATTGTTTCCACTCACCTAGACATTGAAAGGTAAGCAAGACATAACATTATAACTCAGAGTCTGGAGTGCACGTTATTGATGATATAATAGCGTCGCCATAATTATATGTTCGAAAATACATCACTGAGAGATTGACAGGGTGTGAAGGTTCCTAACTCAAAATGTCGCCTGTCCATTCCCTCCACAAATGCTGCTGACGCATTGTTTCTCCAGCACTTAGTACAGAGTTGATTTGTGTTAGTTCAGCTGACAGAGGCCAACATTGTAACGGTTTCTATGAGCCACATAATTGAACGATCTCCTGATGCAGAATCTTAGCCCAAAACATCGACTACCCTTTTGCCCCCACAGAAGCTGCCCGCTGAGTTCCCGGAACAACTTTTGCTTTGCTCCAGTTTCCAGCATCTGCAGTCTTTGAATTATCCTCTCAGTATTTCAGTCTCGCAGATATCCTCTTTGCCTGGCCTCCTTTTCTTATTTCCAAGCTTTGTTTTATCGTCGAACGAAACAATATTAGGCAAATTATACAAGTCAAGCCTATTGCCATCTGTACAAATACGGTGAGGTACATATGATGAAAATCTTATTTGTAAGTCTTGTTTTTTTTAAATAATCCTGAAGGGCAATAATGTTCACCCGTCTGCTTCAGATATTGCAATTGCTCTATTTTAAACAAGTTAATCAAGTAATGATTGAGTAAACCAGCATCTGCAGTTGAAGGGTTTCGGCCCGAAACGTCGCCAATTTCCTTCGCTCCATAGATGCTGCTGCACCCGCTGAGTTTCTCCAGCATTTTTGTGTACCTTCTACAGTTCCTTCCTTTGGTCAAAACATGAACGAAATGACGAAGAAACATCAAGGAACTGTAGATGCTGGTTTACACCGAAGATAGACACAAAATGCTTGAGCAACTCAGCGGAACCGACAGCAACGGGTCCCGACCCGAAACGTCACCCATTCTGCCTGCCACGTTGAGTTGCTCCAGCATTTGTGCAGTTCCAGCATCTGCAGTTCCTTCCTTTGCTCAAAACATGAACGAAATAATGAAGAAAAATCAATAGGAACCGCAAATGCTGGTTTACGATATTAAAAAAAAACAAATGCACACATACAGACATTGAAAATCATTGTTAGATACACAAGTCTGCAGTTCCTTCCTATTGTCAAAGCATGAACAAAATGATGCAGAAACATCAATACGAACTGCAGATGGTAGACACAAAAAGCTGGAGTAACTCAGCAGGCCAGGCAGTATATCTATAGAGAAGGAATGGGTGATGTTTCGGGTCGAGACACTTCTTTAGACTCAGAGTCGTTGGACTCAGAGTCTGAATAAGGGCGTTGACCCGAAACGAGACCCATTCCTGAGTTACTCCAGCTTTTTGTTTGTATATCTTCGGTTTAAACCAACATCGGCAGTTCCTTCCTACGCAATAGGAACTGCAGGTGCTGGTTTGCGATTAAAAACAAAAGATACAAAGTGCAGACAATGCACACGTCGAAACAAATTGTTTCACGAAAGGGGGAACGAGCAGGACGGGCGAGGACGAGGACGCAGGCGCGGGAGACGGGTGTGGACGGGATGCGGTGACGTCTGCGCTCACCTTGCTGCCGCGGCCACTACCCGCGGCTCCATGGTCCCGGGTTCAATCCCAGCACAGGGCGCTGTCTGTGCGGAGTTTGCATGTCCTTCCTGACAGGCCGCAGGGTCCCGGGTTCAATCCCAGCCTGGGGGCGCTGTCTGTGAGGAGTTTGCATATCCTCCTTCAGTTCGATCCCTCAGTAACCCTGGCTTTCCCATTCTGTCCCTCCCCCATCCTAATTCTCTAACTAGTTCAACTGCCCCTCCTGGTTAATTTTACTGATTGTTTCAGAAGGAACTGCAGATGCTGGTTTAAACCGAAGATGGACACAAAAAGCTGGAGTAACTTACTGGGACAGGCAGCATCTCTGGAGAGAAGGAATAAAATAAAACAATTCCTCCAGTTTGATGACCTGGAAAAGATCATCCACACATTCACCTCCTCCCGCCTAGATTACTGCAACTCCCTTTACACTGGCATCAGCCAATCTTCCCTGTCCCGCCTGCAACTGGTCCAAAACGCCGCAGCGAGACTCCTAACAAGCACCCGAAAAAGGGAGCACATCACCCCGATCCTGGCCTCTCCACTAGCTCCCTGTGCGGTTCTGTATAAACTTCAAGATCCTCCTCCGTGTCTACAAAGCCCTCAATGGGTTTGCCCCCACCTACATAAAAAGTCTTCTCACCCACCACTCCACCTCCAGGCCCCTCAGATCGGCCGACTTGGGGTTGCTGAATATCCCACGGTCTAGGCATAAGCTCTGGGGCGACTGCGCCTAGACTGTGGAACAGCATCCCTTTTCCCATCAGAACTGCCCCCTCCATCGACTCTTTTAAGTCAAGACTAAAGACTTATCTATACTCCCAAGCCTTTCCTGACGTCCTCTGAGTGAGGACTACATGTATATATGTAAGTAGTTTGTTTTGTTTTGCTATTCTTATAACAAATGTAAAGCACTTTGGCCAACGAGAGTTGTTTTTTAAATGTGCTATATAAATAAATGTGACTTGACTTGACAAGGATTGGGTCATGTTTCAGGTCAAGATCTCGACCTTAAACGTCTTTACTGGTTGTATGCCTGGTTGTCATTTCCCCCATAGCGAACATTGAACAATTCTACTTTTCCTTGATCATCATCTGTTTTGATCTGTGCGTGTGGAGTTTGCATGTCTTCCTTCAGGCCTATCCGTCAGTGTTCCGGGTTCAATCCCTCCTGATTAATTTTACTGTTTGCAAGCTTCATTGATACCTTCCCCTCAGCCACCAATGAACCATTCTGCATTTCTTTGATCACCATCCCTTCCATATCTCTAGTTTCCCTCTCCCCTGACTCTCAGTCGGAAGAAGGGTCTTAACCTGAAGTGTCATCCGTTCCTTCTCTCCAGAGATGCTGCCTGTCCTGCTGAGTTTCTCCAGCATTTAGTGTCTGTCATCCGGAACCAATTTCACACCCCATTCTGGTGATGTCCATGAATCGCAGACATCAAGCAGTCATTGCATGTAAAGGATATACAACAAAAAACTAATCATGACTACTTTCATTTACATGACTTTGCTGTGTCCCAAACATTATGGTGCCCTGAAATGGTGAGACTATATATAAACACTGCTGTAAATTCTACATGGTGAAACCAAAATGTATACAAATGGCTTTTATTAAAATCTGACGATGTGCGCTTTAATCACATGTGATTTTTCTATTACAAATCTCAAATTGTGGAGTACAGAGATAAATAAATAAATGATGGGTCTTTGTCCCAAACATTATGGAGAGCAATATATTTCTCAAAATCAAGAAGTGAGGGTTTCCATTGAGAAACCCAATTCCATCTTCTCTGATATGTTATTTTGTGATTGTTAGATGAAAACCTGTTAATCTCACTAAATTCCATCCGGCACTCAAATACACCTGGACCATTTCCGACACTTCTCTACCATTTCTTGACTTCACTATCTCCATCGCAGGTGATAGACTTCTGACCGACATCCACTATAAACCCACTGACTCCCATGGCTATCTAGACTACACTTCTTCCCACCCTGCTTCCTGTAAGAACTCCATCCCCTACTCCCAATTCCTCCGTCTACACCGCATCTGCTCCCAGGATTAGGTGTTCCACACCAAGGCATCGGAAATGTCCTCATTCTTCAAGGAATGGGGGTTCCCTTCCCCTACTATAGATGAGGCTCTCACCAGGGTCTCTTCCATACCCCTTAACACTGCTCTCTCTCCCCACCCCCCCCACTCATAACAAGGGCAGAGTCCCCCTAGTCCTCACCTTTCACCCCACTAGCCATCACACACAACAAATAGTCCTCCGTTAGTTTCGCCACCTCCAACGTGACCCCATTTTAAAATCTCAAATAACTTCAGTCTTGTAAAATGCAGAATTATGTAACCCAGGGTGGACAGTTGTAAAACGAGCGAAGAGGAATTCAGGTGACCATGCAATCACAGGGAGGGAGAACAAGGACCTGGAATACCCAAACCTTTTATCCTAGCAAAATATTTCCCCCTCCAAATATATTTCAGTGCTGCAGAAATAGATGCTGGAATGCCTATCTAACCAAGTGCCAGCAATTTCTAGAGCTACAATGCGCTGCAAATATTGGAATCTTGAGCAAAACACAATGTTCTGGAGAAACTCGTTGGGACAAGCGACTTCTGGTGAGGGAATGGAAAGGCGATATTTTTGGCCTGTCCTTTCCCCCAGATACTGTCCGAAGAAAGATCTCCACCCATGAGGTCACCTTCCATTCCCTCCACTGATGCTGCCCCGGAACCTCCCAGTCCCTCCAGACTTTGTGTTTTGCAAACTATTTTTAGTTTTGTGAATTGTCCAATAGCTGGAATCCTCCCCAGTAAATGTATGTTAGTCGCCAGGCAACATGGAATTTTATATTTTCCAGGGTCTGGTCAAATAATAACTGTTACATAATTACAATGTTAAATCTAAGTAAATTGTCACAAAATAAAACAAGGCTGATACACTGAGCAGTCAGGCAGCATCTGTGAAAGGAAAACAATTAATGTTTCATCTCTGTGACTTTTCTTCAGACATAAATTGTGATAATTATATGGAGTCATAGTGATACAATGTTGAAACAGGCCCTTAGTCCCAACTTGCCCACACCAGCCAACATGTCCCAGCTACACTAGCCCCACCTGCCTGCATTTGGTCCATATCCCTCCAAACTTGTCCTATCGTGTACCCGTCTAACTGCTTCTTAAACATTGGGATCGTCCCAGCCACAACTATCTCTTCTGGTAGCTTGTTGCATACACTCACCACCCTTCCCATGATGGGGAGTTCAATGTGACTATTTCATTTTTAAATGGTTTTGTTTTGTTTTGCAGCTTAATGGTAAAACCATTGGAGACATGGCTGCAAATGATGTTGGTTTGGGATCCAAAACAACGGGGTGGCAATGTAGATCCAAACTAGCCTGCTTCTGGAGCAGATTTTAAGTCGGAAGGTTGGTGATACAATAAATATTGGTTAGTGTAGTGTCATATGACATTTTTAATTTAATGAAATCTCTGATAAAACACATGTTTGAAAGACAATATAATAAATTCAGAATTTCAATCAAAGGGACTATCAAGACAGAGTTTCTGCAGAAGTGCTACATTTTATTGTGAATGTCTTGCTACACATTTCTTTAAAGTATGAAGACTGCACAAAACATTTTACTTTATCAAATATATGATCATAGTACATGTCATTTAATACATATGAATTTGAATTCCTAAATCACTTTGCAACCATTAAAGTACTGTGAAGTCAAAATGCAAAGTAAACTTCAGATGCTGGAAATCTGAAATAACGGAGAATGCTGGAGGGTACTCTGTAGATTAGGGTGTACCTGACAGAGAGAAACAATGACATTTTTGGTCGATAGCCTTTCGTCAGAATAAGGAAAAGTTAAGTACAGAATAAGCTGTAGAGAGGTGCAAGGAGGAACTGCAGATGCTGGTTTAAACCGAGGATAGACACAAAAAGCTAAAGGAACTCAGCAGGACAGCCAGAATCTCTGGAGAGTAGGAATGGGTGATGTTTCGGGGCGAGACCCTTCTTCAGACTGGTCTCTTCAGAGAGGGGTGTGGTGGTGGAAGAAACAAGGGAACATTTGTGATAGGGTGAATATAATGAAAGATAATATGGAAGATAGACACAAAATGCTGGAGTAACTCAGAGAGACAGGCATCATATCTGGAGGGAAGGAATGGGTGACGTTTCGGTTTGAGACCATTCTTCCTATTATGGAGCAAATACTGTATGGTTGCCAGTTGAAACAGTGAAAGCTAAGTCAAAGGATATTTTTAAGGCAGAGATAGATAAATTCTTGATTAGTGTGGGCGTCAGGGGATTCTTGATTAGTATGAGTGTCAGGCCGAATGGCCTAAGTCTACTATCACGTATGAATTTATGAACTTACTCGCAGCTGAATTTGTTTTTACATTGAACAACTTTTCCCTTAATTCCACTCACTTTTACCAAGTCAAAGTCATAGTTATGAGCACGTAGATCTGAACAATACATGCACAGATCCTTCTTTCTGTCTGAACTGAGCCAGTTCCTTTGCTCCTTTTTTCAGTACGTTGCAATAATTGTGTGTCCTGTTCCTACATAGAACTCAAATGTATCATCACTGCTAGTGCTGATTTCTGAAAGGCTTTCATTGGAAATCTTGCTGAAATAGTCTTGTGAGCAATATTCATTACAAACCTACAGACCACTAATCTCTCGGTATACATCTTTCCATTTTGCCTCTTGTAAGGATTCCTTCTTGTATGGCCAGTTTCCCTGGTTCCATTATATTCTTATCGTGACTCTTCTACACTAGTACTTCTGAGGTGTTTTCCTTTTGCCTTAAAAGGGGCTTTTGCCGTACCATAGTTGACCGGCTCTTAGTTGGTGGTTTCTGATGCAGTTTCCAAGATATTGATTATCCCCTTGCCTCCACAGATACTGCCTGACCTCAGTGCCGGATTTACGTATAAGATAAACAAGCTATAGCTTAGGGCCCCCACTTTCTAGGGGGCCCCCCGAAAAAATTGATGGGCCTCGAGGTCTAGGGGGGCCTCCGGCCAAGGCAGAACACCTACCGTTCAACTCTGGGCGGCCCCCCTCTCTATCTCTCTCTCTCTCCATCTCCCCCCCGCTATCCGTGTCCAGGCCGCCGGGCTCCGCTCGCTCCTCATCCGCCGGCACGGTAGGCCGCCTTGCACATGCGCACAACCACGGCCAGCACATCATCGGCCGCCCTGCGCATGCGCACTGCAACGGCAACTGGTCGGCGCTAGGCACTTTCTCCCTCGCTTTGAATTGTGGGAGATTTGGCCGCCATGGCTGTCCGGTCGTTGGGGGCCTCACAAATGGAACAGCTTAGGGCCTCTCTTCATCTAAATGCCTGCCTGACCTGATGAATTCCTCCAGCAGCTTGCTTTTTACTCCAGATCCTAACATCAACAGTCTCTTGTGTCTCCACAATGCACAGTTGCTTCATTTTCTTGTACTCTGTCTCTGAAATTCGTTCCACCAATCAAACATAAATGAAGTAGGACAGGTCAGCCGCACTCTGACTGAATGGGAGAAGAGACCTCAGGAGGTAAATGGTCTCCTCCTCATGCTGTCTGTGACCATTTCAATGAATCATTTTACCTTGAGCAAATCCATAGGCAAGTCTTTACCATCATTCAATCCTTCTAGGTTTGCAATGAAGTCAGAGCAAGACATCCTTTTGCAAATATTCTGCAATCAGTAAAGAAAAACGGTTCATGTACAAAGCGCCACATCACATCTACTGAGCTTTATAGAAGGCTATCTTCTTTTGAAAATGGTGTCAAATGGAGACTTTGAAAATGAGGCCAAAACCTGGCGACTCTTGTATATGGTCTCAGTGGGCTATGTCTATACATTTTATACTTAATCTGGGTTTGTGCTGATGTATAGTAATAATTTGAACTGTATGGAAAAAAAAGAATTTCATTATACATCGGTACGTGATAATAAAGAACGATTGAACCATCTACTATGGGGAGACAGAGCACAGATGGGGTAGAAACATAAAAACAGAAAATAAGTGCAGGAGTAGGCCATTTGGCCCTTCGAGCCAGCACGGCCATTCAATATAATCATGGCTGATCATCCAAAATCAGTACCCCATTCCTACTTTTCCCCCATATCCCTTGATTCCATTAGCCCTAGGAGCTAAATCTAACTCTCTCTTTAAATCGTCCAGTGAATTGGCCTCCACTGCCTTCTGTGGCAGAGCATTCCACAGATTCACAATGCCCTGGGTGAAAAAGATTTTCCTCATCTCAGTCCTAAATGGCCTACCCCTTATTCTTAAACTGTGACTACTGGTTCTGGACCCCCCCAACGTCGGGAACATTTTTCCTGCTCTTTGTGTTCACTTTGGTTTTATTTATCTGTTTGCGACCACATGCAACCTGGAGCTAAAAATAATAATTTTCTGTTTTTATTTCAGATTTCCAACATTTGCACTTTTTTAGATTTTCTTTAATCATATCCTCAGTGCGGGAATCCAGAACCAATGGGCATGTTCAAAACCAGACCTTGGGCTTTGTGCCACTAATCACTTATCCTTGAACCCTCTACTCACACAAGGAATTGAGGTTGGGGTGCCTGGATAAGAAGAAAATAAAAATTGCACATCAAATCTTAAAAGATTTTGTTAGACAAGGACACCTATGCATAGAGAATCAAGGTGAAGAACAAATGAGTGGTGAAAAAGGAATTAGGCAGTCTGTCAGGATGGAGGTTGGCTTACTTCCTCTTCACTATAATAGATTCGGAGGTGAGAGATGAGGGCGCCTCAGACTATTTCCATCAATGGGGTAGATGTCTGATGGAGTAGCTGGACACGGTGTGATCTGGCGTGTTCTTTCTGCTATTTGCGCTGGTTTGTGTCCGGTCTCAATGCATCAACTAGAAGTTCCCAATACTATCTCCATTTCTGCTTTTCCATTTTGAATGATCAGGAGCTCGGGATTCCCAGTTGTAGACTATGGTATGTCAGTCACAGAATCATCCATGCTTATGACAAGTCCCAGGTCCCTAAATTTGTACATCAAATGGACAGATGTGTGCTTTAGATGATTAATGTTAATAACAGAGGAGTGGAGGGGGGGGGGGGGGAGGAGGGGGGGGGGGGGGGGGGGGGGGGGGGGGGGGGGGGGGGGGGGGGGGTAGACAAAAGACATTCAGAATGAGGCCATATGCAAACACAGCAAATTGATCTTGTTAGTAGAAATAGGACCAGATTCTTATACATTGTGGGCAAACATATTTTCACCTTGCATTGAAATGTGTCCCATTAAGGAGGAATAGATAAATTACAGAATAATTTCAATCCAGCACAATCAGAGATTTAAAGAAGCTACAAGCTTTGAAATTACAATCAGAGGTCAGGATAGACAATTACAGATTAATTAATGATTATATAATTGCTCTGAAAAATCCGTCATTGCAAGTTTGATGGGTATCTGGTTTGCTTATCAAGAGATATGTTTATGTATGGATGAGGATTTCAAGTTTAAGTTACTTCATTTTCAAGATTTAATATTTGAATGGCATGCAAAATAGAAAGAGAAAGAGGAAGAAAACCTTCAGATATAATGTTTAGGAGACTACATTGATATAAAATGAAACTTAAAGAAATTATACGTGCTTTTGCCCAAATGGAAGTAATTGATCCAGGTGTGAGAGTAATTGCGAAAGAGAAAATTGATGCTGTATTAGCGTCGCAGAAACCGAAACCGTAACAGAACTCTGGTTATTTCTAGGTATAGTCCTATGCTACGCTAGATTTCTGCGAGACTTGCCTCAGTTTGGCATCACTTCATCAGCTTTTAAATCCATGGTAGTAAAGATCAGTGTTAAGTATATGTTCTGTGCAAGAAAGGCCTTGGGAATATGTCATGGAGCATGATGATATATCGTGATATTTCAGTGCGGCAGTGATTAGCTAAGTCATGTTCACCAGACAGAGCCAAAACTTTAACCAATTTTTGTTGGAAATACCATTTAGTTATTAACCACTAGTTTTGGCATTTCGTGTTCTGAGCTGAACTGTAAATAATCACATATGTAAGGGGAAAAATAAACTTTACTTTATTATGTGCTTTGTTCCCCTTTCAGCATTCCATAATGAGTGCACTACATGAAGAAGTCCAGAGAGTGATTAGTATGGAGTATTGCGTACAGTTTTGGTCTCCTAATCTGAGAAAATACATTCTTGCCATAGAGGGAGTGCAGAGAAGGTTCACCAGACTGATTCCTGGGATGTCAGGACTTTCATATGAAGAAAGACTGGATAGACTCGGCTTGTACTCGCTAGAATTTAGAAGATTGAGGGGGGATCTTATAGAAACTTACAACATTTTTAAGGGGTTGGACAGGCTAGATGCAGGAAGATTGTTCCCGATGGTGGGGAAGTCCAGGACAAGGGGTCACAGTTGAACGATAAGGATAAGGGGGAAATCTTTTAGGCCCGAGATGAGAAAAACATTTTTCACACAGAGAGTGGTGAATCTATGGAATTCTCTGCCACAGAAGGTAGTTGAGGCCAGTATATTGGCTATATAGGGAGTTGGATGTGCCCCTTATGGCTAAAGGGATCAGGGGGTATGGAGAGAAGGCAGGTACAGGATACTGAGTTAGATGATCAGCCATGATCATATTGAATGGCGGTGCAGGCTCGAAGGGCCGAATGGCCTACTCCTGCACCTAATTCCTATGTTTCTATGTTTCTATGACACCAGTAAAAATTCCAACAATTTGTGGACAGCAAAACGTCACAAACTCAAATGAGTTGAAAGAGCAATTAATTTTGACCAATATTAGTAAAGGAAGAAATCTTGCCCAAGATATGAAAGAGACTGCCTATTTTGAGCCAGTGAGTATATGATATAAAGTCTCATTACAAAAGGCACCATGTCCAATGTTGCAGTTCTTTTAGCATGTTAAATGTTTAAACCAAAATACTATGTTAATGAACAAAGTACGATTTAATCCAAAACTTAACGGAGAGATCTAAAGTTGACTATAGGAAAAATATGCAATGTAAGCCTACTAGCAGGCATACACCCTACTGGAAAAATACGAATAAAACTTTACGGCTTCCTTATAAGATATAGTATTTACAGTTTTGTATTTTGCAAGAGATTATTTTTTGCTTTTTTCATAAATGAAGCCTATCATATCAAATTAACAAAAAATAGGGACAATGACATTTATAGATGTTTTGCAGTCTAGGATAAAAATTGAAATTGAGGGACACCCAGCTCTATGTTTTTAAGTTTCATTTTAATAGATTTTTGCTTTATATTGGAGCTCAGCAAAATTTGGTATTCTTGGCTATTAGAGATAAACAGTCAAGCGATACATTAAATCAGCATGTGCAAGGTACAATTAAATTGAAATTGGCAATACAATCTGTAATAATGTTTAAATTACCGTATTAAAATTGAATGCAGTTTATTCAGTTAACACCATCATCATCATCATCATCATTATTGTGTGACTGACCATTAGATCTCAATGGGAATGAACAGTCATTAATCAAAACATTTTGATTAGGCACAAGCAGAATTCTTATTTTATTTTATTGTATTGCAATGATCACATCCACCAAATGCTCCAATAATTTGTTTTCACTGGAGTCTCAGAGAATGCGGGATCCGATAGAAGTTTACAGAATTGTGAGGGGCACAGATGGGTAGACCGTCAGAGCCATTTTTCCTGGGTAGAAATGTCAAATGCTGGACAACATAGCTAAGGGGAAAATTAGGGTTAGCACAGGCTGGATCATTTCCACAATGCAGCCAAGCTTAGGCGTCGCCCGGCTGACTTTTCACGGCAATGATGCGCTAAAAGGCCATTCTCACGTTGCGAGTTGACACAAGATGTAACCCGAGTTAAACCTCATGGTAATTATGTACGATTAGCGTACGGCATTCGTGGACGCAACGTAGTGCATCGTGGCGCTAACGGCAGGTACTCGTGTAACTTGTCTACTCTTGCCAAAAATCAAACATGTTTGAAATTTTCCACGAGTCAATTTTACTCTTGTGGTTAAGAATTGAAACATTTTAATAACGTTGTGGCCCGTGCGTTGACCTTAGTGACTCTTGAGTCTACCGTGGGAAGTCCTGGGCACGGTGAACCCGGCAGCTGGACAGAGGGAAAAAAAAGGTGAGTAAAAAAAGGCGGTTTCAATATCACCACGTGACCTGGGTCCATCGAGGGCGTTTCACCTCATTGCTGGAGAATCTTTTTAAGAGGAAGACTTATAGAGATGGCTCCAAGAAAAGTCCAAAGAAAGGGAACAAAACATGCCAATAAGGCTTTTGTCATGCAGGAGGAGGAGGAGACGCAGCAGGAGAGGCAGGTAGAGAGGCAGCAGGAGATGCCACAGGAGAAGTCAACACTGCCTGTGGGCTCCTTGGAGCAGGGAAAAGGTGATCAAGAAAATCTGCAGATTGCCTCCCCGGTAGAAGCTTTTCATATTGTCCAAATACAGATCTCCTTTGAAAGATGGGCTTCACCCAGTGAGACTTCCTCTTAATTCTCCTTTTAATTAATCTCACCCTTCTGGCTTCACGCAAGCGTCCTCACATTACACAAATGGCTGCTGCATACAGCACTTGAATAAAAAACACCATCATCCTGGACTCGAAAAGCCTTATTGCAGACATGTCTCCAAATGAGACAATTCAACCAAGGGAGGATTTTCTAGTGTGTGAAGAAAATACGTCACATCATTTGTACCACGTGATGATTTTACAACATGTCAGTAGACAATGTTCGCTCAAGATTAACGGGACAGGGACTGGTTAACTCGGGAGACGAAAATGTCAGATCGCAGAAATGACAAGTAAACGGGAAACTGCCGCCTACCCGTGGGAACTCGGTTAACCTCTTGATCTTTCACTTGGTATATCGTACACAACCACGAGCCCTTAACTCGGGTTACCTCTTGTGTCAACTCGCAACGTGAGAATGGCCTATTATGGTTGCCAACTGTCCCGTATTAGCTGGGACATCCCGTATTTTGGGCTAAATTGGTTTGTATCCTACGGGACTGCCCTTGTTCTGTATTTGACTGCTACAACTAGGGTCGAGGGGACCGTCGGGTTGGAGCGCCGCGTCCGGCCCCGCCTCACCTGTCCCAACATAGTGCAGCCCATGGAGTGCAGCAGCAGTGCCTCGCCCATGGCCTAGTCGGTCGGCAGCCCTGCCAGCTGTCCGACCTTCGGACCTCGCTTACCACCGACACCACCACCCCTCCTTCTCATGGCCATAATCGGTTCATGAGTTAGATGGGGTGCTGGACCAAATCTCCTCAGCTGGCCCGCCGGCTGGGCTTTGTGTGCAGTCCAGCACCCGGGCCAACATTATTTACCCAGACACGACCGAGTCGGTCAACGAATTGCCGTCGGGAATTTGTTCCGTAGTTTGACCTTTTGTCCCTTATTTGGGAGTGAGAAAGTTGGCAACTCTAGATGCGCTCCGGGCATGAGGCGGCATTGGAACAGCGGGGGACACGACACCACACGACCCGGCCCGGCCCGGCTATCATTCCATGACCCGCAGCCGCCGGCCGTGCTCGCACCCCGCGGCCATTCCCCCCCAAAGATCATAGAGCGGAGCAAGATAAGCCACTCGGCCAAAAATGCGTAGTACGTCATGGGTGATTGTTCGCACCATTTTAATAGGCAGCCTTGACTACCATAATGGGGTCCACATCTAAATCTTCAGCTCACTGTTCTGCTATAAATTGCTCTAATAGCCAATGTAGATAACCCGACCTGTCATTCTTCAGGTTCCCCAATAACAAAGAAAGGTGAGGAAATATTATTGTTTTCTGTCAATATTATTCTGTCCTGAAAATGTTATTTTCTGTTCTCCCATCAACGGTCATTGGGAAACTAGGTTCGTCTGTACATTAGAAAGTTATTAGAATTTTTTTTTTAATAGATCTTTACTTATCACACTAATAAAGTCATCAATTTTAACACTTCTGTACATTTTTGTTTTTGTTCTTGTAAGGCAGGGGTCTCCAAAATATGGCCTGCGGGACACATCAGACCCACCACGAGATTTTTCAAGCGCAGATTCGAGTTGGGGAACGTAGCGGCCCGGGGCTGCTCTTAGTGTTGTTACCGGTCAGGTCCCTTGAATTGTCAGAGCGAGACATCACAAGGCCGCCGTGAAGAAGGGTGCAATGGTGGGGTGGGGGGTTCGGCGGCGGTCAGAATGGGACGGCTGCACATTATAACGTCCCATCGTTCCTCTCTCCCTTCTCTCTCTCTCTCTCTCTCTCTCTCTCTCTCTCCCTCTCTCTCTCTCTCTCTCGCCCCTCTCTCCCCCCCCCCCCCCCCCCCCCCTCTCTCTCTGCCTCCCTCTCTCTCTGCATGAGAGTTGGCAGCCCTGCTAGTGTCTTAGGTCCAAAAGAGGATAGAAATAAAATACTTAAATGGTCTTTGTAAGAAGATTTTAATAAGCTCTTCTACATTTGAGGTGGATTGACATTAATATGAATTAATTGAAGGTGCATAATGCAAGGCAAAATGCATCTTCAATATATAGGTCTCTCCCCACAACTGAAAACAATTCCACTTGTGATATATCATCTATTCTGCAGGTATGTAGTTATAATCAAATTTTCTCTTATTTGTTAATCCTATATGATATTTTCTGTAATTTCAGATGTTGACAGTGGGTCCTTAATACTCGTCAACAATATCTCCTACACCGAACTCCAGTGTACTTGTCAACCAACTGCTGTCTTTGTTCTGAACACTTTGAACTTGCAACAAGCAGACCAAGAACAGGCTAAATTGGAAAATGCAGTTCCAACGCTCTTTGACATTCCTAACCCGCCGAAACGTCTGACTTCCCAATGCAGGTTACTCAAGAGGAAGAATGCAAACTTTCCATCCTCACCAAAGCGTTTAAGACAGCAAAGAGGCAAGTAATGTTTTCCTTTTTCAAATAAAATATATTCTCTTACTTTGTCTAAATATAAAAATTTGTATCCTAACTGATATAATTGGTAATGGTCAATATGTAATGGCATGTATGGTACTTTTATTTTCATATGTGAAATGTTCACAAATCAATAATCACACATAAGACTGCACAGTGCAGGCTAATGGAATACGTACTAGTATTCAAGTAAGAACATCCATTTAAAACTTCCTCAAGCATAATTCATACATTTAAATTCATTTAATTTTTTTTAAATCTTTGAAAAATCAAGATCATGATTTTCTTTTGGTAGATTGAAATTGGTGCATCACATCTTTTTAATGATAATTATGTAGTAGATGCTGATTTATTTGCATGCATATGCTTAATATATTTCATTAGTATGCTTCCCATTTTTTTCCCCTTTCTCATTTTTTTGTCTTGGCAGTGTCACGCAACATACAGGCCGAACATTCTTATTGCTCAGCTGCAGAGCAAATTCATCAGAATGAACCCAGCAGTGACTCAGCAACTCCTGATACACATGATCTTCAATTCACACCAAATATAAATTGCAGCAGAGCTGTGAAGAAGGAAAGACAGCCGTACTTTCCGCCTCAAAAAAATAATACAACAGATTAAACTATCAATGGGAAAGAATACTACAGAAAGTAAGACAATTAGTGACTTGATAAGAGGAGCTGGTGAATTTTTACAAGAACAGCACCGTCTTTCTTTGCGTCACAATTGCATATTGCATCTGGACGTAGAAGTGCAAGAGGAAGACGATGGAGTTATTCAGACAAGGTAGTTGCCTTGTCCCTCTACAACCAGAGTCCCCGTGCATACCAGTTCTGCCAGTGCATTTTCACATTTCCATCAATCTCATCTCTGCGTAGGTGGTTGAGTAATATTGAAGTGAGGCCTGGGTTTCCCCCTAAGATATTTGAACTTTTGAAAGACAGGGTAGCAGGAATGACGAAGAGGGATACATTATGTTTAGACTCCTTTGATGAAATGACTCTACGTGCAGGCCTCTCTTACAATATTACTGAAGATTCAGTAGAGGGTTTTGAAGACCTTGGATCCCTCGGGAAGACATCAAGGCCTGCCAACCATGCTCTTGTTTTCATGGTTAGAGGCTTGACGGGGAAATGGAAGCAACCTGTAGGTTACTTTCTGTCGCGGGACTGCACAACGGCTGACAAACTGTAAACATTACTCAATGTTTACAGAAGGTTAAGGCAATTGGACTACAGCCTAAGGCCGTGGTTTGTGACCAAGGCCCAAGCAATATTCGACTACACTAACTTGGGTGTGACAGACCATCCTTTCTTCATCCACGGGGGAGCCAAGATCTATTGCATGCATGACCCACCCCACTTGTTGAAAAACACTCGGTCAAATTTGGAGAAGTATGTATTTGAGGTCAAGGGAGAGGATGGCAGAAATTAAAAGTTATTAAAATATATTATTATTATATAATTATATATATTATTTAATTTTGTGCAGTGTGTGTTAAAGCAATACAAGGGAAACTGCACAATACAATGCAAAGGAAACTGCACAAAGGAGGGGGCTGGGGAGGAAGGATGGGAGGGAAATGGGCAGAACCAGGAGGAAACCATTTACAATAAAATTAACTAAAATATGTGAAGTGATAGATGAGCTATATCACACACTGTTCCCCAACAACACTGATTACGCCAAAGATGATAGGGCGGATTACACTGCGAGAGGCATAACAGAAGTCGCGTTTTGCATTGAAAGATGGGGGCCGTGACGCTCCGTTACGTACGACACCTCAGTGCGTTGGATTACGTAGGAGTGGAGTATCTTGCTCCGCTCTCTGATATTTGACAAAGATCCTATAGCGAGCATGATAGTCCACTCGACGAAAAAGACGTAGTACGGTCATGGGCAGATTCATGGGTCAATTTTGGCCCCATTTCCATAACCGGCTTCCGTCTCCGCCATAGTGCGGAGACAGAAGCCAGTTACAGAAACATCCTCGTAAAAATCAAACATCTTTGGTAAAAATCTTCTCCTCATTTTCTTTCTGCCTCTCTGCCACAATAAAAAGCAAAAATATGCCTATATTCCTTCCACAGCGAGTGGGAAGTCTGACACGGATCAGCACGACTGGGACATCAGAGTAAAGTTACGGGGAGGTTTGCAATGTATTTTTTTGTAATGTTGTCCCTTGTCTGGGCCTTGTGTCTGAAATAAAGTTTATCATTATATATACAAATCTGGAGAAATATATATGTGCGTGTTATATGATTATATACATCTACATCACATACATATATGTGTGTATGTGCGTTCTTTCCTACACAATATAATCAGTTGTATGGTCGCTGAATAAAACCATCCTTAAGTTAAACATCGTTTTTTAATCTAGCTCAAAACAAATTTTATTTTGTTAAATACTCCATTTAGATAACCCCACTATTACAGACAAATCTCATTCAACTCTCTGGCTATTGGGAAGACCAGACCCATTTTTATTGTTGAAAGACAATTCCATAGACACAAAAAAACATTAGGGAACATTCCAAAATTCCAAGAGTAGGGCAACTGGAATCTTCATATTGCTATTATTTTTCAAATACCGCAGTTGTGAACAGTGTGATTAGATGAATTACAGACTGCAAGAGTAATACAAAAATCAACTCAAACTAAAACACAGCACATGAACCATTTAAAAAGAAAAGCTTTTAAAAAATAAACATTTAAAAAAAAGACAATTAACAGGATCATAATTTGTTAACATATTAATCTTTAACAATATTTAATAGAATTATGAATTAACAGGATTATGAATCTAACCCTATATCACACATACTGTTCCCCTGCAACGCTGATTACACTGCGAGAGGGATATACAAAGCTGGGTCAGGTCGGGTTACTGAAATGGACGAAGAAATCAAAGATCCTATCCTTGCTCTGGGATCATTGGAAGAAATGGCCCACGTTCAGCTCCGTCACGACTACACGTCAGCCCATTGTCTATCTTGCTCGCGATAGGGTCTGTGATCTTTGCCCCTCCCCCCAGTGGAGCCACTGCGCGTGCGGGTGGCGGCGCCGCCACGTGATGCCTTGGGGACGTCGTTGTCGTTGTCGTTGTCGCCGCGTGCGTGGTGGTGGTGGTCGCCGCGTGCGTGGTGGTGGTGGTCGCCGCGTGCGTGAGGGTGGTGGTCGCCGCGTGCGTGGTGGTGGTCGCCGCGGGGGAGAAGGCAGGAGGAAAGGTAAAGTCAGCGTGTCTTTGCTAAAAAAATAAACCCCACCCGTGCAGAAGAGCAACGAAGCGAGCATTCCCTGCTGACATTTTGACTCGTGCGATAACTTGTCCATGTTTCTTTCCCCACCGTCAAATGTAATTGTTTTATTGTTCAAGAAGGAACTGCAGATGCTGGAAGATCGAAGGGACACAAAAATGCTGGAGAAACTCAGCGGGTGCAGCAGCATCTATGGAGCGAAGGAAATAGGCGACGTTTCGGGCCGAAACCCTACATCAGTCTGAAGAAGGGTTTCGGCCCGAAACGTTGCCTATTTCCTTCGCTCCATCGATGCTGCTGCACCCGCTGAGTTTCTCCAGCAATTTTGTGTACCTTTAATTGTTTTATTCCCTTGTTTTTAAAAAAAAAGTCGCAGTTGTTGAGTTGACTTTCCGCAGCTTGTGGTCGAAGAAACAGCAGTCATGAATGAATTACAACATACTGATGGCTGAAGACTGGGTGATGCCACTTCATTTTGTTGTAAAGTTTTTATTAAGCTACCCCCCTTGCTCGGGAGGTATTTGTTTTCTGACCATATAATTGATGAAATGCAATTCGGTAAAGCCTGATGGTTTTCGCCCTTTATCTGCTTTAAAATGAAAACAATTCTTCATCTCCTAAACCTAAATTACTAGCCATGCTATCTTGTACGTCAATATACCAAACACGTTCTTGTGGAAAAACCTTTGACTTGAAAGTTAAGCAGTTTCTCTACAAATATACAGCCTGACCTGCCGACATTTGTTTTGTGATAACTCGTATATCTCATAATTGTTTTAGAAAAACCCTAGCAATTTTAACATTGTTCTATGTTTGATCTTTTTCCTCGTTATTTCTATCCAAACAACCCGACCTATTTGGAAGTGTTTCATTTTATTTTAACGTTATAGCATGTGAAATTAAATCACTTTGGACTTAAAACGCAAATAACTGCAGTTCACTTGAGTTAAGGCGTAATCTTAAAACAAACATACAGGAATGTGAAAATATGTCTAACCAGCTGAACTACAATCAAAACATGTAATATTACTAAGATTGTTAAAATTCTGTAACAATCAATGATTACCATAATTTTGAGACATTTGGGGAAGGAATAAATTGCACTAGAGCATTTGAATGAATTGTATATTTAACAGGGAAGATGTAACGGGAAATTAGAGTACATTCTGCAGTCTAGAAGGAATAAGTAATGTATTTCAAGATACACTGACTGGTCTGTTTTATTTCAACAATAGGTCTAAATAAAATTCTTAAAGTAGGTCTGAATTATTGATGTTAATTAAGGAGAAAGAAAACTATTCCTAAATCTTATGCAGGATTTTTTGCACAGTATGTGGAAGCTTCTGTGGCGTGAGTAATTTCAGATCTAGAAAAATAATGCAGATAGGTCAAATCATGAGAGATTTTTTCAAAATTAGCTTATCTTCTTAAATAATATTAGAGGAAGTGATCAATATGGCATTTAAAATTTAATGAGTTATGATTTGATAGACAGAATCAAGAAAAGGAGTAATTACATAATTAGAGCCATGCAATTTACATGCAAAATAGGATATGTTTTGGAATCATTTGGCTCTAAATTTTGTGCCAACCCTTGTTCTTGATCTTCTAGTAATTTAGAACTCCCTTTACTTCAAGTTCTGGCTCGTATGTTGACCAAAACACTGGATTTTCTGATTCACTGCTATTGGTGACATGGTACTGGGTGCACACTTTAAGCTCTTCTCAAGATCACTCCTATCCCCATGAATGCTGCTGGTCAGGCTAACGGTGCAGTCTTTCCTCATTAACCTTGAAAACGCAGGTGAGCTGCGACCTTAAATTGGTGCAGTCCTGGTAAATGTAATCCTTCAGCAAGGTGTTTCAGACTTTGACACTATGGCAACAAAAGGTGTAATTCCAGTCCTAACCTTACCCCGTTAGTCTGGTTTAGTAATACACTGAATACAAGCACTGGATCAATTAACTTTATTTTCCAAACACAATCACACTACGTATATGATACCTAATCCAACACAGCGGGTCTGATCCTTGTCTCTACTCATTCAAGCCCTTCAGCCTCGTGCGAATGTAACACCTCCAGAAGGTCAGCATGGTCCCAAGTGCTACCCCAGAAGATCGGCACACTCTCATGTACTCTCTTTTTTATCCCCTCACGGACGAAATACATGGGGGGGGGGGGGCAACCCCTACAAGCCAATCAACAAAAAAAAATTATAAAATACATTAATTGACAGTTCCCTAACCCAATCACAAAATATCACATAACACTGTTTCTACAGAAAGCATTTAATGGGAAAGTTATATTAAGCAAAGAAATATTTTACCAGATAAAGTAAACAATTTGGGCAAGGCCCCTCTGCTTGACCAATCACGAGTAACGGTGTGAAGACCATTGAACATAGTTATCAACATTATTATAACCCCACAATCTCACAACCAATCCTGAGCATGCATTTGCAGCAGGATCCTGCTCCCTCTGCAAAACCCTCATATATATTCTCAATTAAAGGACATCAACCTGTACTTAACCTCTTCCCAGGACCCAGACAGTCTGGAGCCATGATCCTCATGGTCTTTACAGCCTTTGCAAAATATGTCAAGCAGATTTTGCAAAAGCAGAAGTCCTCCATTTTGTCATTAACCTAAAATGCCCAATATTATCAAAGGAATAGCAATGTACTGTCAAGAGAGGATGGTGTGTGACTTGGAAGGAAACCTGATATTGATTATGTTCTGACATTGCTGTTGTCCTTTTTGTCAGAGAGGTTATGGTGTTTGTAAGGTCCTGTTGAAGAAAGCAAGGTGAATAATTGAGGTGTATTTTGCAGATAGAAAACAGAGCCTGCGGTGTGTTTTAGTGTTAGGCAGCATGAATTTATAGGCTGGTGTTAATCAATAAGCCAGTTTGGTATTCTGACTGCGCATGCCCTGGCCATAGGTCACTAGCTATAAAATAGTCTTGGCAATGGTGGTGCTGCATTGTGTGCAGGCTTGCGTTTCGTCCGGTCGGGTTGGGGCCAGGTCTCCGTCATTGCAGGTGCTGTTGGGGCATCTCCGTCCCCTCCCTGGTGTCCTGGACTTGCAGCCGCTGGCTCCGGCTCGGCTCGGCTCTGCCTATCCGCTGGGTTGGTCCCGGCAGCCCTCCACCTCCACCCCCCTCTCCTCAGTCCGACACCGACATCCTGCTGAAGATGGGCAGCCACTGGCCCTGATCTAAACCAGGTGACTCGGAGCCGCTGCTGCTGGAGTTGTCCTGGTCGGAGAGAGAGTCTGCGGATGGACTCCTGCCGGCCATGGTGCAACCTGGGCTCCTGCTGGAGCTGCGGGTACTGTTAGCGATGGTGTTCCTTGTTCGTCCTCGGGGTTGTGGATAAAGTGGTAGCGGGTACCGTAGCGGCAGAAGGCGGTGGTGTACAAGGTACAGCTTGTTCTTGGGGTGACGGCTGAGGCCATGGGTAAACAGGCACTTGTCGCCATAGCGGCCCATTAGCGCTGGCTGTGGATCTGGGGCCAGTGTCCTGTCGGTCCGGATGTCTCGAGTGGGTGGGGGGTGACCGGTGACGGTTCGTCAGCGCGTACTGGTCTCCCCACCCCACCCAGTCTCTCCCCCACCAGTGGGGCCACTGCGCGTGCGCCACGTGATGCCTTGGGGACGCCGTTGTCGCCGCATGCATGGTGGTGGTTGCCGCGGGGGAGAAGGCAGGAGAAAAGGTAAAGTCAGCGTGTCTTTGATAAAAATAAACCCCACCCGTGCAGAAGAGCAACGAAGCGAGCATTCCCTGCTGACATTTTGGCTCGTGCGATAACTTGTCCATGTTTCTTTCCCCACCGTCAAATGTAATTTTATTCCCTTGTTAAAAAAAAGGTTGCAGTAGTTGAGCTGACTTTCCGCAGCTTGTGGTCGAAGAAACAGTAGTCATGAATGAATTACAAAATACTGATAGCTGAAGACTGGGTGATGCCACTTAATTTTGTTGTAAAGATTTTATTAAGCTACCTCCCTTGCTCGGGAGGAATTTGTTTTCTGACAGGAACATGAAGAAAGATGGGAAAGTGGAATAAGATGCAAGTTTTGGTCTAGAGTAGAAAGTAACCTTTTGACATTTGGTCTGGTGAACTAGAGGAGAAAAATTGCATGAGGTGTTGACCAACTCTTCTCCCACTTGGGAGCGCCAAAAAAACCCCAATAACTATCTTTGCACAGCATATTTCCAAAGATCTTTTCTGGACCCAGCACACTGATGCAATAATAAATAACGCATATCAACGCCTCTACTTCCTGAGAAGATTAAGAAGATTCGGTATGTCAAAGAGGATTCTCTTGAACTTCTACACGTGTACAGTGGAGAACATATTGACTGGTTGCAACACGGCCTGGTTTGGCAACTTGAACGCCCAGGAGGGAAAAAGACTGCAAAAAGTTGTGAACACTGCCCAGTCTATCACCGCTCCGACCTCTCCACCATTGAAGAGATTTATCGGAGTCGCTGCATCAAAGGTAGCCAGCATCATCAGAGGCCCACACCATCCTGGCCACACACTCACCACTGCCATTGGGAAGAAGGTACAGGAGCCTGAAAACTGTAACGTCCAGGTTCAGGAACAGCTTCTTCCCTCCAGCCATCAGGCTATTAAACACTACAATCTCAAATAAGCTTGGAACTACAATAGACAGTATTATTATTATTGCACTTGTATATATGTATGTGCATTTGTGAGTATGTGTGTATACACAGACTTTCTTTTCTCTTGTTTATCACTATGTTTACATATTCTGTTGTGCTGCAGCAAGTAAGAATGTCATTGTTCTATCTGGGACTTATGACAATAAACACTCTTGACCATCTCTAATCTAAATGGATGGAGCCATTTGCTCCATCCACCTAGTGGTCGTTCCATGAAACAGCAAACGGTCTACAACAGATTTGGTCCATTATAACAAAAATCTGGTGTAAAGAGGTCTGTTTAAAAGAGGGTTTACTGTAATTACGCAGTATTTATCTTCTGTGAAAAATTGATCTCTGAATGTGTGGTGTAACTTAAAGAACAGTGTTTATTAATTGTCTTCCCATCCACTGTGAGAACCATCTTTCGTAAGCTACAGTGATGCTAGGATGGCTGAAATAACCAGTAAATATGAGCTTGTCGCCAAGTATGACTGTAATTTGTATTCATTTATTAATTTTGATTTGTGCTTTCCATAATATGGCATGTTTTAAATTTTCAATATAATTATTTTGAAGTAGTCGTCATGACCATAATTTATATGCCAAGGTAGATCAGGTAACAGTAGGAACAGGGACATGGGATTAACACAAAGGAATGGAAGACATTGAGAGAACAAGACGTGAAACATTGCCGTGAAAAGGATAAGACAATAGGTGCAGGAGTAGGCCATTCGGCCCTTCAAGTCAGCACCGCCATTCAATTTGATCATAGAAACATAGAAAATAGGTGCAGGAGTAGGCCATTCAGCCCTTCGAGTCAGCACCGCCATTCAATGTGATAGAAACATAGAAAATAGGTGCAGTAGTAGGATATTCGGCCCTTCGAGCCGGCACCGCCATTCAATATGATCATGGTTGATCATCCAACTCAGTATCCTGTACGTGCCTTCTCTCCATACCCCCTGATACCTTTAGCCACAAGGGCCACATCTAACTCCCTCTTAAATAACCATATAACAATTTCAGCACGGAAACAGGCCATCTCGGCCCTACAAGTCCATGCCGAACAAATTTTTTCCCCCTTAGTCCCACCTGCCTGCATTCGTACCATAACCCTCCATTCCCTTCTCATCCATATGCCTATCCAATTTATTTTTAAATGATACTAATGAACCTGCCTCCACCACTTCCACTGGGAGCTCATTCCACACCGCCACCGCTAAATATAGCAAATGGACTGGCCTCAACTACCTTCTGTGGCAGAGAATTCAGAGATTCACCACTCTGTGTGAAATTTTTTTTCTCATCTCGGTCCTAAAAGATTTCCCCCTTATCCTTAAACTGTGACCCCTTTTTCTGGACTTCCCCAACATCGGGAACAATCTTCCTCCATCTAGCCTGTCCAACCCCTTAAGAATTTTGTAAGTTACTATAAGATCCCCCCTCAATCTTCTAAATTCTAGTGAGTACAAGCCAAGTCTATCCAGTCTTTCTTCATATGAAGGTCCTGACATCCCAGGAATCATCTCTGTACTCCCTCTATGGCAAGAATGTCTTTCCTCAGATTAGAAGACCAAAACTGTACGCAATACTCCAGGTGTGGTCTCACCAAGACCCTGTACAACTGCAGTAGAACCTCCCTGCTCCTATACTCAAATCCTTTTGCTATGAATGCTAACATACCATTCGCTTTCTTCACTGCCTGCATGCCTAATTTCAATGACTGGTGTACCATGACACCCAGGTCTCGTTGCATCTCCCCTTTTCCTAATCGGCCACCATTCAGATAATAGTCTACTTTCCTGTTTTTGCCACCAAAGTGGATAACCTCACATTTATCCACATTAAACTACATCTGCACACTCACCCAACCTGTCCAAGTCACCCTGCATTCTCATAGCATCCTCCTCACAGTTCACACTGCCTCCCAGCTTTGTGTCATCAGCAAATTCGCTAATAGTACATTTAATCCCTTTAATCCATTTAAAAATGATTCATGTTTGTACATTGCTTTACTTCCTCGTTCAATTTGTTCCACACTCCTACTCCACAAACCGAAATACAAAAGGTTTTTCTAGTCGTACGGACTCTTTGTTTCTTAAAATTAAATATTCCTCTTAAATTGTAACCCCCCACACGCTCGTTAAATAATTTTTGAATGTTTCCAGGTAAATTTTTATTTTTGGCCCTGGACATTATCTGAGCTGTTTTGAATGTAACCAAATCTTCTAATTTTAATAATTTTGACTCTAAAAATAATGGATTCGTATGACCCAGATACTTGGCATTATGTATAATACGAATTGCTCTTTTTTTGCATCATGGTTAATGAGTGTATCGAATTTTTATAGTTATTGCCCCAGACTTCTGCACAATAATTTAAGTAGGGTAAGATTAATGAACAATAAAGAATGCGGAGTGATTTGTAATCCAGAGCCTGCTTGGCTTTGTATAATACAGAGATACTTTTGGATGATAAATTGCCTAATTCGCCAATTTACAAATCAAATTCCTCAGTTTAAAACCGTTTTTCCCCTCTGACTTGCCTTCTTTCCCACGGGTTTCAGCCAATAATCTCTTTTCCCTGCTTCTGATTGATTGCTGCTTCTCTGATAAGATTTGATGGAAGCACAGATGAAAAAAGGAAAACTATTTTCTGCCAACTATTTTATTTGTAATGATACCATACTCCATAACTGATAAGGCCTAGAAAAAATCTTCAAAAAATATATTTTACCACAAATAATTGAATGTTATCTAGTTAATGTAAATGTAAATAATTATTATTCCCTGTGATTTTTATATTTCCCAGCTTTGTGTTGATTAAAACAGCCACAGCTCCTTTCCAAATGGCAGAACCGTTTGGATCTATTGGCTTTTAGCACTGAACTGAGTGGAAGCCCCAGGACCCGAAGACAAGCTGAAGTGCAGATTTTCATTAGAGCTAAATTTCTGAGCAAGGGAATCTGCCTTCATCAGTGGATCTCTGGGAGTCCAATGGACAGTGCAGACTTTATTTCAATTTCATAGCTCATTATAAGCAACCCTCCTGTTAAAACTATGCCAACATTGACTGGAATTAAAACTGTTGCCCATTGAAATCCATAGGAACAAGGAACCATCAGTTCAAGTTGGTGTGTTTAAATGTTACATGTATTGTTATTTTTGATTTTTAAATATTTCTATTTTTAAGTTTGGGTCTTGAATATTCACAGCCGTATAATTTCATTGACAATTTTGATGGCCACAACTTGGGTGCAGGGCCTCACCAGCTCTTAAAAATCATTTTGGAGCGAGCTAGAAAACCATGATGGAAGAGATGATGTACTGCATTGAAACCTAGCAATATGCTAGGAGCAATACTCACTTTGGAAAACTGTACACTGAATACACTGGTTCATTGAAATATCTCTGCTCCATAAATGTTCACGTTCAAAACCTTGATCTCTGTACAATTACCAATGGAATATAACAAGGAAAGGTTTGAAGTTATCCACTTTCGTGTAGAATAAAAAAGCATAATATTGTTTAAATGGTGAGTTTATTGAATGATGGTATTCAGAACAATCACAGCAAGGCAGCAAGTAAGGACAGCAAATCATTAAGAGGACAATTAAGATATTGGTCTTTATTCCCATTCGATTGAGTAGAAATGTGGACATGTTTGGCTACAACAGCACAGGAAGTATTTTGGTCTCCTTTTTTAAGAAAGGTTCACTTGTCTTGAATGTGATTCAGAAAAAAGTTCATCTTATTAGGTCCAGATATTAACAGTTATCCGATAACAAAATATTAAACAAATTGAGGCTTTACAGATTTGAGTTTAGAGGAATGAGTGTGACCTTAATAAAATGTAACGGGATTCTTAGAGGCTTTGATAGGGTAGATGTTGAGAGGATATATGCTTGAATTGGAAAATCTGGAACTAGGGGGCATTGTCTCTAATGGAAGGGGTTACTCATAAAATCAAGATTAGACATTTCTTATACATTTTTATATTCTTACATTTTCAATGCCAGAGCTGTGGAGTCCAGACCATCAAGCAAACTGAAGGTTGAGTTAAATACATTTTTAAACAGGAGGAACTAAAGGTTCAGGGGTCTAAGCAGAAAACCAAATTGAGGTAAAGAGTTTACCAGCAATGATCTTACTGAATAGTGGTGGATGCATGAAGGCTATTTTGTTGCCTCCTACTCATTGTTTACTGTGTTAAAGGCCTAGCTTCTCTGTACACCTATTTCAAACTAATTTCAGCTAATCAAAAATATATATATTGTTTGCTCCTACACAGACTTTTCAGCTTTACGGTGAGCAATCTTTGTAGGATTATCATTCTACTTGGATCCCTCTGGTTATTTGACCTCTCTAGATCTTATTATTGGGAGCTGATGATGTGGCATGCCTGCTTGCCTGTTTCCATTTCTCTGGTACCCCCATTCCCAATACTTTCAGCACTCTTTTTCAGGTTCAACCTTGATCGGCATCAAATTTGCTGTCATTACTAGTGCCCAGCAAAGGTTTAACAATATATTCAATGTCACATCCTAATTTTCCCTGCACAACATCAAGCCATAATTTCAAAAATAATCTATACTGTCTCTTGAGATCTATTCTCCACCCACTTTGATATTCTGCTTTACCAGTCCCCTACAAAAACTTCTAATCTCTGTATTTTAATTCCATGGATAATTTCCAGTACTGATTTAGTGTGCATGTATATCTCGAGCTAAACACGGTGTGCAAACTTGGTGTTAACAATAAGCTATCCACACTCAATGAAATTTAAGTCATAAGTATAGACCTATCTTCTGTAGTTCTGTTTGTATGACGATGTGCTCCCAAGCCAGCCTAAAACTTAATAACAGGACTCTCTTGCTGGCATGGTCTAGCATGTTGTAATGTTATTGGTGCAATTATGTGAGGTAGAACAAATTGTGCCAGGGAAATGGCTGGAAAAAGAAAGAATCATCAAAAACATTGGTAGTTTCCGAATGTCTGCCATTGAGAAGCAATCAAAATTGTTAACAATCAATGGTTAAAATATTAACATTTATTTAAGCAATATGTATATTAACTTAAGCTAAAACACTTAAGTTTTAAACAAACCAAACAATTGCAAAACAAACATTTCAAAAATCCTACACTAATAACTTTTTTCGGTGTATGCAGTTTCATTAAACTTCCATGAGGTGTCAATAAACAACATCAAAAGCTACCATTCAGATTGTGGATGTCCCACATGATTACAAATATGGATCTAAAAGACGCATTTCATAGATTTTTATTTTGTACTTGGATTTTTTTTAAAGGTGGGTTTAATGTCAGGTAGGCCCGTGAAAAATATTGCAGCATGTCCCCTGCACATGCATAATTTACATGGAAATTAACTGTCTTTTTCATTAGTTTATAAATAATAAATCCTCAAACTGTCAAAGTTGCATTAGTTTTAATCTGCTTGCAAGCCAATTCTTCTATAGTTCTTGAAATTTGAATTTGTACTGTGTATGATGGCATGATATCTGTTTTTGCATTTTATTTCAGATTTTGTCACAGCTCGTTGCTGAAACGATTTGCTTTACCAGAGTTCCTTCAGAGTAACAAAACATCTGGTGCTTGAAAAGAATGTGAAGCAAAATTGGGACAACTGAACAGAAGAGTCACCAGATAAGGTACATTTTGAGGTTTTGGGGCTAAGATTAAACAGGATGGAGAGTTTTAGAAAATAAATTCCAGAAAGCAGGACATTTCAATCTGAATACCAGGATATGGAAGCTTTGCCGTTTATTTTTTTGCATAAAATATTCAGAGAAGCATCACCTGGTATTTGCATCATGCAGCCACTCTTGATATGAATGATGAACCCCAATCACAGGAAAGATTACTGTTTACGAAGGAACTGCAGATGCGGGAAAATCGAAGGTACACAAAAATGCAGTGCTGGCTCGATGGGCCGAATGGCCTCCTCCTGCAGCTATTTTCTATGTTTCTAAACTCAGCAGGTGCAGCAGCATCTATGGGGCGAAGGAGATAGGCAACGTTTCGGACTGAAGGGTTGAAGAATGGTTTCAGCCCGAAACGTTGCCTATCACCTATCACCTTCGCTCCATAGATGCTGCTGCACCTGCTGAGTTTAGAAACATAGAAAATAGCTGACTTTCTCCAGCATTTTTGTGTATCACAGGAAAGTTTACTTTGGGCAGTTAAATATTTTATTTAATCTTAAAATGTAATATGAGTAAAATGCATTGTGATGATCGGTGAAGGCTAAAAATCTGCCTCTTTGAACTCTGCCAAACTGTTAAATATTTATATAAAATACAGATGCACAACCTTTTATCCGAAATTCCAATTAACGAAAAGCTCCGAATAGCGGACATTTTTTCGGTCCTTGAAGAAAGGTCCTTGAAGACGTTCACCAAGGGCGGCCCGCAGAGGTGACAGTGGAACCTCCAGTCGGTCCTCGAAGAAAGGGGAACTAACTCCCCATTCATAAAAGAGAAGGTGAGGGTATATTGCGCAGGAGGGTTAATAATTGACAATCTGCTGCTGCCTGCCCGCTGAGTTAAAAAGTTCTCACGGTAGACTCGCAATACACAGTTTATCGTGAGTCTTGCGTGGGAACGTTTTAACTCAGCGGGCAGGCAGCAGCAGATTGTCGCTCCCTTCAGTTTCACCCCACCTACACCCCTCTGCTTCCCGGCCATGTGTGTGACCCCTTCCCTCCCCTCTCCAGCTCCTCGCCTATTGCACCGGCACGGGGGCTTTGCACTGTCTTCACGTCGGCGATGCCAGCAGGTCAGTGCCAGTCACCGGAGACGTCAAGACAAACGGGACACCGACCCCCAGGCCCACTGCAAGCACGGAGATCCCAGAGACCCACAGCCAGCAACAGCCCAGCCCCATTCCAACTCCAGAGGAACACGCTTCCTGTAGGGACAGAAGCTGATGGTGTGCAAGGTACGTCTTGTTCTTGAGGTTGCGGATGAGGGGGCGCAGCTCGGGCTGTGACGTCTCCGGCCACCCCCCTGTACAGGAGCTGAGACTGGGAACTCTACCGCCCTTGCAGGAGAGTGGGGTTGTTTGCAGTTGCAGAGGGAGGGGGCAAGGGCGATACAGTTCCCAGTCTCAGCTCCTGTCCAGGGGGGTGACCGGAGACGACAGGACCAACGGGACACCGACTGCAAGCACGGAGATCCCAGAGACTCACAGCCAGCAGCAACTCTAGCCCAGCCCTGCTCCAACTCCAGAGGAACCCGGGTTGCGGATGAGGGGGCGCAGCTCGGGCTGTGGGCGAACTGCCACTTGTCGCTGTAGCGGCCCATCGGGGAGCGGGTTCCTGTTCGTCCTGACGTCTCCGGCCACCCCCCTGGACAGAAGCTGAGAGACGTCAGTGCAAGGGGCCGCTACGGCGACAAGTCTTCGGGTGCCTGCTGCAGCCCCCTCATCGGGACACCGGCCCCCAGGCCCACTGCAAGCACGGAGATGTCAGCAACTCCAGCCCCGCTCCAACTCCAGAGGAACACGCTCCCCGTAGGGGCAGAAGCTGACGGTGTGCAAGGTACGTCTTGTTCTTGGGGTGGCGCAGCTCGGGCTGTGGGCGAACTGCCACTTGTCGCCGTAGCGGCCCATCGGGGAGCAGATTCTGCTGGAGTTGGAGGGACAGGGAGACACAGCGGCTTTTAAGAATGGTGAGCAATCACTTCCAAAGTTCTGCCCACACAGTCAGTACACCTCTCCTACACTTGTCTCCCGCACTAAGATCATCTCGCAGAGAATGATCCCAGCCTAACCCTCCCTATTCTCTCCTATTCTGTAAGAAAAAACTACATTGAAGACTCAAACTCGCGATCGAGTAACTGCCGGGATCGAGGCGCAAACTCGCGACCTTGCGGATATGAGCCGAGCACTCTACCACTGAGCCAGCCGTTAAAATCTACACTAAAAATCTTCCATTCCGAAAGCCGAAAAGTTCTGAATTAAGAAAAGTGTCTGGTCCCAAGGCTTTCGGATAAAAGGTTGTGCACCTGTACTACAAATGTTGAAAATCTAAAATTAATCAGAAAATGCTGGAAATATGCAGCAGGTCAGAAGACCTTCGAAAAGAAACGAAGAAATTCCATTTCCCTTCACAGATGCTATCTGGTCTGCTGAGTTCTTCGAGCAGTTTATTTTTTAAAATATATTAGGATGTATTTTCTTTCAGGATCATGTATCATGTACCAAATATCTGTTGTGCCAAAATAACTCTTTCCATTGTGATGGCTAATATTTATACATTAATCTGAGCAAAAACAGATTAAAACGTTTGTACACTGCTAATGCCATGTTTTTCTGTATAACGTCGTAAAAAGACTATTGGCAGGCAGTATGAGAAATGTCTTTATAAAATGCAATTTGTAATGCAAACTCTTTAATTCAAACTTTGTACAACAGAGTTTGTGTGCCATTGTTAATATTTTATGTAATGTTTTTGAAAACTAGGTGAATAGCCAAAGAGAACAAAGTGAAGTCATATATCTTGCTTCGTCTGCCATTTAGATGGTTTAAATCTATACACTTAACCCTTGAGTTCTGTGATCAAATATCCAACCATATGTGTGTTTTAAATGTAGGATTGGCCTACAGATCTTATAACACAAGATCAGCTATTAGCTATTATATTCTGCTTGCTATGATCTAATTTTTTTTAATCTTTTGGTTTTAGGCCTTATGTGTTCACCATTTACTTCATCGTCCTACATGGTGCACCTTGATCTGACTGTAACCCATGTTGACTGTCATCCAGAAAACATACTGGTATATTTTTGGGCGCAGTACTGCAACATATGTGAATTGGACTATCATATATTACATACTGAGATTCAGAATGCAACGAAGACCAGAGCTGATATTGCAGTGGATGAGTTTTGTTTTGCAGAGGATCCTTACCAAGGTGTATGGTATCGAGGAAGGATAATAAGAAAACATGAAGATGCGTATGAGGTTTTCCTCCTAGATGTTGGGGCGGTCTTGATAGTTGATGCTGGGCACATTGCTCCTGCCTCTCAGAATCTGTTTCAACTGCCCCCAAAAATAGTATGTGGTGTATTTTCAAATATAGTTCCTGTAAGAAGAATATGGTCCCCAATGGCTCTCAAATATTTTGCATCATTGGCATCCTCTCAAATCAAAGGTTATGTTGAAGATTCCTTAATGAACCAAATTGTTTTAGTAGAAGTCCCAACTGTTAATCAAAAACTCTTTGAACTTGGCTTAGCAAAAATTCTTGATGGCAGCACTTTCCATTTCCTATTGAAAATATCTGAAGATTTACTGAGATATCCCGGTTGTAAACATTCTAAAATTAAAAGAACAAATGTAGAATGCTGGAGACCTGTGCTGGATAACACCATTACATTATCATCAAGTTTTCAACATATTGTGAATGTTTTCAGTCCAAGTTTGCAAGCTGGTGTTATAGAATCAGTAAGAATTACATGTGCATCAGGACTTCATAACTTTTACAGCCAACTGCAAAAACTGACTTCAGAGCTAGAAACGATGATGAAAGATATGCATTATTATTATGAAAACCAAGAAGAAGATTTAAATGATGACCATATTAATAATTTTGGTGCACTCTGTGCTGCAAAAGGTAAAGATGGAAAATGGTACAGGGGAATTGTAAAGCAGCTGTTAACTTCTGGCCAAGTAGAAATTTGGTTTGTGGATTTTGGAAATTCAGCAATTGTATTTCCTCATCATATTAAAAAATTGATGCCAGTTTTTTTCATGATGCCTTTGATGTCATTTCCCTGTGCACTAACTGGCTTAGCAAACCAAACAAAAGACTGGATACAGTTACAGAAAGAAATTTTTAAGCAATCCTTGTTTGACGAAGGATTACACATTCGTATTGATTCCTACTCGTGCAAAGAACATCTATACTTTGTTACACTCTGTGATCCCAAAAACATTAATATCCATCAGATGACTGAAAAGTTGTCGGCAATTAAACTGAAAACTGAAAGTGTCCCAACGGTGATTGCAAGTAAGGATACAAGCAAACAATTTGTAACATTTTCAGGAACGATGATAAGCACAACTGGAAATCTGACGAGTAATGCAATGCATTATAGTTTAAGATCTGCTGAGATGAAAATAAATGCTTCCTATGTTGGATTTGTTGAATATGTTATTAATCCATCTGACTTTTGGATTCGCACATCAGAATACAATCACAAATTTGAATGTTTAATGAACAACATTGAAGTTAATAACAACAAAATTGACATAAATGAAGGACTCGTTCAGAAACCAATGGCTGGCTTATTTTGCTGTGCAAGATACAGTAAAGATCTACATTACTACAGAGCAATTATTACTGATGTACTTGACAACTGCCTAAAAGTATTTTTTGTTGATTTTGGAAATACTGAAATTGTAGATTTTACTGCTGTAAAATCTCTGCTTCCCCAATATAAACATTTGCCATCTTTGGCCATGAACTGTTCAATTGCTCGTGTTTTTCCTATTGAGGAAGTGTGGACTAATGATGCCACGGACTACTTTAAAAAAACTGTATTTAACAGAGAACTTTTAATCAAAGTAGTCTCAAAACAAGGAAACAGATATATAGTCGATGTTCGAGACACACAATGCATGGATCAGCCATCTGTGAGTGCACTGATGCTTCAGGCTGGATATGCTGACTTTTGGAATGTAAAGGCAGATGATAATTTGCCTCAACAAAATCATAAACTGAAGTATTCAGGAAATAAAGCAATCAAGCTAACCAAAAGTGAAACCAGGATATGCACAGATAAAAACTCCAAGGGGAATAAATTGTGCGTCGTTCCAGTTTCTCACACTAAGCTGCCAACTGTGATGATGAAAAATAGTATTTCAAATGCACCTCTTACTATGTCAACACAGACTGAAGAATTTTTGGTAGCATCTCCATTCAGACAAAAAGTGTTTAGACTTGGGTCTGATCTTGATGTGAGAGTGTCTCATATAAATTCTCCAGCAGAATTTTGGTGTCGACTGCAAAGTAAATCAGATCAACTTGAGTTGCTTATGAAGAGTATCCAACTTTATTACAGTATTCCAAGGGAGACTGTTCAACCTAAACATACTGGGTGTGTTGCAAAATGCTCCAAGGATGGAAAGTGGTATAGAGCAGCAGTTATTCAAAGAAATATCCAAGAGGTTACTGTATTGTTTGTCGATTATGGTATCCAACAAAGAACGGCTATGAGTAACCTTTGTGCTATTAATCCAACATTTCTTCAGCTGGAAGGGCAAGCTTTTAGATGCACTCTTAACAGCAAAATTCATTCCCAAAATAAGGACCCTGATGTTTGGGATCAATTGTCCAGTAACACGTTTAAGCAGATTATTGCCAACATGTTGTCATCTGGCATGGGTCTGAAATGCACAATACTTGCAATGGTTTTGTTGGATGGAAAGGGACTGTGTAATGTAGTAGATCTTCATGCTCCATATATTAATGTATGCCAACTACTTTTGGACTTGGGGTTAGCCACAAATGTCAAATCAACATTTTTATTCAATTCTTCAATTCAATTGTTAACATTTTGTTACAGTGGTCATGGCATAAAAATAGGAAGTGAAGAAAAAGTCTATATAACACATGCTTCTAGTCTATCAAAATTCTATTGCCAACTTGAGAAAAATACTGTGGTTGTGGATAAACTAATGACTGATGTTAACTTTATAAGTAAACAAATACAAGAACAAAAATTGGACTTGAGCAAAACCTCTTTGTGCTTAGCTAAATATTTTGAAGATGGCCAGTGGTATCGTGCTCTAGCCTGTTCTGTGCAGTCGCCTGCACATTTTAGAGTGTTCTTCATAGACTATGGAAACACAGAAATAGTTGACAAAAATGATGTGGTTCCAATTCCGCTGGAAGCAAAGGAACTGTTATCAATACCTATACAAGCAGTGAAGTGTTGTTTGTATCTTCCTGTTCAGAAACTGCCTGATGACATTATCACCTTATTTAAAGAGACTGTGATGGGAAAGCAACTGAAAGCCTTTGTTGTAGCAAAGAAATCTGATGGTCAGTTGGTTCTTGACCTTTACGATGGAAATGTAAAAATCACTACTAAAATAACAGACCACCTTACTGGAAGTGAGAGGAGATGCCTTGATGATGAACGGTGGCAACGTACCAATTTATACCTAACAAATGTAGTCAAATTCTCAGAACAAATGAGTGAGCAACCTGGTTATTTTGTGCACTTGATAAACGAAACAAAAGGACTGATCAGTTCCTTCCCGAGAGCAGACCTATGCCATAGGGGATGTAAAAATAAAGACCAGAACAGTTCTCTTAATATAGAAAATGCACATCATAAAAGAAGGGATAAAAATAGAACCTCTAAACACGGCCAACAGAAAATTGCACCAAAATATAATTTACATCCAGCAAAATTGCGGAAAGCATGCGCAATAAAGAACTCGAGTGGAACAGTGCATCTAGACAAGACCAGATACCATGTATGGAAGACCAAGATGATACTTTGTGTGATTAATTCTGGAGAAATATCAACACCAACTATACTTTGTTTTCCTGCGCAAAACATTGCTGCATTATCAGATGTTAAGCATAGTTTTGAAATGGTTTGTCGAAGTAGAAAGAGAACTCCTGCAAAATGGTTTACTCAAGTAGGTACCTAATTTGTACAGTGATCCAGGTTAAAGTTTTAAAAAATAATTTAACATGCAAATGTTTTTTCACCTTCCTCATATGCAGCAAGTAATTAAAAACAGTCGATTGGCGGAAATGGTGGAGTAACTCAGCAGGACGGGCAGCGTCTCTGGGTAGAAGTAATGGGTGACGTTTCAGGTTGAGACCTTTCCTCTGACCTGAAACGACACACATGCCTTCCATCCAGAAATGCTGCCTATCCCGCTGAGTTACTCCAGCATTTTGTGTCTACCGTATAAACCAGCATCTGCAGTTCTTGTCTACACATTGAAAACAGGTCCACTGACAATACGAAAAAAATAAGTGGTATGGTAATTCCTGTAGTGGGACTGAAATATTTCAAGAATCCTCTCTCGATGGATGTTAAGGATGAACCTTTGGAAAATGGAGCTTGGTATTGTGCAATTGGAAAATCCAGCGAGTTAAGTTGTCTTTAAAGTTTGTGCAGGAAGGAACTGCAGATGCTGGTTTACACCAAAGATAGGCACAAAATACTGGACAAACCTGCCTTTAAATTTAATTGATCTTGTTAATGCAGCAGGTATTGATTTGGGTAATTATAAATTAGATTTGTGTAAGAAACTTGCCATAGGCAATATTGCATGAAGCTCAAGCTAATGACAGGTGCACGGAAGCTGTTTATTTTTTGCAAATGAGCTATCAAGGAAAATTACTATTCGTGATTTTGTTCAGTGTTTTCATTAATTGTAGAAAAAGCTTCTTAGATTTGAGACTAAATTGCCAACTGGAAAATTCTTAGAAAATGGGTTGGCAATCATTACATCTTCCAGTCAGGAAGCTTTGATTCAGAGCAAAGCTGAAATACAATGATTGATTTCTGAGCTGTCTGCCTTTACAGTATGTAAAGGATTAGACCTGAAAAACCAGATCACGATATGAAGAACTGCCAAAAAAATTGTCTTGAGCATCAATAAAAGAATCAACAAGCTTGAATTTTGCAATTTAAAAAATATAATTATGTTGATAAAGAGTAATCTCTAATAAAACTATTTTATGAGGAAGATAATATAATGATACATTTTGAGATTGTATTGCAGAATCATAAAATACAAGGTTTCTGTATATTCACATTAATCAAAATATTGTGATATTGGAATGTCAATGAAATAGAAATAAGAAATTGTTGAAACGTGCCTAACATTTCTTGTAATTATGTTTGACCAGAATTCCAGCAGATTGAGCGGAATGTTTGGTTGTGGCATTTTGGAAGTTGATGCTGCTTCGCTTTCTAAAAAACACACAAAATTGGTCCATGCAAATGATGCCACCATTATATTGAAAGATTGCTTGCTTGATTTGGACGGATGGATGAATAAAATGGCTTTTGCAGATATGAACATCGCAACAGCGGTTAATCATTATATGCCATCAAATCCTTTGCTTTCTGCTGCGAGTAACATGACATGCTTATCAACATTGAACCTAATTGCATGTGGCCCCATCCAGCCAACTAAAGAATACTGCGACTTTGCTACTTCTGTGATTGATCCATCGGAATTCTATATTCAACTGTATGATACATTTGATGTGATGATAACCGTCCATTCATTACTGACAGAGTTACCAGAAAAGTTTCAAGCATTATCTCTAGATTCCTTGAATCCTGGTACAACGTGTCTAATCAAATTTGTCAATGATAAGCAGTGGTACAGGGCTGAAATATGCACAATGTCACAACAGGTAGTTCATGCCAGAGCTGTTGATTATGGACATTATATCTTCATCCAGCCTTCAGATATTAGCAAAATGAGGGTACTTCCTAAAGAACTTTCTGAAATACCATGCTTAACTAATACCTGCAGTTTAAATGGAGTTGTGCCTGCAATAAGAGATTTTTGGACAGATAAAGCTATCACCTTCTTTCAACATTCTTTGAACAAGCCAAATTTGACTGTTATTTTCAGATGGCATTTTACTGAGTTAGCCTGGGAAGAGGACCTTGTTATAAATAACAAGTGTGTGGCAGTAGATTTAGTTGATGCTGGGCATGCTGAATTTCTGAAAGGAATTATTAACTTCTCCACGAGATGTACGTTCAGTTCTGCAGAAGTTTTTCGGACTGTGACTGTTCCCATCTTCAAACGTCAATTTGATAAATACGGTGACCTGCAAATTTATCAAGGAATTAGTTCATCTATGAGAAATATGAAGCTATCTGTTTAACAACAAAAGGTGAGTACTAATTTTCCAACATAATTATTTTGTAATGAATGTCATTTTCACATCTTATTTGTAACTAATGAAAAAGACCTTACAAATTGAATTAGATAATTTAAAAATGCCAGTGTTTTTGGTGTACTTGATTACTGATTGATACGACTTAAATAATTATTTTGCTTTAATTCCTGAATGATTACTCCAATAACTTTATAGGGTCGTAATTTTTTAAAGAATATGGATGAGAAATTCATTTTTAGTATCAATTTCTTTCGTGCTCCTTTCAACTACTTTTTGCACACACTTTTATCCTTTGTCACAATTTCTTATTGCTTTAATATTTCAAGTACTTGTCGAGTGAAGTGAACCAATGTGTTACACGTGTATATATATGTGTGATTTATAGTAGCCATAGTTAAGCAACGGTAACAACAGCAGCAGTCGTGATACAAACTAAAGGTAAAGCAAGGAGATTAGTAAGTTAAGGTCACTTCAAAGAATGGGTGCAAACTGACAACAATTTCTACTCTTGATATAGAATAGCACCTCATATTCTACTTGGGTGACTTAAACCCAGCCGTATGAACATTGAATTCTTCAGTTTTAAGTAATACCCCTCTTTCCCCTTCTCTCTTCCCAGTGTGTGTTCATTTTCCCATGATCCCACTTCTTTCCCCATCCCGATCCCCTTCCACCTATTTCCCTCCCACAGCCTTTTTACTTTTCATTTCGAGCCTTTGTCACTTACTCCACCTATCTGCCAATCAAAGCATTCCCTCACCTGTATGGACCGATTTACTTGGCAGTGTTTGTCACAGTCTCGCCTCTTTCCTGATGATGGCCTGCTGTTACCCCAGCACTTTTTTGTTTTGCTAGAGATTTTGCAACATCAGTCCAGTGGTATTAAAACATCCCAATATAATAGAACAAGCATTGTGATTTAGAAGCCTATTGCTGATCCTGTTTCTTTGGATAAGAGGATTTCATGCTGTTGCTTTGTTTAAAATTATAGCCAGTTGAACACTTCTTTGTTTCTATCTATGTTTCTATGTTTGTTACACCAGCTGTTTTGTAAAAAACACATCTGTTTTGCATCTCAAATGTTTTATCACTTATTTTAGCATTATTAATGTCACTTGATATATGATATGATATGATATGATATGCCATTTATTGTCACTATACATGTACAATGAAATTAAAAGCTGCTCGTACTCGGTGCATACATATAATATAGTACAAAATACAAGAAACAGAAAACAAAAACAGAAAGGGGGGGGGGGGGATAGGTGCACAATTCTGCGGCGCTATATACATATATACAGATGGAAGTCCGGGTGTTGGGCTGTGAAGTCAGTGCATGTGTGAATTTGAATTAAGAGTAGTTATAATTTTTGGAAAACAACTATTCCTGAGTCTATTTGTCCTGGATTTGATGCACCTATAGCGCCTTCCAGAGGGCAGCAGGTCGAACAGTCCAAACGCAGGATGGCAGCTGTCTTTGATGATATTCTTTGCCCTGCTAAGGCAGCGGGAGGTGTAGATATCCATCAGGGAGGGGAGAGGGCAACCAATGATCTTCTGTGCTGTCCTAGTTACCCTCTGAAGCCTCTCCCTGTCTGCCATGGTGCAGCTGCCATACCATGCTGTAATGCAGTATGTCAGCAGGCTCTCGATGGACGAGCGGTAGAAGGTCAGCAGCAGGTTAGAGTCCAGGTTGTGCTTCCTGAGGACCCTCAGGAAGTGCAGCCGCTGCTGAGCCTTCTTGATGACCGCTGTCGTGTTGTCTGTACAGGAGATATCAGCAGCGATATGGACGCCGAGAAACCGGAAGGTGTTGACCCTCTCCACACACTCGCCGTTGATATGTAGGGGGACTAAGTCGGTGCTGAATGGCTATTTCTCTTTATTTAACTTGAAATCCAACCCTATAATTACATTTAAAACAATTTGTTGAACAACAGACTGATTTAACCAATGAAAGGATAAATGCACAATGGAAATAAAGAAAATATTGTTGATAGTGGTGGGGTATTACAAAAGGACAGATAGGAAAAATAACTGTTGAATAAACATTGTATTTAAATTTACTATTTGCATTAGCAAGGTTTCATAGTTTTAATTACCTTTCTGGAATTTCAAAATCAGATTTTGCACTCAATCCAAAACTTATCCCATTCGTGCAATCCTTGTAGCCTATTCCTGGAGCCCTAATTTGGCAAGTTTAATTTGTACTTGCCATACTCAGCAGCCAGAATGCATGACAAACCCGTGCTTGAGTGGTCAGCAGAGTGCAGCACAAATCAACAAGAAAATTATTACAAATTGCTGTTGTGGCATTGGTCTTTCTCTGGATTATTGAATAATTTACTGAGTTTGCTCTCTGTTTGGACTGTTGGACTCTCGCTGTGACATAGTTAATTCGTCCTGCATTTTTTTTAAGTAACTATACTTGATAGAGTATTTCGTTCAGCATTAATTTCATTGAAGGATAATTGAATTGTCCCTGTCTGCTTCTATCATCCTCCTAATTTTGAATTTAAACTTGAAATTTGATGCGTCAGCTATTTGATTTGGTAAAGGCAATGTCGTTTATCTCCCCTCTGTACCAACAGGTCACAATGACCTAGTGTGCACCTTGAACATCTGTGTAACTTTAAGTTAAACAAAGTTCATTGAGCAAGAGGACTGAAATAAATTTTCAACATAGTTATTTAGCTCTGTGTACTATTTGCTTTTTTGAATTAAATTCAGTTTAACTTTTGTAAGTTGTTATATTTCAACTTATTTTAGTGCAACTACAAAAAACAGATGATGGGGATGGTGTTTTCAGTTTTGTTTGGATAAATCTAGCAAAATCCAGGGTAAAATATTGCCTTAGATTTTGCTTTCTCGCAATCTCTGGGTATTTTAAAATATTATCAAAAGATGAAAAAAAGAATTTGCAGATAGAATCAGATGGCTTCTGAAAAATCAACCATACAGTGCCATCTAGTGTCATTGAAATGGTATTGTTTCCCTTTGCTGTATCATGTTTAAGCCATGGAGATCTGAATTTGCATTTACAGATGGGTCAATTCAATTTAAATACAATTGAACTTCTATTGGACATGCTTCTCAATTTTTGATCACTGTTCAAGTTTGGGGGAAGAAACAGTCTTCTACCTGGGCAGATTTTAATGGTCCAACCCACTTTGCCTATTGAGTAAAATAAAGTAACTGGGATGCTTTTTGTTGTTAAGGGAACACAGCAGGCAGCAGCATCTATTCACTTTCTTCTTTGTTGATCAGTTGTACTTATCACACTTCTATCATTTCAATTAGGAATATTATTGTAGCTTTGATTCTAATATAATTGGAATTGTGGTACTGATTCAAACTTGGGTTTAATTCTAGATTATTGAATGAACGATTGAATTGATTGAAAGGTACAGAATGACCCTTCTGCTCACCAAGCCCACATCAACCTGTACACAATAGTTCCATGTTATCCCACTTTTCTAGCCACTCCCTACACACTCTTAGCAATTTACAGATGCCAATTAACCCACAAACTTGCACATCTTTGGGAAGTGGGAGGAAGCTGAGAACCTGGAGAAAACCATGTAGTCACAGAGAACGCACAAACTCCATAGCGATGACACCCGAGGTCAGGATCTAACCCAGTCTCTAGCGCTGAGGCAGCAGCTCTACCAGCTGCGCCACTATGCTGCCCAATGTGAGGCACTGCCTACTTATACTACCCAATAAAACTGATTACTATATGAAGTTAGGAATTTTATTCATTTTGAATTGTTTTTTAGTGGGTAGGAGAAGATAGTTTAAAAATCACAATTCTTTTGTTTTGATTTTGCATTATTCCCACCCCCAAACCTGTCCAAAATTGAACTGTTCAATTAAATTGTTAAAACACTTTATGCATTAACAATTTTAGGAAAGCAATTGCTGGCAAAGACATTTAGAGCTATTTTAAGTAATATAGTCAGTTCTCTTAAACAATGTATGATTAATAATTTTGTGTGGTGTAATAAATATTCATTTTCCTAAGTGTAAATAACATTGTTCAGTTAATAAATTGTTAGCATGTTTAAATGTGTAGCTGTTAAATCTACCTACGTAATTTAATTTCATCAAAAATAATGTAATCTTGCCAGTTATATTTGAACCAAAATGTCATATGCTATACTCAAAGTGGAAATGTTTAATTTGATTATCACCTTCATTAAATGTGTATTCGTTTAAACTAGTATCTGTAATTGAACATATATATACGGAATTAAGCATTGTTATTAATGTGATTACTTTTTTCAGATATGAGACAACTTTCTGAAGATGTCTTCACCCAAAAAGCATTCATCAAGACTGGCCTTTGCTATACAAATTTTCACTGACATGCGCTGCATTGAATCATGATCAGAATTGATTGGAGAGCTTTGAGATTACAAATAATAATGAGGGAATGTGTAGAATATTACTTTGAAATTTTCCACACTGTATTTCATTGAAGGATATCATAAATACAAATGTACTTAATCTGGTACTAGGGTTAATTGTAAAACAAGTTTAAACAATCGTTACAAGTTAGTGAAAACAACGAATCTCACCAAGATTGGAATGTGGATTTTGTTTTGAAACAATATTTGTAGATTTATTTTGTTGAAGTTAGCAAGTTTAAATATACTTAATTAGTAATGGAAACTGTTATTTGTACACAAATGCTTGAAGATTTTAAATTAAAATCTGAAACGCTGATTAAAGTATCCATTATATCTTGAGAAATCTTGTGATTTGCAGCGTTTTGAATTGTAATCTAAATCTTTTGCAATACCTTTTTTTCTGCTGCATCTTAGATCTGAGATGCTGTGGGAATAGTTTCACCAGAAGGATTATAGCGGTTCAATAAATGATCTCAAGTGATCACTGATAAAAATATTGAAAAGTAGGGGATGTTTTACTGCCAGAGAATTGGACAACATGTATTATTCCCATGTGTGTCTCTAAAACAAACTAAATATTCATGGAACCAAAGACTAGATAGTGTAATATTACTGCCCCCAAATGTTTTTTTTTTCTTCTAAGATGTAATAGAAAAAAAATTTGAAACCAAAATTATAATAATGGTCGCCATGTATTTCAAAAGTGGAAGACAATGCTGAGATAAACAGGAAGAATAGTCAAGGGTAATTTTACAGAAATAATACATTTAGTTGCTCAAAACATGCGAGGTACCACATTTTTTTATGCTTGGAGCATCTAATGGACCTGTAGCAGATTGGATGGCAAATTAGATACTGCACAGAAATGTGTTAGGATTAGTGAAACGTGGGGAGTAGTATTAGCTTGACGTATTGAATTGAAATCCTAAGTATAAATTTACAAATTGCAAATAACTGATAACAAAAATAAGTTGTGAATGTGTTTACTGCTGAAGATTAACATTGTGTAAGGTAACATTCATGAACTCGGAATGAGTGACAAAATAATTTCAATTTAGTTAAATGTGACGTCTTGTACTTTGCTAAAATGGAATGGGGATATGTGGGGCAGGTAGGTGGTGGTGAAGGTGAGAGGTGGTGGACATATACTCAAACTAAACAGGGATCCAATTGGGAAAATAATCTTCTGTGGAACTTTGTTTTCATATTCAACTTTATGTATATTTTACTTTATATTAAGAGACCCATCAGAGATCCTTAAATGTTTGCTGGGCAGCCTCAGGGTGGAAGCAGTAAAGGTAGGTAAACATGCCATTCCAAAAATTAACTAGGCGAAGGGATCTACAATTTTCCCTGCTGATAAATGTGAGGTTATCCATTTTGGTGGCAAAAACGGGAAAGCAGACTATTATCTAAATGGTGGCCGATTGGGAAAGGGGGAGATGCAGCGAGACCTGGGTGTCATGGTACACCAGTCATTGAAGGTAGGCATGCAGGTGCAGCAGGCAGTAAAGAAAGCGAATGGTATGTTGGCTTTCATAGCAAAAGGATTTGAGTATAGGAGCAGGGAGGTTCTACTGCAGTTGTACAGGATCTAGGTGAGACCACACCTGGAGTATTGCGTACAGTTTTGGTCTCCAAATCTGAGGAAGGACATTATTGCCATAGCGGGAGTGCAGAGAAGGTTCACCAAACTGATTCCTGGGATGTCAGGACTGTCTTATGAAGAAAGACTGGATAGACTTGGTTTATACTCTCTAGAATTTAGGAGATTGAGAGGGGATCTTATAGAAACTTACAAAATTCTTAAGGGGTTGTACAGACTTGGTTTATATTCTCTAGAATTTAGGAGATTGAGAGGGGATCTTATAGAAACTTACAAAATTCTTAAGGGGTTGGACAAGCTAGATGCAGGAAGATTGTTCCCGATGTTGGGGAAGTCCAGGACAAGGGGTCACAACTTAAGGATAAGGGGGTAATCCTTTAAAACCGAGATGAGGAGAACTTTTTTCACACAGAGAGTGGTGAATCTCTGGAACTCTCTGCCACAGAGGGTAGTTGAGGCCAGTTCATTGGCTATATTTAAGAGGGAGTTAGATGTGGCCCTTGTGGCCAAGGGGATCAGAGGGTATGGAGAGAAGGCAGGTACGGGATACTGAGTTGGATGATCAGCCATGATCATATTGAATGGCGGTGCAGGCTCGAAGGGCCGAATGGCCTACTCCTGCGCCTATTTTCTATATGATCATGGCTGATTATCCAACTCAGTATCCTGTACCTGCCTTCTCTCCATACCCCCTGATCCCTTTAGCCACAAGGGCCACATCTCTCCCACTTAAATATAGCCAATTAATTGGCCTCAACTACTTTCTGTGGCAGAGAATTCCAGAGATTCACCACTCTCTGTGTGAAAAATGTTTTTCTCATCTCGGTCCTAAAAGACTTCCCCCTTATCCTGAAACTGGACTTCCCCAACATCGGGAACCATCTTCCTGCATCTAGCCTGTCCAACCCCTTAAGAATTTTGTAAGTTTCTATAAGATCCCCCCTCAATCTTATAAATTCTAGCGAGTACAAGCTGAGTCAATCCTTTCTTCATATGAAAGTCCTGCCATCCCAGAAATCAGTCTGGTGAACCTTCTCTGTACTCCCTCTATGGCAAGAATGTCTTTCCTCAGATTAGGAGACCAAAACTGTACACAATACTCCAGGTGTGGTCTCACCAAGGCCATGTACAACTGCAGTAGTACCTCCCTGCTCCTATACTCAAATCCTTTTGCTATGAATGCTAACATACCATTCGCTTTCTTCAAGAGGGAGTTAGATGTGGCCCTTGTGGCTAAAGGGATCGGGGGGCATGGAGAGAACGCAGGTACAGGATACTGAGTTGGATGATCAGCCATGATCATATTGAATGGCGGTGCAGGCTCGACAGGCCGAATGGCCTACTGCTGCACCTATTTTCTATGTTTCACTGCCTGTTGCACCTGCATGCCTACTTTCAATGACTGGTGTACCATGACACCCAGGTCTCGTTACATCTCCCCTTTTCCTAATCAGCCACCATTCAGATAATAGTCTACTTTCCTGTTCTAGCCACCAAAGTGGATAACCTCACATTTATCCACATACTGCATCTGCCATGCATTTGCCCACTCACCCATCCTATCTAAGTCACCTTGCAGCCTCCTACCATCCTCTTCACAGCTAACACTGCCCCCAGCTTCGTGTCATCCGGAAACTTGGAGATGGTGCATTCAATTCCCTCGTCCAAATCGTTAATGTATATTGTAAATAGTTGGGGTCCCAGCACTGAGCCTTGCGGTAAACCACTAGTCACAGCCTGCCATTCTGAAAAGGACCCATTTACTCCTACTCTTTGCTTCCTGTCTGCCAGCCAGTTTTCTATCCACATCAATACTGAACCCCCAATACCGTGTGCTTTAAGTTTGCATACTAATCTCTTATGTGGGACCTTGTCGAAAGCCTTTTGAAAGACCAGATATAACACATCCACTGGGTCTCCCATCCACTCTACTAGTTACATCCTCGAAATATTCTATAAGATTCATCAGACATGATTTACCTTTCATAAATCCATGATGACTTTGTCCAATGATTTCACCACTTTCCAAATGTGCTGCTATCCCATCTTTAATAATTGACTCTAGCATTTTCCCCACTACCGATGTTAGACTACCTGGTCTGTAATTCCCCGTTTTCTCTCTCCCTTTTTAAAAAGTGGGGTTACATTAGCTACCCTCCAATCCTCAGGAACTACTCCAGAATCTAAAGAGTTTTGAAAAATTATCACTAATGCATCCACTATTTCTGGGGCCACTTCCTTAAGTACTCTGGGATGTAGCCTATCTGGCCCTGGGGATTTATTGGCCTTTAATCCATTCAATTTACCTAACACCACTTCCCGACTAACCTGGATTTCACTCAGTTCCTCCATCTCATTTGACCCCGGGTCGCCTGCTATTTCCGGCAAATTATTTATGTCTTCCTTAGTGAAGACAGAACCAAAGTAGATATTTAATTGGTCCGCCATATCCTTGTTCCACATGATTAAATCACCTGTTTCTGACTGCAAGGGACCTACATTTGTTTTAACTAATCTTTTTCACTTCACACATCTATAAAAACTTTTGCAGTCAGTTTTTATGTTCCCTGCCAGTTTTCTTTCATTATCTATTTTCCCTTTCCTAATTAAGCCCTTTGTCCTCCTCTGCTGGACTGAATTTCTCCCAGTCCTCTGGTGGGCTGCCTTTTCTGGCTAATATGTATGCTTCATCTTTTGTTTTGATTTGATCCCTGATTTCCCTTGTTATCCACGGATGCACTACCTTCCCTGATTTATTATTTTGCCAAACTGGGATGAACAATTGTAGTTCATCCATGCAGTCTTTAAATACCTTCCATTGCATTTCCACCATCAACCCTTTAAGAATCAATTGCCAGTCTATCTTGGCCAATTCACGTCTCATACCCTAAAAGTTACCTTTCTTTAAGTTCAGAACCCTTGTTTCTGATTTAACAATGACGCTCTCCATCCTAATGAGGAACTCAACCATATTTTGGTCACTCTTGCCCAAGGGCCACACACACACAAGACTGCTAACTAACCTTTCCTCATTACTCAATACCCAGTCTAGAATAGCCTGCTCTCTCGTTGGTTCCTCTACATGTTGGTTTAGAAAACTATTCCGCATACATTCCAAGAAATCCTCTTCCTCAGCACCCCTGCCAATTTGATTCACCCAATCTATATGTAGATTGAAGTCACCCATTATATCTGTTTTACCTTTGTTGCACGCATTTCTAATTTCCTGTTTGATGCCATCCCCAACTCCACTACTACTGTTTTGTGCCCTGTACACGACTCCCACTAGCATTTTCTGCCCCTCTGTTTCGCAGCTCTACCCATATCGATTCCACATCCTCCAAGCTAATGTCCTCCCTTTCTATTGCATTAATCTCCTTTCTAACCAGCAATGCTACCCCACCTCCTTTTCCTTTCTATCTATCCCTCCTGAATATTGAATATCCCTGGATGTTCAGCTCCCAGCCTTGGTCGCCCTGGAGCCATGTCTCGGTGATCCCAACTACATCATATTCATTAACAACTATGCACGTCCACCTTATTACGAATGTTCCTTGCATTGAGACACAAAGCCTTCAGGCTTATTTTTACAACACTCTTACCCCTTATACAATTATGTTGAAAAGTGTCCCTTTTTGATTTTTGCCCTGGATTTGTCTGCCTGCCAGCCACTTTTACTTTTCAACTTGCTACCTATTGCTTCTACCCTCATTTTACACCTCTGTCTCTCTGCTCATGCTCCTATCCTCCTGCCACATTAGTTTAAATCCTAAACTTGAAGGTCACTGCTTAATAATAACTAATTAGTTCTTCCCAACAGTAACGGCACCTTTACAGGTTGGCACATGCCGCAGCTAATAGATTTGCTGCTTCACAGTGCCAGAGACCCGGGTTTAATCCTTACCTCGGCTGCTGCCTGTGTGGAGTTTACACATTCTCCCTGTGATCATATACAATACAATAATACATTACAATACCGTTTATTTGTCATTTGAACCTCACATGAGGTTCAAACGAAATTTGGTTTCTGCAGCCATACAAGAAAAGAACCAAGACACACACCAACACAATTTACACAATTTACATTGTCTCCTCACTGTGATGGAAGGCAAAGTCTTGTCTCCCCTGCTCTCCATTCCTCTCCCGAAATCAAGGTCAAAGCCCCCGGCGGGCGCTAGGGTTATGCGTTTCCTCTGTGTGCTCTGGATTCCTCCCACATTCCAAAGACGTATAGGTTTATAGATTGATAGGCCTTTGTAAATTTCCCCTAGTGTGCTGGATGATAATACCGGGATAAACCTGAATCCCAGTATATTCACTGGAACACACTGAGAATGTGGCAAGGTCTGAATAAGATAACTGGCTACAAAGCAAGGTCAGGCAACATCATTGATTATAGTGTGGCCCTACCTGATGAACTGAATGCTTTCTATGCTCACTTTGAACAGAAGGCCAACAGGGCAATGACACCTGGCCCTTCAGGCCAGTATTCCTCTCCCCAGAGTGACTAACAGAAGTTAAATCGACCTTCTTGAGGGTAAACCTACGAAAAGCAACTGGCCCGCATGATGTTCCTGGCCATGTCCTTAGTAGCTGCGCGGACCAACTTGTGGAAATATTTGGGGACATAATTATTCAATCTCTACTTCGTTCTGAGGTACCCACCTGCTGCAAGAAGACCACCATCATCCCAGTGCTGAAGAAAAGCAAGACGTGATGCCTAAATGACTACCGTCCAGTGGCATTGAGATCCACAGTCATGACATGTTTTGAGAGGCTAGTTATGGAACTCGTTAAACCCAGCAGCCTTGACCCACTGCAGTTCGACTACTGCAACAACAGGTCCATGGACCAAGCCATCACCCTAGCCCTGTACTCATTTTTAGAACACCTAGATAAGAGAGACACCTATGTCAGACTCTTATTCATAGACTACAGCTCTGCCTTTAATACCATTATACCATCCAAGCATACCACTAAACTCGCAGGACTTAGTGTCAGCACTCATCTGTGAAACTTGATCCTAGACTTCCTGACTAACATACTCAAATCATCCTCTATAATAATCCTCAACAAGGGGACTCCGTTAGGATGCTTTCTCAGCCGCCTTCTTTACTCCTTGTAGACCCACGACTATGTAGCCATGTACAAGCCTCATTCAATTTTCAAATTGGCAGACTACACTACCATTGTAGGCCGGATATCAAATAGTGACAAGACGAAGTAGAGGGAGGAGATCGAGGGCTTGGTGTCGAGACAACAACTTTTCTCTCTAGACACAAAAAGCTGGAGTAACTCAGCGGGACAGGCAGCATGTCTGGAGAGAAATAATGGGAGATGTTTCGGGTCGAGACCCTTCTTCAGACTGAAGCCTGTCCTGCTGAGTTACTCCAGCTTTTTATGTCGATCTTTAGTTTAGACCAACATCTGCAGTTCCTTATACCTTTCAATGTCAGAAAGCCAAAGGAGATAGTGATCGACTTCAGGAAGCGAAGCCCCAGTTTGCATTGACGGTGCTGAAGTAGAGATGGTTGAATAATTTAAACTAGGAGTCAATATCACCAACAACTTCTGGATCACCCATATTAAAGCAATGACTAAGAAAGCACACCAACGCCTCTACTTCCTTAGAAAGCTTAGGAAGTTCGGCATGTCCGCTACAACTCTCACCAACCTCTTCTGATGCACCTTAGAAAGCATTTTATTAGGATGCTTTATCAGGATAATATTAGTTTTAATCTGCAATTTGAGAAGGAGAAGGTTAAATTGGAAATGTCAGTGATGCAGTTGAACAAAGGGGACTATGAAGGCATGAGAGAGGCGCTGGCCAAAGTAGACTGGAAAGGTATCCTAGCAGGAATGACGGTGGAACAGCAATGGCAGGAATTTCTGGGCATAATACGGAAGACGCAGGATCATTTCATTCCAAAAAGGAAGAAAGATTCTAAGGGGAGTAGGAGGCAACCGTGGCTGACAAGGGAAGTTAGGGATAGAATAAAACAAAAAGAAAAGATGTATAACACAGCAAAGAGTAGCCGGAAGCCAGAGGATTGGGAAACTTTCATAGGACAACAGAAGGAAACAAAACGGGCAATACGGGCTGAAAAGATGAAGTACGAAGGGAAGCTGGCCAGGAATATAAAGGACAGTAAAAGCTTTAGATATGTTACGGGAAAAAGAGTAGCAAAGTCAAATGTTGGTCCCTTGAAGGCAGACACGGATGAAATTGTTATAGGTATCAAGGAAATGGCAGAAGAGTTGAACAGGTACTTTGGATCTGTCTTCATTAAGGAAGACAAACAATCTCCCAGATGTACTGGAGGACAGAGGGTTTAAGGGGGTAGAGGAACTGAAAGAATTTTTTATTAGGCGAGACATAGTATTGGGTAGGCTAATGGGACTGAAGGATGATAAATCCCCTGGACCTGATGGTCTGCATCCCAGAGTCCTCAGGAAGGTGGCTCTAGAAAGAGTGAACGCATTGGTGATCATTTTCCAATGTTTGATCGATTCAGGATCAGTTCCTGTGGATTGGAGGATAGCTAATGTTATCCCACTTTTCAAGAAAGAAGCGAGAGAGAAAATGGGGAATTACAGACCAGTTAGCCTGACTTCGGTGGTGGGAAAGATGCTGGATTCAATTATTAAAGAGGTAATATTGGGGCATTTGGATAGCAGTAAAAGGATTAGTCCAAGTCAGCATGAATTTATGAAAGGGAAATCATGCTTGACAAATCTTCTGGAATTATTTGAGGATGTGACAAGTAAAATGGATGAAGGGGAGCCAGTGGATGTAGTGTATCTAGACTTTCAGAAAGCCTTTGGTAAGGTCCTGCTCGGGAGAATGGTGACTAAAATTAGAGCACATGGTATTGGGGGTAGGGTGTTAACATGGATAGAAAATTGGTTGGTAGACAGGAAGCAAAGAGTAGGAGTGAACGGGTCCTTTTCAGAATGGCAGGCAGTGGCGAGTGGAGTGCCGCAAGGCTCGGTGTTGGGGCCGCAACTATTTACCATATATATTAATGATTTGGAAGAGGGAATTAAGAGCAACAACAGCAAGTTTGCGGATGACACAAAGATGGGTGGCAGTGTGAACTGTGAAGAGGATGTTAGGAGGTTGCAGGGTGACCTGGACAGGTTGAGTGAGTGGGCAGATGCGTGGCAAATGCAGTATAATAAGTGGATAACCTCAGTGGATAATCATTTGTGAGGTTATACACTTTGGCAGGAAAAACAAGGGGGCAGATTATTATCTCAATGGGGTAAGGTTAGGCAAGGGGGAGTTTCAGCGAGACCTGGGCGTCCTTGTACACCAGTCACTGAAAGTTGGCTTACAGGTACAGCAGGCAGTGAAGAAAGCTAATGGAATGTTGGCCTTCATAACAAGAGGATTTCAGTTTAGGAGTAAAGAGGTTCTTCTGCAGTTGTATAGGGCTTGGTGAGACCACATCTGGAGTATTGTGTCCAGTTTTGGTCTCCTAATTTGAGGAAGGACATCCTTGTGATTGAGGCAATGCAGCGTAGGTTAACGAGATTGATCCCTGGGATGGTGGGACTGTCATATGAGGAAATATTGAAAAGATTAGGCTTGTATTCACTGGAGTTTAGAAGGATGAGGGGATATCTTATAGAAACATAGAAAATTATAAAAAGACTGAACAAGCTAGATGCAGGAAAAATGTTCCCTATGTTGGGCGAGTCCAGAACCAGGGGCCACAGTCTTAGAATAAAGGGGAAGCCATTTAAGACTGAGGTGAGAAAAAACTTTTTCACCCAGTGAGTTGTGAATTTGTGGAATTCACTGCCACAGCAGTGGAGGCCAAGTCAATGGATGGATTTAAGAGAGAGTTAGATAGAGCTCTAGGGGCTAGTGAAATCAAGGAATATAGGGAGAAGGCAGGCACGGGTTATTGATTGGGGACGATCAGCCATGATCACAATGAATGGTGGTGCTGGCTCGAAGGGCCGAATAGCCTTCTCCTGCACCTATTTTCTATGTTTCTATGATGCATCACAATTTGTTTTCAAAAGAGCTCCATTCAAGACAGCAAGAAATTGCATAGAATTATTGACGCAGCCCAAACCATCACACAAACAAACCTCCCTTCTATTGACTCCATTTTTAACATGCTGCTTCGGCAAGGCCAGCATCATAATCAAGGACGAGTCACACCCTGGCCACCCTCTTCCCCCCTCCCTCATCAGGCAAAAGGAATCGAAGTGTGAAAATGAACACCACCAGATTCAGGGATAGTTTCTTCACAGCTGTTTTCAGGCATCTCAATTATCCTACCACAACCAGAGAGCAGTGCTGAACTATTTTCTACCTTTTTGGTGACCCTCGGACCATCCTTGATCGGACTTTGCTGGCTTTACCTTGCACTAAATGTTATTCCCTTATCATGTTTCTATACACTGTAAATAGCTCAATTATAATCTTGTATTGTCTTTCTGCCAACTAGATCGTACACAACAAAATCTTTTCACTGTACCTCAGTACACGTGAGAATAAACTCAACTAAATTGTGTAGGGAGTGGGTGATGGAGGGATTAAAGAACTAGTGTGAACGAGTGATTGATGGTTGTTGTGGACTTGGTGGGCCGAAGGGCCTGTTTCTATGCTGTATCTCAAAACTTAAAGTCAAGTCAAGAGAGTTTATTGTCATGTGTCCCAGATAGGACAATGAAATTCTTGCTTGCTGCAGCACAACAGAATATTGTAAGCAAAAATACAGAACAATTCAGTTCAATATACACATAAATAAGCAGATAAAGTGCAATAGGCTGTTACAGTTCAGAGTCTGTTTGTTGGTGAGTATAATAGCCTGATGGCTGTGGGGAAATGGCTGTTCCTGAACCTGGATGTAACAGATTTCAGGCTCCTGTACCTTCTGCCCAATGGTAGCGGAGAGCTGAGTGCGTGGTCAGGATGGTGTGGGGCCTTGATGATGTTGGCTGCCTTTTTGAGGCAGTGACTGCGACTAATCCCTTCGATGGTGGGGAGGTCAGAGCTGATGACGGACTGGGCAGTGGTCACAACTTTCTGCATCCTTTTCCACTCCTGGACGCTCAAGCGGCCGAACCAAGCCATGATGCAACCAGCCAGCATGCTCTCTACTGTGCACCTGTGGAAGTTCGAGAGAGTCTTCTTTGACATACCGACTCTCCGTAGTCTTTTCAGGAAGTAGAGGCACTGATGTGCTTTCTTTATAATTGCATCAGTGTGCTGGGACCAGGAATCATCTTCGGAAATGTGCACACCCAGGAATTTGAAGTTCTTGACCCTTTCTGTAGTAATAACATAATAGTGAGAGCCAGGCATATGCCGTGAGTAATTACTCAGGGGTAGGCAGTCAGTCGACTTAAAAACAAATCTTAAACCGCGCATGCGCAGATTGCTCTCCTCTCCATAAAAATAAAGAATAAACATAAAGAAAGTACCAATTCAATTTGCCCAAGGCTTCCAAATCTCCTTCATTTTGAATTACTGAATGGGTGGGGGGGTAGAGGGTGATGGTAGGTGGAGAGATGGATGGGAAAACGGGAGCACACCGGGACAAGTTGAATCTGTTGTGATCTTATTGAATGACAACACTTGTTCAAGGGGCCAATTGGGGAGAGAGTTCCTTTCACAGCGCGTGGTTAGTCTGGCCAGGGGTAAAGTTGCAGGGAGGGCAGGAGCGTTGAGAAGGAGGGGTCGGGGATCATGCCAGCAACTCACTCACTTACCGTTGCCGCGGCGCTCCGGGCGCGGAGCCACAGCATTGTGGTCGGGGAGGGAAGCAGCTCGGGTGGCTGCGAGCGGCCGCCGGACCTCAGCGCCTTCTGCTGGCCCTCTCACCTCTGGCAGTGCTCTCCGTCTGAACAGTGAGACGACCAGTTCAAGAGCAAAGATCATAGAGCGGAGTGGGTCAGCGGGTGATGGATAACAGGACAGCGGGCAGTGGACACTCCTGTGTCAGCGTGAACAAGGGACCAATTGAGGTTACTCGCACTGACACATGGAGTAAGCTCCACCGCCCGCTGTCCTGTTATCCATCGCCTGCTGACCCGCTCTTGAGCTGGTTGCTCTGGCATGATCCCCAAGCCCCTCCTTCTTAACGCTCCTGCCCGTCCGCAACTTTACCGCTGGCCAGACTCCCCACACGCTGTGAAAGGAACTCTTCCCCCACCCCCCTCCCAGCGGCACTGTCCTTTTACAGCCGCTTCCCAGTTTACAGCCGCTTGCAAAGGCAGAATTTCAGCTGCCGTCAGCTCTGCTTGAAATTGACGGCTTGAAGCAGCATCCACGGCATGTGGGCTGCACACACTTTCCCGTATTACATGTACTGAGCATGAAAGGCACGGAGAATTGTGCCTATCTAAGAGATCGATCTCTTGGGTAGGCATAATTCTCCCGTGCCTTTACTATTTATATTTAATGATCATCATTTTATAATTTTAGTTAGGGTAGGCAGTGCCTACCCTGACATCACGTGCCTGGTGAGTGCATAGGCAGGGTGATGTGGGACTTTGACAATATTAGCTGCCTTTTGAAGGCAGTACTTCCTGTAAATCCCTTTGTTGATAGGAAGGCAGGGACATGCGGTCAAGGGAGGCAGAGCCTCACCTGTCATACTCCCAATGAAAATAGCTGTTAAGAAAAGTAAAGAAAAATAATAATAAAATAAAATAAATATAAAGATCTTTCCACTGATCTGTTATAAATGTAATTTCTATATGAATCTAATCAGTTTTATAGTCAAAATCGACAAATTTGCGCAGCTCCGCTGCAAATACAGGGAGAGATGAGAGGTGAGGCAGCAACGACCCGAGCCTCCCCTCTGATTGCGCAACCCCTCAGAAACTGGATGGAGCGTGGGCAATAAGCGTGTGCCTGTTACTATCTCTATGTATGTCACCAATGTAATGTTTGTGTACCCCTTCATTACGTCCTCACCTTCCATAGTCCATGTAACTTATTTCACATATAAATATATTAAATTTGTGCTCGCTGATCTCACATAAAACTGCGATGAAAAAGCACCAGGGGAGGCAGCGATCACATCTGCCTCACAGGGGTGCGTGTCTTGAGCCCAGTGGAGTAAGTAGGCTCAGCCCACATAATTGACGTAACCTCACTCTCCCTCCACGTTAGCTAGCTTCAGCAATGGCAGCGCAGTAATGGGTTCCAACCATGGGCGGCTCTGACCAAAGAGCATAGAGTGGAGCAAGATACGGCACTCGGCGAAAAAATGGTCATTGGGAAGGTAGACTTTGTCGGTACATTTGAAAGTTATTAGATTTTTTTTTAAATAGATCTATACTTATCGCAATAATAAAGTCATCAATTTTTGTACTTCTGTACATTTTTATTTTTGTTCTTGTAAGGCAGCAGTCTCCAAAATATGGCCCGTGGTACACATCTGGCCCAACATGAGATTTTGCAAACTCAGATTCGAGTTGGGGAACGCGGCGACCCGGGGCTGCTCTTAAAGGGCTTTCTCACGGCGCGACCTGACGCAAGACTTAACAAGATTTTAACATCGTGGGAACCTTCTGCGATAGCAGTACGGCATTCGTGGACCACCGAGGACCTCCGTGGCGCTGACGGCAGGCAGTCGTGTAACTTTGTAAGGTCGGGAGAAAATTCAAACATTTTTGAATTTCTCCAAGAGTGACTTGAGCAGCGTTGCAACATTGTATAAACGCAGATGCCAGTGCGATATCCGTGCGATATCCGTAATGACTCTTGCGGGTACCGTGGGAACTCCTGCGAACGGTAAACCCGGAAGCTTGACAGAAGGGACATAAGGTGAGTAAAAAAGGTGATCTCAATATCGCCAACGGACCATGTGTCCATCGAGGACGTCCCACCTAATTGTCATTGTTTGAGAATCTTTTTCACAGTAAGACTTGCAGAGATGCCTCTCAGAAAAGTGCAAAGAAAGGGGTCAAAGAAAGTCAGAAAGTTTTTAGCCATGCAGGTAAATGAGGAGGAAACTCAGCAACAGAGACAGGTGGAGAGGCAAGAGGAGATGCCAGAGATACCACTGCCTGTGGGCTCCTTGGAGCAGGGAGAGGGTAATCAAGGTGGATTTGAGATTGCCTCCCCAGTAGCTGTTGCCTCCCCAATATCCTCAGCAGATGATAATATAAAGGTAAGATGGCAGAAGGTAAGGCCATATAACTTCAACAGGGAACAAGAGGGGGAACTGGTGGAGTGGTACCAATGCAATGAGATTCTCTATGACAAATCCAGAGAGGATTATATAAATAGGGAGAGAAAGCGCAACCTGCTGGAGACGAAAGCTGCGGAGTATCCCCGGTGCTCATGTGAGTATCTATAACAATATATTAGTTTATGTACAGGAGAACAATTTAATGTTATCCATGATTTAAAAACATACAATGCTACAGATGTAAAAGTGCTGTTTTTGCAGTTACCTTTAATTTATCTTATAAGTCTGTCTGTTCCCTGCAGCTGCAATGTAAAAGTAGTGGCAGACAGACAGACAATTAAAATAACAACCAGCCTGTACTTGAACCAACTTTGTATAGGCATGTCTGCAAATGAGCCAATTCTACGAACGGAGGATATTTATATAGTGTGTGAAAAAAAGTGACATCATTTGTGCCACGTGATTAACTACACTACAGTCCACGATGTTCATTCACGATTAACGGGAAAGATCGGGAGACGGACAAGTCACTCGCACAAATGACAGAATTGCCGAGTACCGTGGGAACTCTTTATCTACTTATATCTTATCTACTCTTATATCGTGCGGAACTCGTGCTGGACCACGACCACTTCACTCTGGTGACATATTGCGTCAGGTCGCACCGTGAGAACTGGCCATAAGTGTTGCTACCGGTTCGATCCCTAGAATTGTCAGAGCCGAGAAATCACTGGGCCACCGTGAAGAAGGGTGCAGTGGTGGGGGGTTCGGCGGTGGTCAGAATGGGAACGTATAACACGCCATAGCAGTAAGACTCTCTCTCTCTCTCTCTCTCTCTCTGAAGATGCGTGGAACAGTCCGTGAGAGCTCTCTCTCACCTTCTATCCCGCACTTCGTCCTCTCTCTCTCCCCCTTCGGCCTCCTCTACCTAAACCCCCCCTTCCGTCTCTCCCCTTTCTATCTCATCAGCCCTTAGCTCTCTCCCTCCCTTATCTAAGGTCCTCCTCTCTCTCTCCCCCCCTAACTCTCTCTCCCTCTTAATTTCTCGCTCGAACTGTCTTCTCCCCTAACCTTCTCTGCATCACTCTCACACGCCCCTCTCTCTCGCCCCTTATCTCTCTCCCCACATATATTCTATCTCTCCTCTCTCTCTCTCTCTCTCTCTCTTCTCTCTCTCTCCTCATCGCTCCCTTCTCTCTCTCTCTCTCTCTCACTCTCCCTCTGTCGGTCTCTCTGTCTATCCCTCTCCCTCACTCTCCCTCTATCCCTCTCCCTCTATCCCTCTTTCCCTCTCTATCTCTCCATTCCTCCCTCTCCATTTCTCTCTCCCTCTCCCTCTCCCTCTCTCCTTATCCCTCCCCTCTCCCTCTCCCCTCCCCCTCCGCTCCCTCTCTCCCTCTTCCCTCTCTCCTCTGTAGGCCAGGGCTCTATATCTGCTCCTCGGGAAGATCAATACAGGGAGGGCCGGGCCAGATACAGCCTCCCAGCCATTAACCTTACCGCACGTCACTGTAGGAAGGTCAATACACCTGGCAATATCTACAACTTTCTGAAGCTGCCTTTTGTTCATGAGTGTTTCAGTTACTGAACCAGTTTGTGATGCAACCAGTCGGTATGCTCCACCTATGCCTACGGGGGTTTGATTGAATAGTTGGGGCCATGCCCTGGTTCCATGGTGTAAATTGAATGGCACTATTAAACAATGTAACAAGGACTGCTGTATTTAAGATTGCAGTAATAAAAATAATCTTGTAGCTAATAAAAATGCATTTTTGAAAATCCTGTCCTGCAAAGGAAAATAAAACTTTGTTCTGGTTAGTCTGAAACTCCAGCCTGATCTCCTTTTTTCCGCATTGACACAGTTTGTTTTCTAAAGAGATTTGCTAGAACATGAGGTTTCTTAAGAACACCAGTGTTGCATTGCAGCAGAACCACCTGCACTTCTAGAACCACAAACCTAAAGTAGATTTTTGGTTAGGTTGGCACCAGATTAATTGAATAGTCTGCTTCTGTTCCTTTAAATACCATGATAGGTCTGGATGATATAGAGTAGGAACAGGGTGGTGCCCACAGGAGAAAAAAAACAGGCAGGGGCCCTGTAGGAACAGGGTGGTGCTCATGGAAAAAACACTGGCAGGGATAAGTATACAAACTTAAAGCACACGGTATTGGGGGTTCAGTATTGATGTGGATTGAGAACTGGCTGGCAGACAGGAAGCAAAGAGTGGGAGTAAACGGGTCTTTTTCAGAATGACAGGCAGTGACTAGTGGGGTACCGCAAGGCTCAGTGCTGGGACCCCAGCTATTTACAATATATGTTAATGATTTGGACGAGGGAATTGAATGCAACATCTCCAAGTTTGCGGATGGCACGAAGCTGGGGGGGCAGTGTTAGCTGTGAGGAGGATGCTAGGAGGCTGCAAGATGACTTGGATAGGCCGGGTGAGTGGGCAAATGCATGGCAGATGCAGTATAATGTGGATAAATGTGAGGTTATCCACTTTGGTGGCAAAAACAGGAAAGTAGACTATTACCTGAATGGTGGCCATTTAGGAAAAGGGGAGATGCAACGAGATCTGGGTGTCATACTACACCGGTCATTGAAGGTAGGCATGCAGGTGCAGCAGGCAGTGAAGAAAGCGAATGGTATGTTAGCATTCATAGCAAAAGGATTTGAGTATAAGAGCAGGGAGGTTCTACTGCAGTTGTACAGGGTCTTAGGTGAGACCACACCTGGAGTATTGCGTACAGTTTTGGTCTCCACATCTGAGGATGGACATTCTTGCCATAGAGGGAGTACAGAGAAGGTTCACCAGACTGAATCCTGGGATGTCAAGACTTTCATATGAAGAAAGACTGGATAGACTTGGCTTGTACTCGCTAGAATTTAGAAGATTGAGGGGGGATCTTATAGAAACTTACAATATTCTTAAGGGGTTGGACAGGCTAGATGCAGGAAGATTGTTCCCGATGTTGGGGAAGTCCAGAACAAGGGGTCACAGTTTAAGGATAAAGGGGAAATCTTTTAGGACTGAGATGAGAAAAACATTTTTTAGTGGTGAATCTCTGTAATTCTCTGCCACAGAATGTAGTTGAGGCCAGTTCATTGGCTATATTTAAGAGGGAGTTAGATGTGGCCCTTGTGGCTAAAGGGATCAGGGGGTATGGAGAGAAAGCAGGTACAGCATAATGAGTTGGATGATCAACCATGATCACATTGAATGGCGGTGCAGGCTCGAACGGCCGAATGGCCTACTCCTGCACCTAGTTTCTATGTTTCTATGTTTCTCTATGGGCCAAATTACTGGTTTATATTGTAAATCTTCTTATAAAATGGTTTGTTTCTTTATTCCTCACATATTAAAAATATTTATCATAGATTTTGATAAATTTTTAATGCTGTCACTCCTTTAAGGATTGTGAAATGTGACCCAATGCTCTGTTGATTGCAATAGTATTTTGAAGAAAATTTCAATGGAAGTGTCTGAAGAATCCTTAAAGAGCATACACTTTGAGCTCCTCATGCCACATGTGTAAGTCTACATGTAGTTGCACAGCACAGAAACGGACCCTTCAGCCCAACTTGCCCATGCTGACCAATGTGCCCCAACTGCACATGCCTGTATTTATCCCATATCCTTTGTGGCACGGAAGATGCTGTTTCGTCCTTAGTTCATATTATCTCTAAACACTTAGACAAACCCAACACCTATGCAAGAGCCCTCATTCTAGATTTCTCGTCAGCTTTCAACACAATTCAACCAGACATTTTTGGGTCAAAAATGGTCCAGCAGGAACTAAATCCCTATCTGATTCACTGGTATGCTTATTTTCTCACTAACAGAGTACAGATAGTAAAGGTGAATAAAGCCCTTTCATCTGCCATCACAACCAACGTTGGGGCACACCAGGGTTGTATGAGTTCAGCTATGCTGTTTACTGATGGTTGTCGTACAGATACATCGAATCGGTATATTCTAAAGTATATTCTCAGATGATACAGTTCTATTATCTCTTTTAAGTAACTCAGCCAACTCCGGGCTGCACCAACTCGGCGTGAACAAATTGGTCGAGTGGACTGAAAATAATGCTCTTGAGATTAATATAAAGAAAACAGAAGAGATTGTATTTGGCTCACCATCTGACTCTCATAAAGTTTCACTTGTTACCAATAACGAAAAAAATCAAGCAGGTGTCTTCACTTAAATACTTGGGGGTAACGATAGACTATCAGTTATCATGGAATAACCACATTGGTAAGATTTGCAATAAGAGAAACAAAGAATTTGGTTTCTCCACCGACTAAGATCATTCGGAGCAAGTAAACAAATCCTTTTATTATTTTTTACTGCCGCAATAATGAGTGTTTTGCAGTATTGTAACACTACTTGGTACAATAGTCTGTCTGCCACTTCTAAATCAAAACTGCTCCAACAAATAAAGATTTGCTCAAAGATTATAGGTCAACCACTACAAAAATTGTATCTATCATCCTACCTCAAAAACATATTAAGGATGGCCATTAACATTTCCTCTGACACCAACCACGTTCTGAATAGTGAGTACAATTTGTTACCATCAAACCGGAGATGTAGGGTTCCAAAATGTAATAAGGTTAGAATAAGGGTCTCTTTTGTGCGGCAGTCAATCCTTAAACTAAACACGGCGCTTAATCCCAGTACGCTGACGGGCCATAAATGGGGTCTTCTGTTATTGTAATGTCATATTGAGTGTGGGTATTTTGGGATCCTGTCTTGATATCTTGATGCGTGTTTTTTTTCACCCCTCTTGTGATGCTGTAAATGGAGCTTCTGTGATGCAAAACAAATTTCAAACTCGCTCTGACAATAAAGTATTATCGTATCGTATCGTATCGTATCGGAGACCTTTCCTATCCATATACCACTCCAAATATATTTTAAATGGTGTTTTAGTACATGCTTCAACTATGCAAGTTTATTCCATTTACCCATTACCTTCTGTGCGAAATGGTTTGACATCAGGTTCCTATTAAATCTTTCCTCTCTCACCATTTGATAAGATCCCACATAGGAGATTAGTGGGCAGAATTAGGGCACATGGTATTGGGGGTAGAGTGCTGACATGGATAGAAAATTGGTTGGCAGACAGGAAACAAAGAGTAGGGATTAACGGGTCCCTTTCAGAATGGCAGGCAGTGACTAGTGGGGTACCGCAAGGCTCGGTGCTTGGACCGCAGCTATTCACAATATACATCAATGATTTAGATGAAGGGATTCAAAGTAACATTAGCAAATTTGCAGATGACAGAAAGCTGCGTGGCAGTGTGAAATGTGAGGAGGATGCTATGAGAATGCAGGGTGACTTGGACAGATTGGGTGAGTGGGCAGATGCATGGCAGATGAAGTTTAATGTGAGGTTATCCACTTTGGTAGCAAAAACAGGAAGGCAGATTATTATCTAAATGGTGTCAAGTTGGGAAAAGGGAAAGTACAACGGGATCTGGGGGTCCTTGTTCTTCAGTCAATTAAAGTAAGCATGCAGGTACAGCAGGCAGTGAAGAAAGCGAATGGCATGTTAGCCTTCATAACAAGAGGAGTTGAGTATAGGATCAAAGAGGTCCTTTGCTGTCATATAGGGCCCTAGTGAGACCACACCTGGAGTATTGTGTGCAGTTTTGGTCCTCTAATTTGAGGAAGGATATTATTGCTATTGAGGGAGTGCAGCGTAGGTTTACTAGGTTAATTCCCGGGAAGGCGGGACTGTCATTGGCTGTGAGAATGGAGCGACTGGGCTTGTATACTCTGGAATTTAAGATGAGAGCCGATCTTATTGAAACATATAAGATTATTAAGGATTTGGACACGTTAGAGGCATGAAACATGTTCCTGATGTTGGGGGAGCCCAGAACTAGGGGCCACTGTTTAAGAATAAGGGGTAAGCCATTTAGAATGGAGATAAGGAAACACCTTTTCACACAGACAGTTGTGAGTCTGTGGAATTCTCTGTGGAGGCCGGTTCTCTGGATACTTTCAAAGGAGAGCCAGATAGGGCTCTTAAAGATAGGGGATATGGGTAGTCAGGGAATATGGGGACAAGGCAGGAACGTGGTACTGATTGGGGATGATCAGCCAAGATCACATTGAATGGCAGTGCTGGCTCGAAGGGCCGAATGGTCTACTCCTGCACCTATTGTCTATTAAACCTACGTCCTCTGGTACTTGTTCCCCCACTGGGTAAAAACTGTGCATTCACCCAATTTATCTCTTTTCCCCCTCCCCCAACCATGATTTGATATACCTCTATATGATCACCCTCAACCTCCTCTGCCGCAAGGATAAAAGTCCTGGCCTGCCCAACCTCTCTATAGATCAGGCCCTTGAATCTTTGAAACATTGTCATAAATCTTCACTGCACTCTTTCCAGCTTAAGAATATATTTGCAATAGACTCAGTTAGTATTGATGCAACCACACCTTACAGTTACAACTTTTTTATTTTTATTTTATTTATTTTTTTTTTTTAATTAGAAGTACAGTAAATTACAATACTACACAACACATATGTCTTAATACATTTTTTGTACCGCTTCATTTTTTGAGCTTTAAGAAAAAGATAGAAGTAAAGAAAGTAAAGAAAGTGCACGTCGTGAAGGTGCAGGAGAGTGTTGAGAAAAGAAAGCCCCTTAGAAAAGGAGTTAGAGAAGGAAGTAAAGAAAGGAAGAAGACCCTAGAAAAAAGAAGGAAAAAGAAAGGAGAAACCATCGCTCTATTATAACATTAAACTCCGCAGAAAGGAGACTACCAACCAAGTCTGTTTTTGTTGTTTTGTTGTTTTTTTTTTGTTTTTTTACCCCCCGTTGCCAGATCCTGGTACCTTTTATTTATTTATTTATTTATTTTTAAAATTACTATTGCACCTTATGCTTGTAATAGTTTCAAAAACGTAGACCATGTCTTTTGGAAGTGGTCTGGTTTGCCTGCTAAGAGGAATCTCATCTCTTCCAGATGTAGTGTTTCAAACATATTTGATATCCACATTTTTATTGTTGGTGTAGGCGTGTTTTTCCAGAATTTAAGTATGAGCTTTTTTCCCATTATTAGCCCGTAATTGAGTAAATTCTTCTGAAACATGTTTAGTTCAGGGTTACCTTCCGATATTCCAAAAATAATCCATTCTGGTTTTGGTACCAGTTTTATTTTAATTAATTTTGTAAAGATGTCAAATATTTAATTCCAGAATTTTTGTATTTTTGTACAAAAAACAAAAGAATGCGCTATGGTAGCTTCTTGACACAGACATTTATCACAGATGGGTGAGACATTAGGGAAGAGTTTATTTATTTTAGTTTTTGAATAATATAGTCTATTTAATGTTTTGAATTGGATGAGAGTATGTCGTACGTTGATCGAACATTTATGCACCTGTAATAAGTGATTATCCCAGCTCTCTTTTGAAATTTTTATAGCTAATTCTTGTTCCCAGTCTCTTCTAATTCCATCAGATGTGGGTATTTCTATATTTAAGATGATGTTATATAAGTACGATATTAGATTCGCTGATTCCGCCTTTGTCTTCATTGCTTCATCCAGTAAGTCTGTAGGGATATTATCTTGTGTATTTGTGTATTTTTTCAGATAATCACGAATTTGAAGATATTTAAAATATTGATTATTTTTCAAATTATATTTCAGTTGTAGTTGTTGAAATGATAGTAATTTTCCCAATTCATACAGATCTCCGAGTGTTTTGATTCCCATTCTTTCCCATTGTATAAATGATTTGTCTATAATTGATGGTTTAAACGATGGATTATTAACTATTGGTATTAAAAGAGATAGGTTTCTTAATTTTAGATTCTGTTTTATTTGTTTCCATGTTCTAATTGTGCTATGTATAATTGGATTTTTATTATAATTTTTGTTATTCAGATGTATTGGTGAGAGGAGAGTCGCTCCTATATTGCACGGAGAGCAGTCCTCTCTTTCCATTACAATCCAGTCCACCTGCTGGGCAGAATTGTCCAGCAGGTGAATCATATTTTTAATATTTACTGCCCAATTATAATACATAAAGTTAGGGAGCGCTAGACCACGCAATTCTTTTCGTTTATTAAGGTGTGCTCTTTGTATTCTATAGGATTTATAATCCCATAAAAAAATTTGTAATGTCTGAGTCCAATTTTTTGAAAAACTTTTTGGGAGATATATAGATATTGATTGAAATAGGTATAGGATTTGTGGTAAAAAGATCATTTTTATAGCGTTTTTCTGCCTATTAGGGACATCGGAAGTGTTTTCCAAAATTTAATCAAATTATTTAGTTGCTTAAGTAAGGGATTATAATTGGCTTTAAACATATCATGGTAGTTTCTAGTAATTTCAATTCCCAAATATTTGAATTTTTCTGTGGCTATTTTAAAGGGGAATTTCCGGAGGTGTGTTGAGTCTTTGGGTTTTATCGACATAATTTCACTTTTGTTCCAGTTTATTCTATATCCTGAGAAGGATCCAAAGTCCTCAATTAAATTTAATATGTTTGGTATACTAATTTGTGGTTTTGTGATGTACAATAGTACATCATCGGCGTATAAAGATATTATGTTATTTGAGTGTTTTGTATTATAATCATAAATATCCGGGTGTGTTCTTATTTTTTCAGCAAGGGGTTCAATTACCAAAGCAAATAACAGCGGTGATAGTGAACATCCTTGTCTATTACCCCTTGATAATTCAAATTTCGTGGATAGTATATTATTAGTTAGTATTCTAGTTGTGGGTTTGTTATATAATAATTTTATCCATGCGATGAAGTTCTCTCCCATTTGGAATGTTTGCAATACTTTAATCATATAATCCCATTCTACTTGATCAAACGCTTTTTCTGCGTCCAGTGAAATGATAGATAACTCTTGGTCATGAGATTTATGTGAGTGCATTATGTTAAGCAAGCGTCTCAAATTATTGAATGAGTGTCTCTTAGGTATAAATCCTGTTTGATCCTCATTTATTAATCTACTAACATACCTGCTTAGTCTTCTGGCTAGTGTTTTCGCTATTATTTTTTGATCCGTATTTAACAGAGCAATAGCTCTATATGATCCTAGTTCTTCTATATTTTTATCTTTTTTAAGTATTAATGTGATCGTTGATTCTGCTAATGTTTCAGGTAAGTTTTGCTCTTTAAAAGCATATGTATACATTTTCTGTAAGCGTGGAGTAACTATGTCGTAAAAGGATTTATAGAATTCATTACTGAATCCGTCTGGTCCTGGTGTTTTTCCGTTCTTAAGTGTGTTTATTGTGTCTTCTATCTCCTTAGAAGTAATTTGTGCTCACAGTTCCTCTTGTTCCCTCAATTCTAATTGAGGGAGGTTACAATTATCCAGAAATTCTGAAACTATTATTGTCTATTGACGTTTTAGATGTATATAGATTCTGGTAAAATTGAGCAAATCTTTTATTGATATCCTTGGGTAGTGTTAATAATTCCCCTCTATCTGATTTAATCTTTAGTATTGCATTCTCTTTTTCCCGTTTTTTTCAATTGGCGTGCTAGAAGTTTGTGGGGTTTGTCCCCGAATTCAAAATGTTCTTGTTTTGTAATTTGAAATAGTGTTATAACTTTCTCTGACAATAATTTGTTTAGCTTGAATTTCAATAGTAGAATTTTATTATGTTTATCCATAGTTGGATCTTTAGCATTATCTGTATCTAATTGTTTTATTTGTTCTTCTAAATGTCTTTGTTCATTCTTATTCTTTTTATTTTGAAAAGCTTGAAATGAAATAATGACTCCTCTAATAAATGCTTTGAAGGATTCCCATAATAGCGTGGGGGATATATCTGGTGTATCATTTATCTCAAAAAATAGGTCCATCTGTTTTTTTAGATATATACTCCCTTGTGGGTCTTTTAAAATTTGTGAGTTAAACCTCCAGAACGATTTATTCATAGACATTCCTTCTAATTTTAAAACAAAAGTTAACGGAGAGTGGTCTGAGATCGCAATGATGTGGTATTTAGGGTTCATAGTATGCGGAATTAGTTTTGTATCCACTAGGAAATAGTCTATACGTGAGTATGTTTTGTGTACCGTTGAATAAAACGAATAATCCCTTCCCGTCGGGTTTGCAATCCTCCAAACGTCTGCTATATTTGTGTTTTTTATATATGTATGTAAGAGTTCACTGGTTTTAGATTTCATATTACCTCTTTGTTTTTGCATCGATTTATCTAGATAAGGATCTAAAACACAGTTGAAGTCTCCTCCAATTATAACATTTTGATAATTAAATTCTGCAATTATATTCAAAATTTTATTAAAAAATTGAGGATTATCAAAATTGGGCGCATAAATGTTTACCAGCGTAATTGGCGTAGTATTGATCTCTCCTGTTACTATAAGGTATCTCCCTTCCTTATCTGATATAATATTCTTTGATTTAAATGGTATTCCTTTACGAATAATGATTGCAGTGCCTCTAGATTTGGAAGTGAATGAAGAGTGAAATGTTTGGCCTATCCAGTTCGTCCTCAGTCTCGTCTGATCTTGATGTTTAAGACGCGTTTCTTGTAGAAACGAAATGTCCGTGTTGTATGATTTCAACTGAGCTAGTATCTTGCCCCTTTTAATAGGTTCATTAATACCCCTTATATTCCAACTACATAGTGTGATTCCTCCCATTTTCTTTTGATTGTCGTCATGCATTTTTACCAATTTTAATGACCTTATTTATTGCGGTGCGTCCATACCTCAGGACTCTGGTTATTTGGGGGGTGTTTATATTATAGACTTCCTTGGTAGCTGCCTTCTGCGATTTTCCTTGAAAAAAAAACCACATAGATGTGACCTATTGTGATTTAAAAAAAAATAGAACAAGTAAATTTACAGTTACAGCTTTTAAACATGTTTATTCTGTAAAGATCATGCCAAACAGTACATATTCATTTGATCTTCAGATTTTTAAGTATTTGGGGATTTGTATCGTAGCTGCATATTAAACTGTCAACCATGGCTATGGGACCATGAGAATACTTTAAATTCGAAACATGTAATCAGTTTTAAGTGCAGATGACAGGACAGAACCAGAGACCTTGGCCAAAAGCCAGCAGTTCCAAGAAATGGTGTTAACTCCGAAATGCATTTAATTATCAACCTATCTTGTGCTGCATTGGACCTTGAAACTAATCTATTTGAATCCAAGCCAGACTGATATTTAAAGATTTGTTTTATTAGCATTAAAGGTTTATTATTGCAGACTAAAGGATAACTTTAAAACCCCACTTAAAGCAGGGTTACAGTATTTCAGATTCAGATTCAGATTCAATCTTTATTGTCATTGTGCAGTGTACAATACAGAGACAACGAAATGCAGTTAGCATCTCACCCAGAAGAGCGAACATAAAATAATGGAACATTAAAATATATATATATATGTGCATACAGTAGCAGTAGTGCGATTTTTCTGGGGGAAGGAATTCCGGTGGGAGGGGGGTGACTTGCAATCACCAAGGTGCAGAGTTAAGTTGTGTAACAGCCGCAGGGAAGAAGCTGTTCCTGAACCTGCTGGTCCGGCAACAGAGAGAACGGTAGCATCTCCCGGATGGGAGGAGAATAAACAGTCTGTGGTTGGGGTGAGAGCAGCCCTTGACGATGCTGAGCGCCCTCCGCAGACAGCGCTTGCTTTGGACAGACTCAATGGAGGGGAGTGAGGAACCGGTGATGCGTTGGGCAGTTTTCACCACCATCTGCAGTGCTTTCCGGTCAGAGACAGAGCAGTTGCCATACCATACTGTGATACAGTTGGTAAGGATGCTCTCGATGGTGCAGCGGCAGAAATTAACCAGAATCTGAGGAGACAGATGGACCTTCTTTGGTCTCCTCAGGAAGAAGAGACGCTGGTGAGCTTTCTTGACCAGTGTTGAGGTATTGTGGGTCCCAGAGAGGTCATCAGAGATGTTGATCCTCAGAAACCTGTGGGGGGCGCTGTACCGATCCTCAGTACTGGTGGGAGCGCTGCACTGGCAGCAGCCCTGTCAGCAGCGTGTTAGTCTTTTCAACTTTTTTAATTTTTTTAGTATGTCTTAAAGTCTGTTTTTAGTGTTTCTTAGTGTGTTTTGTGTGGGGGGTGGTGTGGGGGGGTAAGGGGGAAACCGTTTCGGCCGCCTCCTCCATGGAGAGGCGACTTTTTCCAGGTCGCCTCCCCCGTGGCCTAACAGCGAGGATCGGCGCGGCCTTTCCCGGAGACGCGCCCGGGGCTCGGGACTCCGGCGGCGGGTGCAGCGGGGACTGTCAGCACGGAGCTGGGGTTCGCTGGAGGGGAGCGCTCCGTTCCGTTGGCCCGCAGCAGACAGCAGCCTGAAGCCGCGGTCTGCACAGCTCCAGCTGGCGTGGCGTCTACAGCCCGGGATCCCTCGTGGGGGACCCGGGGGGGAAGAAGAAGCTTCCACCGCCGGCCCGCGGCCAACTTCTACCGCGGGTCCGGTATGGACTTACATCACCCCTAGAGGGGAGCTTCGACCGCCGGCCCTGTAGACTGCAGTGCTTACGGCTGCGACGTGGAGGGAACTTTAAATCTTCGGCCGCCGGCCTGCGGCCTATACCAACTAAAAGCCGCGGTCTCCGGTGGGGAGGAGCCGACTATGGACTTACCTGGACTTGTACCTTGTCCTTTTACCATCTGGACGCCCGCAGCAACGGCTGCGGAGGGTTGAGGTCCCAACCACGGGGGGAAATGGAGGAGGACTGGCCAAATTGTGTGCCTTCCACCACAGTGATGAATGCTGTGGTGGATGTTTATGTTAAAAATTTATTGTGTTTTTGTGTGTGCCCTTTATCATTGTATCGCTGCTGACGTATCATTTCACTTGCACTTTTTGTGCAATGTGACAAATAAACGTTGTATTGTATTGTATTGTAAACCTGAAGCTAGAAACACGTTCCACCTCCGTCCCGTTAATATGGATGGGGGTGTGCGTGCCACCCTTAGACCATCTGTAGGCCACAATGAGCTCCTTGGTCTTCTTGGAGTTAAGGGCCAGGTTGTTGTCAGCGCACCATGCTGCTAGGAGCTGGATCTCCTCCCTATAGGCCGACTCATCATTGTCGCTGATGAGGCCAATCACCGTTGTATCATCTGCATACTTGATGATGGTGATAGTACCATGTACGGGTGTGCAGTCATAGGTGAAGAGGGAGTAGAGGAGAGGGCTCAGCAAACAGCCCTGTGGAACGCCAGTGTTCAGGGTGAGGGTTGAAGATATGGGGTCTGTTAGTTAGAAAGTCCAGTATCCAGTTGCAGAGGGAGGGGTCGATGCCCAGGTCGCTGAGTTTGGTGATCAGTTTTGAGGGGATAATGGTGTTAAATGCTGAGCTATAGTCGATGAACAGCATTCTCACGTAGGTGTCTCTGTTGTCGAGGTGGGAGAGGGCGGAGTGAAGTGCCATTGAGATGGCATCCTCCGTACTCCTGTTTTTGCCGTAGGCAAACTGATAGGGGTCCAGTGTGGGAGGTAGGCAGCCTTTGAGGTGTGCCAGGACCAGCCTCTCGAAGCACTTAGTGATGATGGGAGTAAGTAAAACTGGGCGGAAGTCGTTGAGGCTTGCCGCAGTGGAGTGTTTTGGCACCGGCACGATGGAGGTGGTTTTAAGGCACGAGGGGACAACTGCTTGGGCAAGTGACAGGTTGAAGATGTCAGTCCAGACGTCTGTCAGCTGCGCAGCACAGGCCCTGAGGATGCGCCTGGGGATGCCGTCAGGGCCGGCAGCCTTTCGTGCATTAATCACGCTCAGTGCCACATACACGTCGTAGGGGGTGAGTGTGATGGGCTGATGATCAGCAGGTAGCACAGCCTTGATGGTCATCTCTTGATTGTCCCTGTCAAAGTGGCCATAAAAGTGGTTAAGCTCCTCAAGGAAGGAGGCGTCGCTGGATGTGGGGGTGGTGTTGGTGGATCTATAGTCCGTGATGGCCTGGATACCTTGCCACATGCGTCGGGGGTCGGAGTTGTTGTTGAAGTGCTCCTCGATCCTTAGCTTGTCGCTATGCTCGGCCTTCTTGATGCCCCTCTTCAGGTTAGCCCTGGATGAACTGTAGGCTCGAGCATCGCCTGAACTGAAAGCGGTGTCCCGTGCTTTCAGCAGTAGCCTGACCTCGCTGTTCATCCACGGCTTCTGATTCGGGAATGTGGTAATCCGTTTGAGGGAGGTGACACTGTTGATGGTGGAGTTTATAAAGTTCAAAACAGAGGATGTCTAAGAGTCAATGTCCGTGTGGGAGACAAGGGTGGCCTGAGCTGCAAACGCATTCCAATCAATGTTTCCAAAACACTGCTGAAGTGTGGAGTCCGCCTCCTCTGACCAAACTTTAACTGTCCTCACTGTTAACACGTTTGATGGGTGGGGAGTAGTTTGGGAGCAGGAAATTGTAATGGAGCAGGAAATTGTAATGAAGCTGAAGGGCATTGGTATATTTTGCCCAGTCTAATAATTAATATGGGTCTATGTACTGAAATTGCCTGTGAATTATATTCTACAAGAAGTACTATTTTTGCAGTTCCACACTGAGTCATAAAAAGGACGCAGATGTACAAAAATAGTGATATTGATCATATCTTTACAACGCAGTACAATTGCCGGGACACATGGAATAAGAAAACTCAGTCAACAACCAAGCTTCCAACTTGAACTTTATTTGCTGAGTTATGTCAAGGCCAATTTATTGTCTGAATAGATGCTGGTAATAATTTTTTATAAAGTCGGCATGCTACACATTGAAGAGAACTATTATGATTACCTCATAGGTATGCATAGGAATTTTCAACATCTTTCCTTCAAATTGTTTGATTGCTTATTAAGTTTTATTATTTTCCCCCAGAATGAAAATATGATCGGTGGGTGGGGGGTAGGTGGTGGTGTTAACTATATCTATATCAAAATCATTTTGAAAACCAAGACATGCTATTTTTCTGTGAATCAATATCATAGAAACATAGAAAATAGGTGCAGGAAGAGGCCATTCGGCCCTTCGAGCGAGCACCACCATTCATTGCGATCATGACTGATCGTCCCCAATCAATAACCTGTGCCTGCCTTCTCCCCATAATCCTGGTTCTGGACTCGCCCAACATTGGGAACATTTTTCCTGCATCTAGCTTGTCCAGTCCTTTTATAATTTTATGTTTCTATAAGATTCCCTCTCATCCTTCTAAACTCCAGTGAATACAAGCCTCAATCTTTCCTCATATGACAGTCCCGCCATCCCAGGGATCAATCTCGTGAACCTACGCTGCACTGCCTCAATCACAAGGATGTCCTTCCTTGTGATTGAGGCAGATTTATTTTCCATACCAGGTCATTTGAGATGTCCTCATTATTTAGGGTATGGAGGTTCCCCTCTTCCATCATAGATGAGGCTTTCACTAGGGTCTCCTTGATATCCCGCAGCTCCGCTCTTGCTCCCCCTCCCCCATTCGTAACAAGGACGTGTCCCCCTTGTCCTCACCTTTCACCCCATCAGCCGTCACATACAGCACATAATCTTTTTGCCACCTCCAACGGGTTCCCACTACTAACCACATCTTCCCATCTCCACCTCTTTCCACACTACAGAGACTGTTCCCTCTGCAAATCACTGTCAACTCATCCCTTCCCACCCAAACCACCCCCTCCCCAGGTACTTTCCCCTGCGACCGCAAGAGATGCAACACATGACCCTTTACCTCCCCCCTCGACTCCATCCAAGGACCCCGACAGTCTTTTCAGGTGAGACAGAGGTTCACTTGCACTTCCTCCAACCTCATCTATTGCATCTGCTGTTCCAGGTGTGGACTCCTGTATATCAGCGAGACCAAGCACAGGCTCGGCGATCATTTCGTTGAACACCTCCGCTCAGTCCGCCAAAACCTACCTGATCTCCCGCTTGCTCAACACTTCAACTTCCTCTCCCATTCCCACACCAAACTTTCCATTCCTCCATTGTCAGAGTGAGGCACAGCGCAAATTGGAGGAACAGCACCTCATATTTCGCCTGGGTAGCTTACACCCCAGCGGTATGAACATTGACTTCTCTAACTTCAAATAGCCCTGGCTTTCCCCTCCCGGTTCTCAGTTCTCTGACTAGTCTGATTGTCTCCGACTACATTTTATCTCTACTGCCCACTCCCCTGACATCAGCCTGAAGAAGGGTCTCGACCCGAAACATCACCATTCCTTCTCTCCAGAGATGCTGCTGCTTGTCCCGCTGATTTACTCCAGCATTTCGTGTCTATCGTAGGTGTAAACTCGAATCTACACCCTCCTCCTTAATCTGTTATTTCTTCCAAACACTGTCTCAGTTCTTATTTGCACACCAGAACACAACTTGCATGGTAATTGTAGGGGTTTGGTTTCTCTTTACTCCACTTCGGGCCCAACTGCCCGAGTTATTCTCTCCCTTGTCGGAGGGTCAAACGGCCACCACTCCACTCAAGCGGTTCCCAAGAGAGAGAATACAACAAAAGGGATTCCCCTGGGTTCTAGACCTCGGAATTATGGTGGGATATGATAAAAGGTTGACTTGACCAGAGTGTGCTGATGAGAGAAAACAGAAACCAAGATGGACTCAAAGCAAGTCTAAAATTTACAGGCTTTATTAAACAATGAGAAATCGAATCTCACCAACACTACATAATACGTGGCTAAACTTATGCTTTAAACTAAGACTATGGAAGGAAAACTATCGGGCATGTCGTAAAACTTACTTTACACAATTTTACTTGCAAGTACAACCCCTTTCCCCTTCTTCTCTCAACCTCTATCCTATTTCGGGAACTTCACCAGGTCACTGGGATACTTACAGCTAGATTGATGCAGGGTCACGAGCCATCCAGCAGAGCAGAAAGAGAGAGAGTTCTGGCTTGACTCCTGCTTTTTATACCTGAGTTTCTCCCTTGAAACCCCCCAGGTGGTCCTCTGGACAAAAGGGTCTTTTGATGATTCCCAGTTTCGATCTGGCATGAACAATAGGCTTCCGATGATAAGGGGTTTGCTGATGTCATGATCCCTCAGCCTGATCATTATCCCATCGCCTTGATGGGCTCCCATTGTCCCGATGGATGGGTCATCCACGATGGTGATATGTTTTGTTGTTGGCCTGTTTATTCCCATCTGCTGAGGCTCGGTTCCTTCCTTTGTGTATCCAAGATAATCTCGTTATCTCCGTCTCAGCCTTTCCTGCCCACACCATTTGCATAGTCGTGTAATGCCCAGGCCCACAGACAGGTTTGAAACTGGTTCTTCCTTTGTGGATTGGCGGGTTTTCCGTTGCAGCCAGCAAATCTGGTTTAAAAATGTCCATGTCCTTATCCGAGTTCTTCCATAATTTTGGAGGAATTGCCCCAATAACTTACATAATCAAAAGGTAACCTGCCAAGCTAATTTAAAATTGAGCCTGGTTTGTCCTCTACTATTTCCGCACCGCAACTGCAACAAATGTAAGTTCTTGATAAGGCGACATGATGGCTGAATGTTCTCCGCTGGGAGAACGTAGGATTTCACGTATTCAAAATATCTGAGGATTTCTGAAGAGGTCAAAAAGTGCAAGAAACCTTTGATCAACAAGGTACAAATGGAAAATAGACATGTTTATGTTCATATGGAAAGTAGACATGTTTATGTTCATATGAAACATAGCAACATAGAAATTAGGTGCAGGAGTAGGCCATTCGGCCCTTCGAGCCTGCACCGCCATTCAATATGATCATGGCTGATCTTCCAACTCAGTATCCCGTACCTGCCTTCTCTCCATACCCTCTGATTCCCTTAGCCACAAGGGCCACATCTAACACCCTCTTAAATATAGCCAATGAACTGGCCTCGACTACCCTCTGTGGCAGAGAGTTCCAGAGATTCACCACTCTCTGTGTGAAAAACGTTCTTCTCATCTCGGTTTTAAAGGATTTCCCCCTTATCCTTAAGCTGTGACCCCTTGTCCTGGACTTCCCCAACATCAGGAGCAATCTTCCTGCATCTAGCCTGTCCAACCCCTTAAGAATTTTGTAAGTTTCTATAGGTCTCTCAGTCTCCTAAATTCTAGAGAGTATAAACCAAGTCTATCCAGTCTTTCTTCATAAGACAGTCCTGACATCCCAGGAATCAGTCTGGTGAACCGTCTCTGCACTCCCTCTATGGCAATAATGTCCTTCCTCAGATTTGGAGACCAAAACTGTACGCAATACTCCAGGTGTGGTCTCACCAAGACCCTGTACATCTGCAGTAGAACCTCCCTGCTCCTATACTCAAATCCTTTTGCTATGAAAGCTAACATACCATTCGCTTTCTTCAATGCGTGCTGCACCTGCATGCCTACTTTCAATGACTGGTGTACCATGACACCCAGGACTCGCTGCATCTCCCCTTTTCCTAGTCGGCCACCATTTAGATAATAGTCTGCTTTCCTGTTTTTGCCACCAAAATGCATAACCTCACACTTATCCACATTATACTGCATCTGCCAAACATTTGCCCACTCACCCAGCCTATTCAAGTCACCTTGCAGTCTCCTAGCATCCTCCTCACAGCTAACACTGCCCCCCAGCTTCGTGTCACCCGCAAACTTGGAGATATTGCCTTCAATTCCCTCTTCCAGATCATTAATATATATTGTAAATAGCTGGAGTCCTAGCACTGAGCCTTGCGGTACCCCACTAGTCACTGCCTGCCATTGTGAAAAGGACCCATTTACTCCTACTCTTTGCTTCCTGTTTGCCAGCCAGTTCTCTATCCACATCAATACTGAACCCCCAATGCCGTGTGCTTTAAGTTTGTATACTAATCTCTTATGTGGGACCTTGTCGAAAGCCTTCTGGAAGTCCAGATACACCACATCCACTGGTTCTCCCCTATCCATACTACTAATTACATCCTCGAAAAATTCTATAAGATTCGTCAGACATGATTTACCTTTCATAAATCCATGTTGACTTTGTCCAATGATTTCACCACTTTCCAAATGTGCTGCTATCCCATCTTTAATAACTGACTCTAGCAGTTTCCCCACTACCGATGTTAGACTAACTGGTCTGTAATTCCCCGTTTTCTCTCTCCCTCCCTTCTTAAAAAGTGGGGTTACGTTTGCTACCCGCCAATCCTCAGGAACTACTCCAGAATCTAAAGAGTTTTGAAAGATTATTACTAATGCATCCACTATTTCTGGAGCTACTTCCTTAAGTACTCTGGGATGCAGCCTATCTGGCCCTGGGGATTTATCGGCCTTTAATCCATTCAATTTACCCCACACCACTTCCCGGCTAACCTGGATTTCACTCAATTCCTCCAACTCCTTTGACCCGCGGTCCCCTGCTATTTCCGGCAAATTATTTATGTCTTCCTTAGTGAAGACGGAACCAAAGTAGTTATTCAATTGGTCCGCCATATCCTTGTTCCCCATGATCAACTCACCTGTTTCTGACTGCAAGGGACCTACATTTGTTTTAACTAATCTCTTTCTTTTCACATATCTATAAAAACTTTTGCAGTCAGTTTTTATGTTCCCTGCCAGTTTTCTTTCATAATCTATTTTTCCTTTCCTAATTAAGCCCTTTGTCCTCCTCTGCTGGTCTCTGAATTTCTCCCAGTCCTCCGGTATGCTGCTTTTTCTGGCTAATTTGTATGCATCATCCTTCGCTTTGATACTATCCCTGATTTCCCTTGTTATCCACGGATGTACTACCTTCCCTGATTTATTCTTTTGCCAAACTGGGATGAACAATTTTTGTAGTTCATCCATGCAGTCTTTAAATGTCTTCCATTGCATATCCACCGTCAACCCTTTTAGAATTAATTGCCAGTCAATCTTGGCCAATTCACATCCCATACCCTCAAAGTTACCTTTCTTTAAGTTCAGAACCATTGTTTCTGAATTAACAATGTCACTCTCCATCCTAATGAAGAACTCAACTATATTATGGTCACTCTTGCCCAAGGGGGCACGCACAACAAGATTGCTAACTAACCCTTCCTCATTACTCAATACCCCGTCTAAAATAGCCTGCTCTCTTGTTGGTTCCTCTACATGTTGATTTAGATAACTATCCCGCATACATTCCAAGAAATCCTCTTCCTCAGCACCCCTGCCAATTTGATTCGCCCAATCTATATGTAGATTGAAGTCACCCATTATAACTGTTTTGCCTTTGTCACACGCATTTCTAATTTCCTGTTTGATACCATCTCCAACTTCACTACTACTGTTAGGTGGCCTGTACACAACACCCACCAGCGTTTTCTGCCCCTTAGTGTTTCGCAGCTCTACCCATACCGATTCCACATCCTCCAAACTAATGTCCTTCCTTTCCATTGCATTAATCTCCTCTCCAATCAGTAACGCTACCCCACCTCCTTTTCCTTTCTCTCTATCCCTCCTGAATATTGAATATCCCTGGATGTTCAGCTCCCAGCCTTGGTCACCCTGGAGCCATGTCTCCGTGGTCCCAACTATATCATAGTCATTAATAGCTATCTGCACATTCAACTCATCCACCTTATTACGAATGCTCCTTGCATTGAGACACAAAGCCTTCAGGCTTGTTTTTACAACACTCTTACCCCTTATACAATTATGTTGAAAAGTGGCCCTTTTTGATTTTTGCCCTGGTTTTGTCTGCCTGCCACTTTTACTTTTCACCTTGCTACCTATTGCTTCTACCCTCATTTTACACCCCTCGGTCTCTACGCTCACACATTTAAGAAACCCTTTCCCTTTAACTCCATCCTCCACTATCCCATTCGACACCCCACCCCCCTTATTCAGTTTAAAGCCACCCGTGTAGCAGTGGCAAACCTGCCTGCCAGAATGCTGGTCCCACACCTGTTAAGATGCAATCCGTCCCTTTTGTACAGTTCCCCCTTACCCCAAAACAGATCCCAGTGATCTAAGAATCTAAATCCCCGCCCCGTGCACCAGTTCCTCAGCCACACGTTCAGGTCCCGTATCTCCCTGTTCCTGCTCTCGCCAGCACGGGGAACTGGAAGCAAACCGGAGATAACAACCCTGGAGGTCCTGCTTTTCAACATTTTTCCGAGCTCTCTAATGTCACGCTGCAGAATATTCATCCCCTTCTTTCCGACATCGTTTGTGCCGACATGCACTACCACTTCCGGATGTTCACCTTCGCCCTTGAGGATTTTCTGCACTCTGTCCGTGGCATCCTGGATCCTGGCACCGGGAAGGCAGCACACCATCCTCGCATCCCGTCTGTTGCCGCAGAAACCCCTGTCCGTACCTCTCACAATGGAGTCTCCCACTACAATGGCCTTGCCTGCCTTAGGCTTTTTTGGTTTTGGCTCAACAGCCCTATTCGCATCGCAAGCCAGTCCGCCCCTTCGTGTAAACACGTCTTCTGTCCCAACAGCTTCTAAGCGGGCGAACCTGTTTACATGAAAAGATCAGAGCACTTCCTCAGGCTGATAGATGGTCCTGACCTGAAACGTCATCTGCCATTTCCCTTCTCAGGAACTCCCTGACCTGCCAAGTTCTTCAAATACTTTGTTATATGCTTAAAATTCCAGTATCTGCAGTTCCATGTGTCTTCTATCATGATTATTCCATTGCTGTTTGTGGAAGCTTTACTGTCTTTAAAACTATTTGAGAAGAGCTGAAATCTTGATAGGCAGTTTGCCTGGAAAACATCCTCATTAGAGTCTGAATCCTCAGAAATACATCGCTTGTCGAGTTGAAACTCAATGAGCCCAGCTCATGTGTCTAACAAGTTTGAGAGACATTTTCATATGCACCGCATGTTCCTTGAATTAGTTATGTGACGATTTACATATCTTTTATTTACATAAATGGGAGTAACTCAGCGGATCAGGCTATATCTCTGGAGGCGATATTTTGTGTTGCAACACTTCTTAATACTGACTGTAGTAATAAGAAGAAAGCTGAAAGAGATGTGGGGACAGGTGATTCGTGGGAGGGGGAGGGTTGAATAGCAGATAGTTGGACGAAGGCCAGAGATTTGGTGACAAGGCATGGAATGTGAAGCCAGCAGGAGGATAATGGGAGAAATGGGTACGCATCCAGGTGGGGCACAGGGAAGAGAGGTGGGCGGGCGGGAGTGGGGGTGGGGTTCATTGCTTAGTTACCTAAAATTGTAACATTTAGCATTGGGTTGAAATCGACCCAAGTGAAATACGAGGTGATGTTTCTCCAGTTTGCATCTGTTGTCATTCTGGCAATGGAGGAGTTCGAAGGCAGAAAAGTCAGAATGGGAAGGAGAAAAAAATGGTGAGCAACCAGGAGGCCTTAAGGGCCTGTCCCACTTACGTGTCTTTGGCACGCAAATTACGCAACCTCGTGGCGTCGTTGAGGCGCACGGGCACCGTATGGTCGTGCGGGGCCAGTCCCACTTAGAAGCGTGGAGGGGTATGGAGTTGTGCGCAACATCGTATGGGACATTTTTGTAGTGGACAAAATCTTCACGTGCCAACGGCCTGTCACGGAACTGTTGGCCAAAGTGGAAGAGGCCCAAGACCCTGGCACGACGCAACGTCTCACCTTCAACAGCTGCAGAAGCAGGCAAACGATCGCCGATCTCGGCCTGGGGCTCACGGCCGTTGCGGTCCGGATCCGCCCCCACTTCTACTCCCAGAGCGGGGCCAAGAAAATTGAAGATAGACACAAAATGCAGGAGTAACTCAGCGGGACCGGCAACATCTCTGGAGAGAAGCAATGGGTGATGTTTTGGATCAAGACCCTTCTTTTCAGACTGAAGAAGAGTCTCGACACAAAACGTCACCCATTCCTTCTCACCAGAGATGCTGCCAGTCCCGCTGAGTTGCTCCAGCTTTGTGTCCATCTTTAAATGACGTCACGCGCTCCAGACGGCTGTGCGTACTCATGGAATCACGCCCGACCTTCGCGGGACCGTCTCGGCTCAACGCGACCATGCGGTCGCGCAATTTGCGTGCCAAGGACATGTAAGTGGGACGGCCCTTTAGTGGACCAAGCACAAGAATTTAGTAAAATGGTTCCCTGGTGTGCGATTGATGTACAGAACGTCACATTGGAAACACCATATGCAGTAAAATAGTCTTCACTTCTATCTACCATTTGCCAAGCTTTGGCCTGCCATCACCATCTACCAGTTTTCTCCCATTACAATCGGACTGAAGAAGGATCTTGACCCAAAACATCGCATATTCATGTCCTTCAAAAACACTGCCTGACTCGCTGAGTTATTCCAGCACTTTGTGCCTTTTTTTGCAACCACCGACTGTAGTTCCTTGTGTCTGCATCTTTGTAAGTGGAAATATGGAAGGTATTAAGGTCGTAAGGTCGAAGATAGACACAAAAAGCTGGAGTAACTCAGTGGAACAGGCAGCATCTCAGGAGAGAAGGAATGGTTGACGTTTCGGGTCGTGAACTTTAAATGACGTTTTATGCAAGTTTAACAATACCAATGGGGTTATACAGGAAATAATCTAGGGAGAGATGTGAAGATCTTTCAAGAATGGGCAGAAACTTATTCTAAGACATTTTGATGAATGAGGTATGTTGCTTGCATTCACCATTCCCGTGTGCTTATTCTGACCTCATTGGCCCAGATAAGTTTGGAGCTCAGCAATGAGAACTTGAGTTTTGGCAAGGTCTCAAATGACATAGCGGGAAGGCAGAATATACCCTGCCAGCAAAGCTGCTCTGGAAAACTTTGACTTTGTCTCTGACTTTCACATTTTCTCAATTGTCTTAAAAATGTAATTAATCAAAATATTAACTAAATCTTTTTAAAATAGTTACAACCATTAATCAAGAATTTGAAAATAACATTTATGAGAGATTACATTATTCTACTGACTTGCTAATAGCTGCAGCATTTTCTATTTTAGAACATTCGGCAGTTAATTGTTTCTAACAATATAGATGACCCTAGAGACACGACTGTGTGGAGAGGTCAGTGCCGCGGCCGATGATGGTGAGACGGGCACGTGAAATAAAGATGTTGCTGCCGAGGGAAGAAACGAAGGAGAAACTGATGTGAGGGGACCGCCATGTCTTGGTTAGAACAATGGACAATGGGGACCCTGCGTGGTGGGCACATGTGGTGGGGGGTGGATGGAATTTGTAAAGGGCCTGTCCCACGGGCAAGCGACCTGCAAGCGCGACCTAAAGGGTCGGTCCCACCATCATGCGCCTGCGTGCGGCTGCATGCGGCAAGCGCGATCTAACGTGGTCGCTTGAGCCGTACGGCATGCGGCAAGCGCGACCAAACCAGAAGTGGAAGCCGTGCGGAGTTCGAGTGGCACGGCATCGAGGCGGCTGCGGGCCGGCAGGCCGTTGCCGCACGGAATTTTTAAACACGGTCAGTTTTTCGGAGCCCCGCGTGATGTCGGGACCAGCTCCGCACAACTCCATGCGGCTCCGGCGATCGAAGTGGGACCGGCCCCGCGAGGCCGTACGGTTCCAATGTTCGAGCCATGATCACAATGAATGGCGGTGCTGGCTCGAAGGGCCGAATGGCCCCCTCCTGCCCTATTTTCTATGTTTCAATAGATTTCCAATGTTCAATAGATTCAGGATCAGTTTCTGTGGATTGGAGGATAGCTAATGTTATCCCACTTTTCAAGAAAGGAGCAAGAGAGAAAATGGGGAATTACAGACCAGTTAGCCTGACTTCGGTGGTGAGAAAGATGCTGGAGTCAATTATTAAAGAGGTAATAATGGGGCATTTGGATAGCAGTAAAAGGATTAGTCCAAGTCAACATTGATTTATGAAAGGGAAATCATGCTTGACTAATATTCTGGAATTTTTTGAGGATGTGACAAGTAAAATGGATAAAGGGGAGCCAGTGTATGTAGTGTATCTGGACTTTCAGAAAGCCTTTGATACGGTCCCGCACGGTAACTAAAATTAGAGCACATGGTATTAGGGGTAGGGCGTTGACATGGATAGAAAATTGGTTGGCAGACAGGAAGCAAAGAGTAGGAGTGGAGGGTCCTTTTCAGAATGGCAGGCAGTAGTGAGTGGAGTGTCACAAGGCTCTGTGTTGGGGCCGCAACTGTTTACCATATATTAATAGAAACATAAAAATTAGGTGCAGGAGTAGGCCAAACAGCCCTTCGAGCCTGCACTGCCATTCAATATGATCATGGCTGATCATCCAACTCAGTATCCCATACCTGCCTTCTCTCCATACCCCCTGATCCCTTTAGCCACAAGGGCAACATCTAACTCTCTCTTAAAACTTAAAAATATGATTTGGAAGAAGGAATTAGGAGCAACACAAGCAAGTTTGCGGATGTCACAATGCTGGGTGGCAGTGTGAACTGTGAAGAGGATGTTAGGAGGTTGCAGGGTGATCTGGACAGGTTGAGTGAGTGGGCAGATGCGTGGCGGATGCAGTATAATATAGATAAATGTGAGGCTATCCACTTTGGCGGCAAAAACAAGGGGGCAGATTATTATCTCAATGGGGTTAGGTTAGGTAAGGGGAAGTTACAGCGAGACCTGGGTGTCCTTGTACACCGGTCACTGAAAGTTGGCGTGCAGGTACAGCAGGCAGTGAAGAAAGCTAAGGGAATATTGGCCTTCATAACAAGAGGATTTCAGTATAGGAGTAAAGAGGTTCTTTTGCAGTTGAATGGGGCTCTGGTGAGACCACATCTGGAGTATTGTGTACAGTTTTGGTCTCCTAATTTGAGGAAGGACGTCCTTGTGATTGAGGCAGTGCAGCGTAGGTTCACGAGATTGATCCCTGGGATGGCGGGACTGTCGTACGAGGAAAGATTGAAAAGACTGGTCTTGTATTCACTGCAGTTTAGAAGGATGAGGGCGATCTTATAGACACTTATAAAAGGACTGGACAAGCTAGATGCAGGAAAAATGTTCCCAATGTCGGGCAAGTCCAGAACCAGGGGCTACAGTCTTAGAATAAAGGGGAGGTCATTTAAGACTGAGGTGAGAAAAACGTTTTCACCCAGAGAGTTGTTAATATATGGAATTCCCTGCCACAGAGGGCAGTGGAGGCCAAGTCACTGGATGGATTTAAGAGAGAGTCAAGGGATATGGGGAGAAGGCAGGCATGGGTTATTAATATGGGACGATCAGCAATGATCACAATGAATGGCGGTGCTGGCTCGAAGGGCCGAATGGCATCCTCCTGCACCTATTTTCTATGTTTCTACCCCCAATACAATGTGCCCTAATTTTGCCCACTAATCTCCTATGTGGGACCTTATCAAATGCTTTCTGAAAGTCCACGTACACTACATCCACTGGCTCTCCCTTGTCCATTTTCCGAGTTACATCTTCAAAAAATTCCAGAAGATTAGTCAAGCATGATTTCCCCTTCGTAAATCCATGCTGACTCGGACCGATCCTGTTATTGCTATCCAAATGTTCGGCTATCTCATCTTTTATAATTGACACCAGCATCTTCCCCACCACTGATGTCAGGCTAACTGGTCTACAATTCCGTTTTCTGTCTCCCGCCTTCCTTAAAAAGTGGGATAACATTAGCAACCCTCCAATCCACAGGAACTGATCCTGAGTCTATAGAACATTGGAAAATTATCACCAATGCATCCATGATTTCTAGACCCACTTCCTTAAGTACCCTGAGATGCAGACCATCAGGCCCTGGGGATTTATCAGCCTTCAGTCCCATCAGTCTATCCAACACCATTTCCTGCCTAATGTGGATTTCCTCCTTCAGTTCCTCCATCACCCCAGATTCTCTGGCCACTACTATATCAGGAAGATTGTTTGTGTCCTCCTTAGTGAAGACAGATCCAAAGTACCTGTTCAACTCATCTGCCATTTCCTAGTGCTCCATATTAAATTCAACTTTATCAGTCTTCAACAGTCTAACTTTGGTCTTAACTAATTTTTTCCTCTTCACATACCTAAAGAAGATTTTACTATCCTGCTTTATATTCTTGGCTAGCTTACATTCGTACCTCATCTTTTCTCCCCGAATTCTCTTTTTTTAGTTATCTCCTGTTGTTCTTTAAACATTACCCAATCCTCTTGCTTCCTGCTCATCTTTGCTACTTTGCTTTAATTTTTATACCACTGAATTTGGTGGCCTTGCATCCTGCGTGAAGTGGTATGAAACTGCACTTGAATTTGGTGGCCTTGCACCCTGCTTAAAGTGGGATGAAACTACACTTGAATTTGGTGGCCTTGCACCCTGCTCGAAGTGGTATGAAACTACACTTGAGTTTGGTGGACTTGGATCCAGCTTGAAATGGTATGAAACTGCATTTGAATTTGGTGGCCTTGCACCCTGTTTAAAGTGGTTTGAAACTGCACTTGAATTTGGTGGCCTTGCCCCCTGCTTGAAGTGGTAGGAAACTGCACCTGAATGTGGTGGCCTTGCACCCTGCTTGAAGTGGTATGAAACTGCACTTGAATTTGGTGGCCTTGCACCCTGCTTGAAATGGTAGGAAAATGAATTTGAATTTGGTGGCCTTGCCCCCTGCCTGAAATGGAATTTCAAGGAATAGCCGTGTCAACTGCCAGCCCACCAGCTGTGAGTGCCCTGCCAGTACATCAGGCTTGAGGGACTGAGCTGCCACCCCAAGAATCCATTTGCCCCACAATGTCCATACTGGCCCACTGGGGATCAGTCCCTTCAGCGCACAACACCCATACCAGCACTCCAGAATGCCCCCCACCCACCCACCACTGGCCACCAATCTTGGAATTGGTGGAGAGGTGGAATGTTGTGTTGGGGGACCAGCCCCCCCCCCCCCATGTGAAGCTGGGACCCAACGGGTCCCACTTAGTCTAATATATATATATATATATATATCTATAGAGGGAGAGAGGGGAGAGAGTGTGGAGAGAGGGGAGAGAGTGTAGAGAGAGGGGAGAGAGTGTGGGGAGAGTGCGGAGAGAGTGTGGAGAGAGGGGAGAGTGTGAAGAGAGGGGAGAAAGTGTGGAGAGAGGGGCGAGAGTGTGGAGAGTGAAGAGATTGTGGGGAGAGAGTGTGGGGGATGGGGAGAGAGTGTGGGGAGGCAGTCACCGGAGAGAGTGGGGGGGAGAGGAGGAGAGAGAGTGTGGAGAGAGGGGAGAGAGAGGGTAGGGGAGAGTGTCCTTGGCGAGAGAGAGTGCGGAGAGAGTGTGGAGAGAGTGCGGAGAGAGTGTGGAGAGAGGAGAGAGTGTGGAGAGAGTGGCGAGAGAGTGATGAGTGGAGAGAGGGGAGAGAGTGTGGATAGAGGGGGAGAGTGTGGAGAGAGGGGAGGGAGAGTGTGGAGAGAGGGGGAGAGGAGGAGCCAATGTTGGGGGAGAGGGGTAGAGGTGAAGAGGGAGTGTGGGGGAACCTCAGAACAAGTTCCACCTGAGGAGAGGGGGGGGCCAAGCTCTGTTGGTTAGTCCAGTATCTCCATGTGAGGGGAGAGGGGTTACCGAGAGAGTGTGGAGGGAGGGCAGAGATCTTTTTTTTTAAATTTCAAAAGAGGAGAGTAGACTTTATTCAATTGATAAATATATACAATTCATGAACCATTCGAACAAAAAATTCATCTGACATTTTCGGAGACAATACAAATTTTTTTCAGTAGAATATTTTTACATTTGTCAAATTCCACCAAAACTGTCCCCCACCCGTGCCACTCTGTGGCCGCTGTCCCCCACCCCGTGCCATATGTGCCACTCTGTGGCCGCTGTATTCCACCCGTGCCACTCTGTGGCCCCTGTCCCCCACCCGTGCCACTCTGTGGCCCCTGTCCCAGCCACCCGTGCCACTCTGTGGCCCCTGTCCAAGAATAAATATATACAATGTGTGCACAGTGCGAAAATTCCACCTGACATTTTTGTAGGCTATAGAGATTGTTCAATACAGTTTATGTCTTTTAAATTCCACAAAAATGTCCCCCACCCGTGCCACTCATGGAGAGGGGGGAGGGGGAGGGAGGGGGGGAGAGAGAGGGAGAGGAGGGGAGAGGAGAGTGGCCCCCTGGTGTGGGATACCTTCCCTTAATTTGAGGGGCGTCTCCACCATACCGTGCCCCCCCATGTCCAGCAGCGGGAGGACCCTAGACTGTGGCCCTCCCCTCCCCTCCCCTAGACTGTGGCCCTCCCCTCCCCTCCCCTAGACTGTGGCCCCTCCCCTCCCCTAGACTGTGGGCCCCCTCCCCTCCCTCCCCTCCCCCCCCTCCCCTAGACTGTGGCCTTCCCCTCCCCTCCCCTCCCCCCTAGACTGTGGCCCTCCCTCCCCCTCCCCTAGACTGTGGCCCTCCCCCCCCCCCCCTAGACTGTGGCCCTCCCCCTCCCCTCCCCTAGACTGTGGCCCTCCCCTCCCCTAGACTGTGGTCCTCCCCTCCCCTCCCCTAGACTGTGGCCCTCCCCTCCCCTCCCCTCCCCTCCCCTCCCCTAGACTGTGGGCCTCCCCTCCCCTCCCCTCCCCTAGACTGTGGCCCTCCCCTCCCCTCCCCTAGACTGTGGCCCTCCCCCCCCTCCCCTCCCCTAGACTGTGGCCCTCCCCTCCCCTCCCCTCCCCTAGACTGTGGCCCTCCCCTCCCCTAGACTGTGGCCCTCCCCTCCCCTCCCCTAGACTGTGGCCCTCCCCTCCCCTCCCCTCCCCTCCCCTCCCCTCCCCCTCCCCTCCCCCACCTCCTGATCTGCCCCACCAGGGGACCTTTGACCTGCACAACTTGCCACCGAAGACCCTACCGCTTTCCTTGCTCCTTCTTTCTGCGCCTTTTGAAGAACGGGGGCGGGTGTTGACGTAACTGGCGGCAAACTGCGCCTGCGCGTTGACAGTAACTGCTTTAATCCACAGAGCGCGTGCGCTTTTCGCTGCTATCCCCCCCATTCAAAAAAGTTTGCAGAATGAATTGAATGTTCCAAACTTGGGAGAAATTACTTCCTCGGAGATAACGCGGTAAGTACACGGAGCTGGGGGCGCTGTTGCTGTGGTGCAAGCGGACTCGAATCGCGCGATCACGGCTGCAGACTAAGGGGTCCCCCATTAACGTGCCTTAATGTAAGAACAATGTCATGTGCGGCGTTGGCATTTCTAACGTGGCGCTGCGTACTCTGCACTTGCAGGCACAGATAGTAATCGCGAGGGCCGGTTCCGAAGATGGCCCGTGACCGAGTGGACCATCTAGCTCCGCTCTATGACGGCAGTTCTGGGGCTGCCGCTCGGCTGTCAATCACCCACTCACTCACTCACTCACTCACCCAGGGTTGGTCTGAAGCAAAGATACTGGAGAATCTATAATCTGGTCTGAAGGGACGTACGTCGACACAAAATACTGGAGTGACTCAGCGGGACAGACAGCATCTCTGGAGAGAAGGAATTGGTGGCGTTTTTCAGTCAGAAGAAGGGCCTCGACCCGAAATATCACCCATTCCTTCTCTCCAGAGATGTTGCCTGCACGCTGAGTTACTCCAGCATTTTGTGTCTCTCTTCGGTTTATGAGTATCAAAAACTTGTAAATAACACTTTAATTGTAGTCTTTATATATTTCGTGTTTAAATAAAAATGTTTTTGAATATGGGGATCAACGGGGTGGGTGCTCATTTAGCCAAATGACTTTTGTGCTGTTCGGATTGGACTACATGTGAAAGATGTGTTTACAATTTCGGGGGAAATTTCTGTTTCTTGAATATCTTCTGAGATATTAACGTAAGCTAGAACTACAGAAAAGTTTGAGGTGACTGGATTGTCTTATTTTACTTGTGACAGTTCTGTGCACTGTAACTTCAGTTTACATGGAGTTGGCTGTTGATTCTGAAAGCGAACCTAATATTAATGGTTAAACCAGTAGGTGCCTAGCCAGTAACTTCCACCCGGCACTCAAATGCACCTGGACCATTTCCGACACTTCCCTACCATTTCTTGACCTCACTATCTCCATCGCAGGTGATAGACTTCTGACCGACATCCACTATAAACCCACTGACTCCCATGGCTATCTAGACTACTCTTCTTCCAACCCTGCTTCCTGTAAGGACTCCATCCCCATCTCCCAATTCCTCCGTCTACACCGCATCTGCTCCCAGGATGACGTGTTCCACACCAGGGCATCGGAAATGTCCTCATTCTTCAGGGAACGGGGGTTCCCCTCCCCTATTATAGATCAGGCTCTCACCAGGGTCTCTTTAATACCCCATAACACTGCTCTCTCTCCCCATCCCCCCCCACCCGTAACAAAGGGAGAGTACCCCTAGTCCTCACCTTTCATCCCACTAGCCGTCACATACAACAAATAGTCTTCCGTCATTTTCGCCGCCTCCAACGTGAGTCCACCACTCGCCACTCCCCTCCCCCCCCCCCCCCCCCCCCCCCCCCCCCCCCCCTTTCCGCAAAGACCGCTCCCTTCGTAACTCCCTGTTCAATTCTTCCCTTCCCTCCTGCACCACCCCTCCCCGGACACTTTACCTTGCAACTGCAAGAGATGCTACACTTGTCCCTTACCTCCCCCCTCGACTCCATTCATGGACCCAAGCTGTCGTTCCAGGTGCGACAGAGGTTCACCTGCATCTCTTCCAACCTCATCTATTTCATCCGCTGCTCTAGATGTCAGCTGATCTACATCGGTGAGCCCAAGCGCATTATCCGACCTGATCTCCCGGTGGCTCCGCACTTCAACTCCCCCTCCCATTCCAAAGATGACCTTTCTGTCCTGGGCTTCCTCCATGGCCAGAGTGAGCACCACCGGAAATTGGAGGAGCAGCACCTCATATTTCCGGGCAGTTTGCACCCTAGTGGCATAAACATTGACTTCTCCAATTTCCGATAGCCCTTGCTTTCTCCTCCCCTTTTCAGCTTTCCCTCAGCCTCTCGGGCTCCTCCTCTTCCTTTCTCCTTTCTTCTCCCCGCCCCCCCCACCCTACATCAGTCTGAAGAAGGGTTTCGCCCCGAAACGTTGCCTATTTCCTTCGCTGCATAGATGCTGCTGCACCCGCTGAGTTTCTCCAGCACCTTTGTCTACCTAATAATAAAACATTATAATTTAAACATGTGAAGAACCCTGGGTTGTAATCTGCCCAAGCTAAATTAGGGATAATGGGAAGTGTTTATAATTATTTGAACATACATTTGATACTTACTGGATGGGTGAACACTTTGTTACATTGGCACCAAATAATGCTAACATATGGCTACTTTTTTTTAGCTAATTGTACCATTAACAAGCATTTTTTTTGTCTATTTTATATGATATAATGTGTGTGTGTTTCAATGGATGTAATGTACCATTTTGGGGAAATACTCCAACTTTAATGAAACAACCCCATTAACCCCAGTAGATATTTGAAAGTACATTTAACTCTGTTCTTAATCGGTGGTGTAATTGCAATTTGTATAATATCGATTGTTGTTTTAAACAGGTGGAAACATGACATCTGCACCGGATAATTTTTCCTGGATTGTCCCAACTAAATTGGCTGGAATGGCCTTGCCACGTTTACCTATCCATTATCAGTATTTGAGCGAAAATGGCATTCGACATCTAGTTACACTTTGCGAACAATTGCCACAATACCATGATACCTGCCCAGCAGTGAAAATTCACCATATCAAGATCCGTGACTTTTGCGCACCTTCTTTTGAACAAATCAAAAGATTTATTTCAATTGTTGAAGAAGCCAATGCAAAGGGTGAAGTAAGTATTAAATGACGTATAAATTGCATAGATGAGTGATATTTTTCATTGAAAATTGTTTAAAAAATATTTGTGCACATGATGCATTTTTACCAAAACAAACACAATTTGAATCGTCTCTTATTTTAAAAAGTGCTCAATCTCGTAGCATCCTGAGGGAAAAACAGTTATGGGCCTGTCCCACTGAGGCGACTTTTTAGGTGACTGCAGGAGACTATGCAGTCGCCACATGTTTGCGAGTGGTTGCCGGGGAGTCGCCTTCGTAGTCGTGAGGAGTTCCCGCATTCTGGGTAATAGTCGAAGCCTCATTATGGTCGCCGTGAATTTTTCAACATGTTGAAAAATTAGCGACGACTAGAATGAAGCCGCCATGGAGAGTAGCGAGAATTCTCGTGCCGTAGGTGGGTCGCCAGGAGGTTCTAGTGGGTCGCCAGGAGGTCGGAGGTTCTCGTAGGTTGTAGCCGGTGCTGACCGGTGAATTTCATTGGCTCATTGGGGTAAAAAAGTTAAGCAGTAGTTTTCAGAACCAAGGTAACCGACTGTCTGCCGACTAAATGTCTGCCGAGCTTCAGAGCCGTGTACCTCTTGCTTCTTAAAAGTTGTCTCCACTCCTTCTCCCCTCTGCCCCCTCTACTCCCCTCTTTTAAAGGAATTACCGTACACTGTGCTTTAGCCGTCTTTTCACAGCGTCAACCTTCCTGTTCATCGTGGTGGGTGTCTGTTTCACCTTGGCTTTGCACACTGTGAATTTTTTAGACAACGCTCCCCGGCATGCCCTGTCCCCCGCCTGCATAACGGGCTGGTGAAGGAAGCGATGTGACAGTCTGACAGTCACAGTTCCAGTTGCCGGTTTTTCAGGCGACCGGCAACTTGACTATTCAGTTCAGTGATCCATTTTCCTGCGTTCTAATGAAAGAGCCAGCCCAGAGTCGGAGATGTCGCCAAACGGAAAGCGAGACTGATCTCGGCGGAGGAGAAGGACCAGTGACCAGCGCCTGCTGTGAGCCCCCATCGTACCGCCAATTCCAGCAACTACTCCTCTGGTCTCCCTCCCCCTGATGCCCCCTCTCCCCCATGGCTTTCCCCTGTCTTTTCTCCGAGCTCACTCCCCCCTCCCCCGCCCCGCCCGTACAAACCCCGTACACAACCCCCGCCCGCACAAACCCCCGCCCCACAACCCCCGCCCCCCCCCCGCCCCCACAAATCCCCCCCCCGCCCCCACAAATGAGCTGCGCCTGCGCAGTTAGGGGCTATGGATGAGTGGTGGAATATTGCGTTGGAGGAATGGGTTGCGTGGGGGAACGGGTGAGTGGTGGAATATTGCATTGGGGAATGGGTTACGTTGGAAGACCAGGCCTCCCGTGTGACTGGGACCCAATGGGTTCCACTTAGTCCAGTTATGAAATAAAAGCTAAGAGTTCTTAAGTTGTTCTTTTAGTTACGCCTGTTCTGTACTAAATTATTCCAACAATCTGGGTATAAAGTGCACTGCTACTGGATAAGGCCTCTAAACCTGTTCAGATTGCAGGGGCATTCTTATTTTCAGTCACCAAACTTTGTGAAGTGCATGTTGTGAAGAGATGAACGTAGATGGACTAAAATAGATGTAGTACCAAAAATAATGGATTTTCATTGTTCACATCCCTGGTTGGGATGGGGGTTCCACCAAGTAATAAACAATAAGTTTATCCCCAGAGTTCCAATGAATAAGATATGGTGGCAGGAGAGAATCTCTTCAATGTCCCTTCCTCGAAATTGGTTAAAGCTCCTCCAAGAAATGTGGAGATCTGAAATAGGAATGGAGATTAATGAGGAAACTATTTGCACACTGTCACAGCTCTTTTCAGCGATGAATTGCAGAACCCACTAGCTTACAGAACTAGGACCCATTCATTAAAGTCAGAGGAATCTGATTTCAGATGCAGAGGTGTAGCACGTATTTGTGTTTGGCCCAGTCAAATGATGTTAATTTCTCCCAATTGCAAAAAAATGTCTTCTGTTTAATGGTTCATGTGGTTTTTACACCAACATTCTTGTTTATCTATTAGAAATATAACTATATTAACTAATTAACAATAAGATTACAAAAAAACAAAAAATCTTAATTTACAGAATAAGACACTTTTTATTGATACTGATCTTCACTCATGCAGGTATTTCCAATACTAATCTCCAATTACTCAAATTCTTGATTGTTTGGTGTAATGCATCTTTTCATTTTACTTCTTCATTGACATCTGATCTCCCTCACTATTAACATTAGCAACATCTAGCTCTTTGTTGCTACCTAACCCCTCTACTCTCTGAAGTAGCAGTGGAAAATGTTGAAAAAAAACTCATAGAGGATTCATAATGGGAGAAACAGATATAACATTTTAGCTAATTAATGTTTCGTGCACTCTCTCAAACAAGAAAATTTAGATAATTTGTGTGTTGCAGCAATTGATGGGAGGGGGAAAAATTAACAAAATAAGTCTTTCATTGGTGGAACGCAGGTGAAATTAAATTATTTGAGGGAGTGCAGCGTCGGTTTACAAGGTTAACTCCCGAGATGGCGGGACTGTCATATGCTGAAAGAATGGAGTGGCTGGGCTTGTATACTCTGGAGTTTAGAAGGATGGGATTGAAACATGTAAGATTGTTAAGGGTTTGGACACGCTAGCACCAGGAAACATGTTCCCGATGTTGGGGGAGTCCAGAACCAGGGCCCACAGTTTAAGAATAAGGGGTAAGCCATTTAGAACGGAGACGAGAAAACACTTTTTCCCACAGAGAGTTGTGAGTCTGTGGAATTCTCTGCCTCAGAGGATGGTGGAGGCCGGTTCTCTGGACACTTTCAAGAGAGCTAGATAGGGCTCTTAAAGATAGTGGAGTCAGGCAATAGGGGGAGAAAGCAGGAACGGGTTACTGATAGGGGATGATGAGCCATGATTACATTGAATGGCGGTGCTGGCTCAAAGGGCCGAATAGCCTACTCCCGCACCTATTGTCTATTGTCTAAAAGGTTGACTTTGGGTCATAAAGGAACTAAAGATAGATTTAGAAAAGGTGTATGTAGCCTGTTATTTTTCAAATATCAGCAAAAATAAATTGCCAAACACCTGGAATAAATTCACCCATGACGGTCCAATGATTTTATAATTAGTGAATAAATTAATCTCTCCATTACACACAAGACCTGTAACGTGCAGGCAATGGGCATTTCGTGGGAGCGTCCTGCACTGACTAACAATCAATTGAAACCAATTAAAAAGATAGATCAGGAGCACTGAATTTTTTAATATTGTTTTATTCTTGGTCAATTATATGTCTGAAACACCTGAGAATACTTTGCTCACATCAATAATCAAGTATCATTAATAACAGCATTTGATTGTGCTGATTTCTGGCAGATTCCATGACTTGGCTTGCACAGAAATATAGAATTTATTTTCATAAAACCACGTGCGTATGGGAGCATTTCTACAATTGCATCCATGGTGAAAAGCCCACTATTTATTTTCTAAAGTGTTTAGTTTAGTTTAGAGATATACTGCGGTAACAGGCCCTTTGGCCCACCAAGTCCACACCGACCAGCAATCCCTGAACACTAACATTATCCTACAAATATACTAGGGACAATCTACATTTATACCATGCCAATTAGCCTACAAACCTGTAGAGTGGGAGGAAAACGAAGATCTTGGAGAAAACCCATGTGGTCACGGGGAGAACATACAAACTCCAAGGAGAGAACACCCTTAGTCGGGGTTCTCTCTTCATTTGCTCCCTTAATTAAATTTTTCTTTGAAAATCCAGGCAGAGTGCAATTTGTAGAGAACAGCTGTAGTGTCAAAATATAGATGGAGCCAATTGAGATAAAAGCAGACAATGCAGGAAAGAAAATGCTGGAAAGATGTAGATGATCCTACTGCGTACATGCAGAGAAAAAAAAGATAATATTGTAAGTGAATGGCCTTCATAAGGAGTTAATTTAAAATGTTACAGTTGTACAAGTCTTTCCTGGGTTACAATTAACCTATGGAATCCCCCTTGCAAATTAAAGTTTAGAAACATAGAAATTAGGTGCAGGAGTAGGCCATTCGGCCCTTCGAGCCTGCACCGCCATTCAATATGATCATGGCTGATCATCCAACTCAGTATCCCGTACCTGCCTTCTCTCCATACCCCCTGATCCCCTTAGCCACAAGGGCCACATCTAACTCCCTCTTAAATATAGCCAATGAACTGGCCTCAACTACCCTCTGTGGCAGAGAGTTCCAGAGATTCACCATTCTCTGCGTGAAAAAAGTTCTTCTCATCTCGGTTTTAAAGGTTTTCCCCTTTATCCTTAAGCTGTGACCCCTTGTCCTGGACTTCCCTAACATCAGGAACAATCTTCCTGCATCTAGCCTGTCCAACCCCTTAAGAATTTTGTAAGTTTCTATAAGATCCCCTCTCAATCTTCTAAATTCTAGAGAGTATAAACCAAGTCTATCCAGTCTTTCTTCAAAAGACAGTCCTGACATCCCAGGAATCAGTCTGGTGAACCGTCTCTGCACTCCCTCTATGGCAATAATGTCCTTCCTCAGATTTGGAGACCAAAACTGTACGCAATACTCCAGGTGTGGTCTCACCAAGACCCTGTACAACTGCAGTAGAACCTCTCTGCTCCTATACTCAAATCCTTTTGCAATGAAAGCTAACATACCATTCGCTTTCTTTACTGCCTGCTGCACCTGCATGCCTACCTTCAATGACTGGTGTACCATGACACCCAGGTCTCGCTGCATCTCCCCCTTTCCCAATCGGCCACCATTTAGATAATAGTCTGCTTTCCTGTTTTTGCCACCAAAATGGATAACCTCACATTTATCCACATTATACTGCAGGAGACCATTTGGGAGACCATTGCTAAGTTTGGTGATAGATTTGCTGGCTGCTATGTGACTGCTGGCTTCTTCTGTTGGTTGGGATGGACCACAGCCCCCCCCCCCCCCCCCCCCCATCCTTCCAATAATTGGGGGCTGGGTTGAGCTAAGCAGAGCTTGGAGCTCTGAGCGTACTCACTCACTGAGTCAGCGAGGCCGGCTGGTGGCTGCTCTTCCCGTGCTGCATGCTTTCCTGTCACAGCATTTTAGTAAACCTCCTCTGCACCCTCTCCAAAGCTTCCACATCCTGTAATGGGGCAGCCAGAACTGCATGCAATACTCCAAATGTGGCTAAACCAAAGTTCTATTGAATGAAAACATGACTTCCTGACTTATATTCAATGCCCCTAGCAATGAAGGCAGGTATGACATGTGCCTTCTTCACCACGCCATTTACTTGCCACCTTTAGTGTCTATGAACTTGGACTCCCAGATCCCTCTGCACATCAATGTTGTTAAGGGTTTTGTCATTAGTGGCATATTCTCTTTTTGCATTCAACCTCCCAAAGTACAACATCTCACCCTTGCTTGTATACCAAAGTACAAAGTACAACACCTCACCCTTTTAGTCTCAGTAATAATTTTTTAGTCATATCCTTTAGAGCCTCATATTCCAGTAACTTGATAAATGTATTTTATTCCACATGTCACATATCCATTAATAATATTTTCCAAATTGACATTCCGGTGGCGTAGCGAGTCGGCTGCCTCGCCTGCACCGGGTTCGTTTTTCACCCAAAGCTTCGAGCTGCAGCTTCAGCAGCGGCACAGCACTGAGGTACCATCGCGGAGCAGGGCGATGCCTTACCCGTGTGGAGCTCCGGAGTGCTGGGACTGCTGACTTTAACATCGTGGAACTGTGGTTGGCGGAGGTTCCAGCCGCAGCGGCGCTGACTTTAAACACTGCGGAGCCTGGGATCTTTTGCCGAGATCACCAGTGTTGGAGCTCCGACCAGCGTGGCCTGTGGAACTCAGGAGCCGCGGTCTCCGGTAGCAAGCGGGCTTTTCGGAACTCCAAGTCGCCGAGAGCGTTCTTCCGACGCCGGCGTTCCATTATCCCGACGAGAGGGCCTGAAACATTGGGCTGCCGTAGCGGCGACTGCGAAGGCCTCAAATAGGCCCCGATCACGGGTGAACATAGAGGAGTGGGCTGAACTTTGCTGCTTTCCCTCACAGTGGGAAACGTTGATCCCGCTGTGGGGGGATGTTTTTATGTTTAATGTTAAATTCTATAATGTTGTGTTTATTTTATTTGTGTGCTGCAATGGCAACTCAAATTTCACCACACCAATTGGTGAATGTGACAATAAACATCCCCTGTCCTTGGTAAAGTGCGAATCAGTTATCAGTGATAAGGTCTTTTTTTAACCTTCTGGTTCCTGTCTTGAAAGGACATATTAAATGTAAACCTAGATTGTAGAGGAAAAGGGTTTCTTGGGAGCCTCTTAATCTGTTGTAAACACTCTGGAAAGGTTTGAAAGAATGTGGCAGCTGAGAATGGACTAGCTAATTAAATAATTGTGTCTGATATTTTATTTTCTTATTTGAAATTAAATACAACACCAGTCTCCGGAGTAATTTTTGCTTGCTGAAGACAAAATTATTACAGTTGTAAAGCTAATATTCTCGGCCCTGCAATGGTAATACTTGGCAAATAAATGATGTTGCTCCTAATGGGCAATAATAGCCAAACTTACGGAATTAGCACTCCTCTTCTGAACGATGCCGATGCACTGCAGAAATTAGTGCAGACCTCACTCAAACTACTTCTTAGCAGTAGCAAAGATCAGCCATCCTGTTAAGTTCTATAGAAGGACAGACATATTGAAACTAACTATGTTTTCGTTTAGTGGATGAATACATGTGCGTGTATATGTAGCAATGTTACAAAATTTTGAGATTTAAAAAATCAAGTCTGCAATTTATCCCATCAGATAAAGCATAACAATAAGTTTAATTTGACACCAAATTCACTTTCATATCTCAAGTATTAAAAAAGTTATGGCCATTTTCATACTCGGAAATTAGCATCTTGTTCCCTATTGATTTTAAATGGACATTACAAAAAAGCTGTGATCTTGGATTGTCAATAGCCCATTTCTTAAGGAAAGATTAACATTTTTAAATAGCCTAAGTGTCCAAAGATTATTCACAAATAATTCACAATATAACATGATTTTTATATCTAATTTACATTAATTTATAGGCCAAATGGAAGGAATTTAGTGTTCAATTGCTGTAAATAAATGCCCATTTAAATCGGCTTTCTAGTGGGTTCATGTGGAACGCGCTGGTTTAGAATGTTGACAGCGCGCTGGATTAGTGCCCTCAAATGCCGAGAAAAATACTGCGGGATATAAAAAGCCCAAAATGAACTACTCGCTATAGATAACTTGATATATAGGGTTATATATATGCCCCATTTAATGTAAAAATAAGGTACATACCTTTAATTGTTTGCTTTATAAAACCCTGGGGCTGCGAGAGGTTGCGGAATCAGACAGTAATTTAAAAACTATTAGAACTATATTATCGAGGCCTATAAAACTAATAATACCTTTTGCGACCGGGTCTTGCAGCGATTTTTCGTTAATGATTTACTAGGCTGAACATCTGCGATTAGTACAGCCTAGTAAAAATCGCGTTTTAAACCCGCCCCCTCCAAACAGCGCCAAAATCGCGGACATGGCTGAGGGCAGATTCCCAATGACGATTCAGGTAGGTTTTGTAACATGCCTAGTATATGCCATAAAACAATTCATGTTCTTAAAATGGGAAGCAGTAAATATCCATTTAAATGAATCATAACATTGCGAATTGCTGGCAATAATTCTGGCTCATGGATAAGATCATTCAGAAACCAACCCCTTTGTTTGCAGTCTTCAATAATATATATAGTTTACAAAATAAACAAATGAAAATTTAAAGAGTTTAGGGCGGCACGGTGGCACAGCAGTAGAGATGCTGCCTTACAGCGTCAGAGATCTGGGTTCGATCCTGATTACAGCTGTTGTCTGTACGGAGCTTGTAGGTTCTCTTCAAGACCATATGGGTTTACTCTGAGATCTTCGTTTTCCACCCAGATTCCAAAGTTATTCAGGTTTGTAGGATAATTGGATTTGTGTAAATGTGAAATTGCCCCCAGTGCGTGTAGGGTGGCGTTATTGTGTGGGGATTGCTGGTTGGTGTGGGCCGATGGGCCTGTTTCCATGCTGTATCCCTAAACTAAACCAAAGTTGGTCTCTGACTGACTACTGTATTTTTTTGTATGTTTTATTGAGTAATCAGCATGCAGGTACTGGAAAAAGACGCAAATGTTGGAGTAACTCAGTGGGTCATGCAGCATCTCTGGAGGACATGAATAGAGGACTCTGGAGGCCAACTTAATGTAGACACAAGGGATTGAAAGATGCCGGTTTATAAAAACAAACACAAACTGCTGGAGTAACGCAGCTCATCTTTGTCTACCCATCAGCTAATTAAACCCCTCTCACTTGTATCTACTTATTACTTGCCTGGCTTTGTCCTGCACCCACCTCTCTTCCAATTTAACCATATAACCATATAACAATTACAGCACGGAAACAGGCCATCTCGGCCCTACAAGTCCGTGCCGAACAACTTTTTTTCCCTTAGCCCCACCTGCCTGCACTCATACCATAACCCTCCATTCCCTTCTCATCCATATGCCTATCCAATTTATTTTTAAATGATACCAACAAGCCTGCCTCCACCACTTCCACAGTAAGCTCATTCCACACCGCTACCACTCTCTGAGTAAAGAAGTTCCCCCTCGTGTTACCCCTAAACTTCTGTCCCTTAATTCTGAAGTCATGTCCTCTTGTTTGAATCTTCCCTATTCTCAAAGGGAAAAGCTGATCCACATCAACTCTGTCTATCCCTCTCATCATTTTAAAGACCTCTATCAAGTCCCCCCTTAACCTTCTGCGCTACAGAGAATAAAGACCTAACTTATTCAACCTTTCTCTGTAACTTAGTTGTTGAAACCCAGGCAATATTCTAGTAAATCTCCTCTGTACTCTCTCTATTTTGTTGACATCCTTCCTATAATTGGGTGACCACAATTGTACACCATACTCCAGATTTGGTCTCACCAATGCCTTGTACAATTTTAACATTACATCCCAGCTTCTATACTCAATGCTCTGATTTATAAAGGCTAGCATACCAAAAGCTTTTTTTACCACCCTGTCTATATGAGATTCCACATTCAAGGAACTATGCACGGTTATTCCCAGATCCCTCTGTTCAACTGCATTCTTCAATTCCCTTCCATTTACCATTACCTTTTACCATTCGTGGAATAAGGAAAATAATTTGTCCAGCAGTGCAAATGTTAATAACGTGTTATTTCTTTGAAGAACGTAGAACAGGAAGTCTGTTCCTGTACTTTGAGTTTCATCATATACTACGAATTTGTGTCAGTGGGTGGAGAGGGGGAAGTGCACAGCTAACCGACTCATTTTATTTGTTTCTAGGGAGTTGGAGTCCATTGTCATCATGGTTTTGGGAGAACTGGAACAATGCTTGCCTGTTATCTTGTAAAAAGCAGGAACATAACTGGCGCTGATGCAATTAAAGAAATACGAAGAATTCGGAATGGTTCAATAGAAACCATCGAACAAGAAGAAATAATTGTACAATTTTGCTATCATATAAAATAAGAATTTTTCATTACCAGCTAATTATTTTTCTCTCTCTGTCAACCTAGTTATTTTAAAGCATGGAAATCTTCAACCCAAGAATCTGCTACAGCTTGGACATTTCTAGGATGCTTGATTACCTTTATCTATATAGAGTATTGGGGTTTCTTTATTAGTTTCCTGTTGAGTTTCTCGGCAAAAATTACTTATTTTTGTGCTATATGCGAATAATCTGATACATTGACTGGCTGCTTAATTTCTACGTTAGAATTTTCCGCGCATTTGTAATTTGGCATTCTAACCTCTGATGATATTTGTTGCTTCCGTGCAGTTAAAAGGATAAAGGCGTTCTATGATTATGACAATGTATACATTAAATCTCTGTAAATGTTTTGGTGGTCCAGCAGTTGATTAAGCAAGCAGGGATAGTTAGCTTCCAAAGGAGACAATTAAATATACTTTGCTGAACTATGAATATTTTAAATGGATTATTTTTTGTATATTTCTCTTTGTAGAATTTACAGGGTTAATTAAAGAATAACAACATTTCACTCTTTGCCATCATTACTTCATGCAGCTTCAGACAGTAGAGTTGCTGCCTTACAGCGCCAGAGATCCGGGTTCAATCCTGATTATAGGTGCTGTCTGTACGGTGTCTGTATGTTCTCCCCGTAACCTGCGTGGGTTTTCTCCAGAATCTCCGGTTCCTCCCACACTCCCAAGACATACTGTTTTGTAGGCTAATTGGCTTGGCATAATTGTAAATTGCCCCTAGTGTGTAGGATGGCGTTACTGTGCGAGTATCGCTGGACGGCATGGAGTCAGTGGACTGAAGGGCCTGTTTATCACTAAACTAAACTAACAAACTAAACTAAGCAGACAGCCACTCTCACATATTGGTGCATTCAGAGCTTAATTTTGAATGCTGAAGTTGCTCTCAGTCATGTATCCAAGGAATTACCCAACATTAAATAAAATCATTAATCTGCTATCAATTTAGACTTTTTGCAAGTTAGTCTTAATAATCTAAAAATATTGTTCATTGTAAAATACACTAAAAAAAAATGTATTTAGCTACTGAAGCCTAAATGAGATTTTACCAGTGCATTAAATTATAATTGCCTCATTTAAAAAAAAATAGTTCTGATGAAGTGCAAGGTTTAATGTGATTGTGTCCCCACAACCTTTTGCTACAGCAGAGCCCAAGTGAACACTTCCTCTGGAGTTTGTCAGCTGGCAAAGGTTCCAAATGTTCATTATGTTACCTCCTACTTCTGGTGATTCAAATTCCACAATCAGTAACTTGGGACGACATAAAAATAAAAATGTTTAAATTGAAAAAATTCTAACCTATGCTGGAACACTAACGTGTTTTGATATGTTCCAGAGATTGGTAATTTTAACATAATTTATAATCTTATGTTTAGATTCATCCCTATTAATAGTGTTTCCAATTCTCCTGTTTGAGATTTTAATGTGATCAGCTTGATAATTTTCAAACCGTTGAGTGCCAAAGATTAGAAACGGACACTTTTTCAACATGGGGAGCATGAAATGCTTGTGGGGAATTACTCACCCCATCATTACTTGGAATTGCTGCCATCTCAACCATGCTCTTCAAAATAGTTCTTGTGATTGCATCAGTTTGAATATGTTGGACTCCTGTGTGTGAAAGGTAAATTGAATGCCAATTCCCAGTGGACGTTTAGTTTTTTTAAAATCCCATCCACACGAGTCTACTCTTGGTGATTAAAATACCCATCCTGACTATGCTTAACCATATTTTCTTTCTGAGTTCTTGATTTTGATATCTAGTTTAAAAAAAGCAACATTTTTGGCTATATTTAGTAATATTTTTCTCTGCTACAATGATTCATCAATATTAAGAGCATTGGTATTGGTTTATTATTGTAACATACTGAGGAACATTGAAAATCTTTTGTCTTGTAGCCAATTAGACCATAGAAACATAGAAACATAGAAATTAGGTGCAGGAGTAGGCCATTCGGCCCTTCGAGCCTGCACCGCCATTCAATATGATCATGGCTGATCATCCAACTCAGTATCCCGTACCTGCCTTCTCTCCATACCCCCTGATCCCCTTAGCCACAAGGGCCACATCTAACTCCCTCTTAAATATAGCCAATGAACTGGCCTCAACTACCCTCTGTGGCAGAGAGTTCCAGAGATTCACCATTCTCTGTGTGAAAAAAGTTCTTCTCATCTCGGTTTTAAAGGATTTCCCCCTTATCCTTTAGCTGTGACCCCTTGTCCTGGACTTCCCTAACATCGGGAACAATCTTCCTGCATCTAGCCTGTCCAACCCCATAAGAATTTTGTAAGTTTCTATAAGATCCCCTCTCAATCTCCTAAATTCTAGAGAGTATAAACCAAGTCTATCCAGTCTTTCTTCATAAGACAGTCCTGACATCCCAGGAATCAGTCCATACTGTACACAAGTACAATCTTGCCACGTACGAGTACAACAGGCCATGCAAAGAGAAAATGACCAGAGTGCAGAACATAGTTTACAGTATTGTAGCGTTACAGTTCTTGAGGAAAAGATACAATGCCCACAATAAGGTAAATTGGAAGATTGGGCTACACCACAGCTTATGGGAGAACTGTTCAGTAGTCTGATGAAGGAATAAGTTTTTCCTGAGTTTGGTGGTAAAGCTTTTGTATGTTCTGCCTGACAGAAGGTGGGAGAAGAGGCAATGGTTAGGGTGCAAAAAGGTCCTTGATTATATTGGTTATTTACCCGAGGTGGCGTGAAGGTGGAGTTGATGATGGGAAATCTGGTCTGTGAGATAGTCTGGGCTACATCCAGAATAGGGTGATTTCACCAAAGGTCAAATGAGCGTAGATCCCCCCCCCTCACGTGACCGAAAATTTTAACTGGAGGACATCTCTCAGTTTGGTACATGTAAGTGAATGGGGAAACACGCACTTTCCCACCCGTTAAAAACATGGAAAACGGCCGATTTTTTAGCTGAAATTTTCTGTGCTAGTCGGGGTGACCGTGAAGCACAGCGACCTAAATTTTCAGGCAAAAAAAAAGATAGAAAGTGAGGTAATTACAAGAGGGAACTGAAGGTAGAAAGCGGCGGAAGTGAACAGCTGACAGTTGCCGTGGTGATTTTAAGATCCAAAATATCGGGAATTATCGTGTTTGCTCGCTGAATTTCATCAAAAGTAAGGCATTATTAACTTACTTTTGATGAAATTCAGCGAGCAAACGCGATAATTCCCGATATTTTGGATCTTAAAATCACCACGGCAATTGTCAGCTGTTCGATGTTAGGCCGCAAAGCCCGGAGAATGTGATCCGAAACTTGATCACCTCTCCGGGCAGGTAGGAACTTGAAAAAAAATAGTTTTCCCCTCCCCTCCTCCCTCCCCCTCCACCCACATAAAACAAACAGAAGAACATAAAAACAAACTTTAAACAAACGCTAAAAATAACAAAAAGGATGAAAAAAAACAGACTGCTGGCCAGGTTGCCATCTCCCTCCTCCGGTTCCCTAGTAAAACTGTGATCTTGGATGTTTATTTGTTTGGTTGTGAATCACATCTTCTCGAAAACCCGACACGCTAATGGTGAAATTTGTACATATTCCGGTAGAGATTTACCTCGCATATTGAAAATCGCCTCAACCGCCCCCCCCCCCCCCCCCTCGTCCTCTGCCCCCCCCCTCTGCCCCCCCCTCCTCTACCCCCCCCCCTCCTCCTCTGCCCCCCCCCCCCTCCTCTGCCCCCCCCCCTCCTCTGCCCCCCTCCCTCCGCTCCCCTACCTCCTCCCCTCCTCTGCCCCCCCCCTCCTCTGCCCCCCCTACCTCCTCTACCCCCCCTCCTCTGCCCCCCTTCCTCAGCTTTCGCGCAAAATCTTTCTTCTAGCACCGTAAACCTACGTCCTCTAGTTCTTGATTCCCTAATCCCATGAAAAAGACTATCTATTTACTTTATGAATTTATATACATCTATAACATCACCCCTCAGCTTCCTGCACTCTATGGAAAATCCTAGCATGTCCAAACTCTCCACAGCTGAGGCTCTCGAGTCCTGGCAACATTCTCGTAAATGTTCTCTGCACCCTTCTCAATGTCGACTTACGTACATCAGGGTGACTAAAACTGATACGGCCTCACTAACGTTTTGTGCAACTGTAACATAATGCCCCAATTTCTACATTCAATTCTGTGACTGATGAAGGTCAGCATGCCAAATGTCTTCTCTACCACCCCATCTTCCTGCAATGCCACTTTCATGGAACTATGTAAATTGTACTCCTAGATACCACTGCTCTACAATATTCCCCAGAACCCTACTGTTCACTGTGGAAAATCAACCAACTTTTTAGTTTTGTTGGCTTTAGGGCTCCACTCCTTCCTGTAATGTGACTGACTAGAACTGCACACAGCTCTAGAGCTGTGGCCTAACCAATGTTTAATCAAGATCTCCCTGCTCCTATATTTTATGTCCCACTTAATGAAAGCAGCCATCCTGTATGCCACCTTCACCACTCTATATCTATCTGTGCAGCAATCTTGAGGGATCTGAAGAAGGGTCTCGACCTGAAACATCACCCATTCTTTCTTTCCAGAGATGCTGCCTGTCCAGCTGAGTTACTCCAGCTTTTTGTGTCAACCTTCAGTTTAAACCAGCATCTGCAGTTGCTTCTTACACAACCTTCAGGGATCTTTGGACTCGTCCATCAATACACCCTTATTGGACTCAAGCGCATTCTTTTCACGATTAAATTCCATCTTGTCATTGCCGCATGGAGGAACGTCTGACACTGACACATATGTGACACATCGTGTTTCTAATGCTAGATCTCTACCTATATTTAGTTGTTCCCATACTAACAGTTTATGGAGCATAATCATGGGTGAACCTATGGTTGGTGGTGCAAAAGTCACTCCCTGGCATGGTGCATAATTAATAGGAGTGTTTATATTAATGGACGAGTATTTAGATAGCAACAAGACTATGTAGATAATGGTTCCTGAATTTTGGGGCCATAAATAATATTTTCAAAAAAGGACAAATGTTTAAGGATGCATATATGCTAAAACAAGATCTAAATCATCCTAAATTGATTTGACCTTTGGGAGAATGGGAAATATTTGAGAGACCTTTTCCTCAGTATCTAAATAGGATCGGTAGATTCCTTAGCAAAGCAAAATGTTGGAAATCCAGTGTTGGTTGAATAGGCCAGTCGTTCTGTGCCTTTTTGGAATAATTATGTTCTGAAACTAGAGTTGCACAAATTAAGTAATGATTTCTTGTGCACCATTTATTTCCCACAATAACCTTTTGCATTTTTCATTTTTGTGACTTCCTGTCTAAGTAATTTTAGTTGTAAAATAGTAATTGGGTTTAAACTGATTTATGTCAAAAACAATCCCTACGAAAGATGTTCAGGGAATCAATGTATTATTCAGTAGTGCACTCTGTGAACTGGCACACCATACAAGTTGCAATGCAAATGCTATTCAGCTGTTTTTTGCCACCATTTTGTTCTGAAGGTTATGAGGGAAAGGGAAAGCGAAAATGAACATTAAACTATATTTTCATAAATATTTGTAGACTATAAAGTTAGAAATATCAGTGCAAATTCCTTGTTTCATTTCAGAGTTGACCATTTTATGTCAATGCGAAGATAAAAACTGAAGGAAGGAGATTTTACCTCATTGTGTAGTAGATAAGCAATTGAAAAGTACATAGTCATCATTCGTCATTGTCATTGCAGCGTTTTAACCAGAGGGATATGCGGTTTGAGCTTAAGGCATAATGTTGTGAAGGGGTGAAGTAAGCTATGATTACATTGAGAGTAATTAGCAAATGAGCAAATGCTTCTGTTTAAGCTCTACACGAGTCTCTTTTCCATCAATCTGTCTTATCAGTCTGCCTTTCAGCATTCTTTACTTATCGCTCTTAATACAAATTACAGAAAGACTACAACACTGATTTAGCTTTTTGAGTACACAGCAATTATATGCAATGACAATCTATCTCATCTACTGACAGTTAAAAAAAATGGATTTGATAGCTATGTTATAACTTCTAATTTTGGATTCTGCCAAAAATAGAACATACTGCATCTTCCCTGTCCAGTCCATTCAAATATATCTTTTCAGAGGTAAATGAAGCCTACTGAATCTTTCTTAGTTGGAGTAATCTCTTTATCCGTTACCATACATGTAAGTAACTTTTGCACTTAGTATTTTTGTCACAGGGGAGGGGGAGGGGGAGGGTTATGTGGTGGTAGACAGGAGAGGGGGAGGGTTATGTAATTCCCTGAAATGGAGGATTTGATGTTCATACCATTGGGTTGTAATCTACCTGTTTGAGGTGTTGTTCCTCCAGTTTGTGTGTGACCTCACTTTGCAATGGAGGAGGGCCAGGACAGAAGGGTCATTATGGGAATGGAAAGAGAAGTTAAACTGAATAGCAACTGGGAGATCTTGGCAGACCAAGCATGTGTTCGTCAAAATGGTTGCTGAGTCTATGCTTGCTCTTGCCGATGTACAGGGGTCCACATTGAGAATACTGGATACAATGGATGAGGTTAGACAATGTGCACAACAACATAGAAACATAGAAAATAGGTGCAGGAGTAGGCCATTCGGCCCTTCGAGCCTGCACCGCCATTCGATATGATCATGGCTGATCATCCAACTCAGTATCCCATCTCTGCCTTCTCTCCATACCCCCTGATCCCTTTAGCCACAAGGGCCACATCTAACTCCCTCTTAAATATAGCCAATGAACTGGCCTCAACTACCTTCTGTGGCAGAGACTTCCACAGAGAACCTTTGTCTCACCTGGAAGGACTGCTGGGTTCCCTGGATGGAGGTGAGGGGGGAGCTATAGGGACAGGTGTTACATCTCTTGCAGTTACAGAGGAAAGTACCTGGGGATGGAATGGTTTGGTTGAGAAGCGTTGAGTGAACAATGGAGTTGCAGAGCAAGCAGTCACTGCAGAAGGTGGAAAGGGGTGGGATGAGAAGATGTGACTGGTGATTGGATCATGTCGATGATGAAAATTCACAGGATGGTGTGTTGAAAAATAATGACCAGGGAACGTCTATTGTCCCCTTTTGGAGGAGCACCGAGACCATAACACAGAGGAGAGGCGGATGAGGGATCCATCTGCCAGTAGAGGGGGAAACCACGTTTACTAAGGAAAGAGGACATCTCAGATGTCCTAGAATGAAAAGCCTCATCTTGGGAGCAGATTTGTCAGAGACGGAGAAATTGAGAGCAGGGGGTAGCATCTTTGCAAGAGGCAGGGTGGGAGGACAGTCTGCCTAAACCTACCTGATCTCCCGGTTACTCAGCACTTTAACTCCCCTCCCATTGCAACACTGACCTTTCTGTCCTGGGCCTCCTCCATTGTCAGAATGAGGCCCAGCGCAAATTGGAGGAATAGCACCTCATATTTCGCTTGGGTAGCTTACACCGCAGTGGTATGAACATTAACTTCTCTAACTTCAAGTAGCCCTTGCTTTCCCTCTCCATCCTCTCCCCCTTCTCCGACCAGTCTTACTGTCTCCGACTACATTTTATCTCTGAACTGCCGACTCCCCTCATACTAGTCCGAAGAAGGGTCTCGCCCCGAAAAGTCACCCATTCCTTCTCTCCAGAGATGCTGCCTGTCCTGCTGAGTTACTCCATCATTTTGTGTCTAACTTCGAGCCAAATTACAAAGGTCCATTTAGTACAAAGGGCGTCAAACAAGATTACTCAATGTTTGATTTAATCAAGGCAGTATTATTGATTTATTACCTAGATATATACTACTAAGTTCTTCTAAGTTCACTTATGATTCATTTGCTAAATGAATCGTGCGCAAAATAGATTAAGGGGGGGAGTTCATTTTAATTGTACTTAACTATTTAGCTTTTATGTGAAGAAAAGTTCAACTGATATTTGTACAGTTTTGTTCATTCTGTGTAATTGACAATATTCAGTCTAGAGCAACAGAAACAATTATATAAAATTGTCCTTGAGATTCTTGATGCCAAACATAGGATAAAACATTGAAGATATGAATATTCAATGTTTACGTATTTTGGTGATACTGATTTTGGAACTATACGATATGATACGATAGAACTTTATTTATCCCAGGAGGGAAATTGCCTTTTTGTTTACATATATAAGGAGCCCTATTAATGCTTACTCTGTTTTGAATTGCATTCAATGAAGGACACTTATTATATGGTATGTAATATCATTCAGCTATCCGAAGAAAAAACATTGGCTAGTACAGTATGTTGTGTAAATAAATAACCTCAGCAATTCAAACGGGTAAGGGTCAAGATACAAGATACAAGATAGATTTATTCATCACATGTGCCAGATGGCACAGTGAAATGAAATTCCCATACAATAAAAAAAGGGACACAGCACACTATAGGGTTTGACATAAAACATCCCCACACAGCAGAATCCAAAGTTTCCCACTGTGTGGGAAGGCACCAAAGTCAGTTTCTTCCTCCATTGTTCCCCGTGGTCAGGGCCTCCCCGTGCCCTCCGCAGTTGCTGCTACGGGCGGCCCGATGTCCAGGACCGCTCGCCGGGGTGTTGTAAGTCCGACGTCGGGGCTGCGGGACGTCCTCAGCGGCGTGGACACCAGTCGGCCCCCTCCTACTGGAGTCGGCGGCTTCCAAAGTCCGCAGGCCGCGCCGGGTGGAGACTGCTGCTGGAGACCCTCTGCAAGGCGCCCCAGGACTCCACGATGACGGTCAGCGCCGCCCGCGTTGGAAGCTCTCCGCACCAGAGCTCCACGATGTTGGAGCAGCGGCCCAACGTTCCGTAGCTCCAAACGACACGAAAAGTCACCCATTCCTTTTCTCCGGAGATGCCGCCTGTCCCGCTGCGTTACTCTAGCTTTTTGTGTCTATCTTGGGTAAACGGCCAAACTTTTCTATCCCATAAATCTCTGCCTTTCCAACTAAACCATCCGACGAAACAGAAGTTCCTTTATAGCCCACTTTGCCAAAAAGTGATCTCAGGTTTTTTTTGTGCTGCCTTTCCTCAGAAAGACACATCTCAGCTAACTGGCAATCAACCTCTGTCGTGGCGTTACCTTTACTTCAGTTTCTTGACTTTGTACTGATGTTTCATACACAGTAAATACGGTGCTTGTCTTTTTGTGTTTTACCTTGTTCTGGATTGGTACCGTTTCCCGACAACAGAGAGCAGCACACAACAGTTGTTAGAAACACAGAGTGGAAGATTGCTGGTCTGGCAAACAATTTCCTTCACCAACTGTAAAATAATATTGTCTGTCAAAATGTATTTTCTTCTGCCATTCAAGTGACTCTGATGGCAGTCCAAAACAGAACAGGTTTCTACCTGCCATATTCTTAGTGGGAAAGTTGCCTTTTGCTGATTTTCTAAATCCTGGGGATGGGATAGATCTCCACGAAGATTCTCTTGTTCAAATTTCACAAGTTCTCAGCAGCTCAAAACCCCATAAAATAAAATGATATATGTTCCTTATTGTAGCCCAGCCCCTCTTTCCCCACATGTGATGTAAAATGATACCCAAAGGGTAAATTTCCATTGTGAATTTGGACTTTTTAAAGTCATTATAAGAGCCATGTAAGGCTTTTTTATAGTGAACTTTTTGCTGTTTATTATGGTGTTTACAGAGTACAATGTTTACATATCTGTTGTACTGCTGTAAGTAAGGATGTCATTATTCAGTTCCTGGACACATGACAATCTTAATTCTTGAGTTGAGCACAGGCATTAATTGTACAACAGAGAGAGGCCACACACTAGTTGCTGCATACAATTCCCAACTAGATGTCTGGTTGGCTCACATTTCACTCTAATCATGGTATATAAACCACCATTCCAGTGTTGGAGGTTGTAGTAATGAGTTAACCTTTGTCAGACCCACAGTGGCTCAGCTGCTGGAGCTGCTGCCTCACAGTGCCAACGATCTGGGTTTGATTCAGACCTCGAGTGCTGTCTGTAAGGAGTTTGCCTGTTCTCCCTGTGATGGCATGGGTTTCTTCTGGGTGCTGCAGTTCCTTCCCACGTCACAAAGACATGCAGGTTTGCTGTTTAGGTCATGCACTTCTGGATGGGAGAGGCTCAGAGCTCAGCATATGCCACATGAGGTTTGCCTGAGCAACTGGTATCAAACAATAGTTTGTAGTTCAGTTTGACATGATTCACCACATGCCTCCAATATAATTGAGCACAGCTTACAATCTATTTCCATCATGGATCTAATGGGGAGGATAAACAATATGCCCATGTAGTGAAGGAAACCATCAAACTGGAGTTACTGAACAAGAAGTCAGTGAGATATCATGAGATAGGACCTGGCATTGTTTCTGCATATGTACAGGAACTCCCCCCCTCTATTAGAGGCATTCCCCAGCTGAGGTGCTACTGGTTAAATTTTGTATACATGGCTGAGGTTGGTGCACTAATTTGGAAGAAAATGTGGAAGAGCCAGAAGGAGCGTCAGAAAGCATAAGGTTAGAAGATATATTTTCAAAGGAGAGATACTGGAAATATGGCAGTCACTGGACCATGGAAAAAACTTGTCAGAGATTTCAATCGTTTAGGAACTATTTGATAAAGATGGGTGGTGGATGTTGAATACTTCACATTGTGCACAAGATAGCTAAGAAAATGGCCATTGAACATATGAGAAAGAATATGCATGAATTTGAGTTAAAGAATTGTTACTATATCTAACCATTGCTGGGCAGTGCACGGGCCATCAATAGGCAGCCTAGCAAAGGAGATGGTCCACCATGTTTGAGGTTATCTAGAATGGATTAGTTAAGAATATCAATTAGTTTACATTGTTGAATTTGTAGTTGTTTATATTGTCTATATAAATACTAAATCTACTATATAACTTCATGTGTAAGTAGTTGATCATTTCTATGAGTTTACTCTTAAACGGTAGTGTGTGTAGAAGCAAGGATACCTTTTTAGATTTGATTGTGCGTCATGGATTTGGTTGTGAGTCACTTCCTTCAACAAAGATGCCCTGTGGACAGCATGACATCTGTTTGCCCTTACAAGCAACAGTACAGAGACCACAGTGAAATAAAAAATTGCGGAGACCATTTCCAATAGTCAAAAGCATGTTGTTGACACAAAATTGTCTCAGCAAATATAAAAAAGATAGAAAAATGCAAAAATGATAAACAGAAATTAAAACATGATGCCCCAAACTACATTTAAACAAAAACCCATAAATGCTTTTGGAAGGAACTTGCATACTATTTTCAAAAAGGGCAATATTATGATGTATAATGATAAGCTAGAAATCTCAATGTCTTGGGATAGACTTGATGGGGTAAGTTTCCTTCCCTATTCTAATATTAGATAATTCTGCATAATTATTTAAAGTAACTTCAATTTTACTTTTTCTGAATCAAAATATATAATTTTTGTTTTGATCTGCTAAGTATAGTTCCACATTTTAAATAGTTGAAACTGATTACAATGACAGGATGGTATGATATAAAATTAAAATAGAAATTTTAAAGAGTGAGAGGATCATTTTTGCCTTCCTACCCAGTCAGGGTAGGAAGGGAATGGTTTGGTGACTGGAAATGAGAGAACATTAAGGGATTGAGTTCAGTCATCAAGCATAGAAATACCACCTTTAGTACCTGCCAATCATCAAGTGTCTATCAACGTTAATGACATTTACCAATACTGTGCAATAGCCTCTGTGCAATGTTTTTTTTTAATTTCAATCATTTTCCATTTGAAATCCGAGGTGTCAGAGGTTATGGGGAGAAGGCAGGAGAATGGGGTTATGAAGGAGAGATAGATCAGTCATAATTGAATGGCGGAGTAGACTTGATGTGCTGAATGGCCTAATTCTGCTCATATCACTTATGAACATAAAATCGATTTTTCTGGTCTATTCTAGACGCGTAAACTGCTACCTGGAAAGGAGGGCATTTCCTGTTGCATTACTCTCATCCTGTTTTGTGTCCTAACATTTTATGTCCTCACATTTTCAGTCACTAAACTTTTCCCTTCTCCTACCCAGCATTATTCTCTCATTTTTTAAATATCTATGTTATTTTATATCATTCCGACCTGTACAATTTTTCTCCCCAACAACTGTACTGTTAAAATCAAAACTCATTATCATCCCCCACCTTATTTCATTGTTAGCTAGACCTCAGTGTTATAAATGGATTGGTCCAGGGACCTCTTCCACTATGTCTCCTCAGCAGGTCTACCAAAGTGCCAATTAAAGACCTTTTACATCTCCACCTCTTTCAACATCGTAATATTGTGTCTGCGTGAAATATAAGTTAACTGATTTTGTTTTTGAGTGCAAAATTACAGCTGATTGTCCACTACATTTAGCTTAAAACATTTCATTTGGAGAACGCTCAGCAATGGAAACAAAATAGTGTACTTTGCTACAGCGGCTCAGAACAGCACCTCAAAAGTTGACTTTGTTCCTTGACTCTAAAGGCAAAGTGCTACCATGGTAACAAATTTATTGCTGTGAGTGATTGCTGACAAGATCAGTTTTATAACTGACAGAGGTCATTCCATGCTGTCCTGTGGTTTGGTTTGTGCACATTGACAGTATTAGCAAACTCTCAAAAATTGCTTCACCAATAATATTTGGACTTCCGTGCAGCGACATAAATATCATTGAGGAACTATGTTGCTAAAATTTATTTTATTATGTTCTTTCCTGTATTTTATTTTAGTGAATATTGTACTTTTTGTCTTTGTATGGTCATTGCTTGAAGATCTAAAGTACAATGGGTGACAACATAGTTGGCAGAGCTGCTGCCTCACAGCACTGGACTCTCGTGTTCGATTCTATCCTGAGGTGCTGTCTGTATGGAGTTTGCACGTTCTCCCCATGACCGCATGGGTTTCCTCCATGTGTTCTGCTTTCCTCCCACAGCCCAAAGACACGTGGGCTTGTATGTTAATGGGCCTCTGTAAATTGCCCCTAGTGTGTAGCAAGTCTTGCGATGCATGAACGAGGTGGGCCAAAGGGCCTGTTTCTGTGCTGTATGTCTACTAAATCGTTATACATATTTTTTGTACAACATTCCTCCGGCAGTTAAAAACCCATAAGAAATAAAACTGTTGAGATTGGTTACTCATTTGGTTCTCTACATACAAGAAATTGAATTGCTTATTTGTTTTAAGATGTGAATAAAATGCTGCTTTAAATTGTATCATCACGTTCTTATTGTCATGCACACGTTATTTTACCCAGAACAGCACAAAAAACATGGATTTACAGCTTATGGTACAGCAGTTGCACCGTAGCGGACAGGAAGGCACTACAACGGGTGGTGAAAACCACTCAGTACATCGTCGGTGTCCCGCTCCCTGCCATGGATGCCCTCCACCGAAAACGGTGTCTGAGACGGGCCGGGAAGATCATCAAAGACCCCTCCCACCCCAACCATGGACTGTTTGCCCTCCTCCCATCAGGGAGGCGGTACAAGAGCCTCAGGTCTCGTACTAGTAGGATGAGGAACAGCTTCTACAACAACACTATCACATTGCTGAACTCGGAGTCCCGCCGATAGATTTCTCCAGTCTCTCCGTCCACATTGTTTGCTTATTCTGTATTTTTATTTCTATATTGCACTATTACTACGGACTGACGCTAAACTGCATTTCGTTGTACCCATACTTGTATTTGTGCAATGACATTAAAGTTGAATTGAATTGAATTATCTGCATTTTCATCTAATTCCAGGATTAATGCAACAAATGTATTTACATTTTACCCATGCTAACTGTTCATTTCATTCAACTGATGTAAATTTTGGCTCTGCATGTTGGGATGAGTACGCAATTATTTTAAAGTGGTAATGTAGCAAATAGTCATGATGATTTTAAATAACCCAATGCTGTATCTTATAGATTCTGTTTTGAAAATGCTGGTTAAATTCTTAAATGATGACGAATGACATTGATGACTGTTAGCTCTTTGCTAATATTAAAATGGAAAAAAAAAGCATTTTTCAAATGCTACAGTGGACCAATTGTTTTGCTATGCAGGTGGATGTGTGACTCATGCAGCTTTAGCACAGTCCTGCAATCATTACCTGGAAGGGAATAAAACATCAAGCGACTGTTTTGAACAGTGTTTTGAACAATGTTGCTGCAAAAGATAGCCTCCAGGCACAGATTTGCAACACAGCAAGAATAAGCTGATTTTCCATTTGTGCAGAAAAGTATACTCAGTTACAAATGACACACTAAGCACATTTGAAGTTGAGAATGCTATAAAAATTCAACCCTCGCAGCATACTAAAAGACTCTCATTTAAAACTATGCAAAGCACAAAGCGTGAACAAAATGTAATTATTTTCATGCTGTATAAAGCCAAATCCAAACCTTCCTCATCTGGTCATGAATTAACATTCAAAACATTTTTTTTCTGATAAAATATGTGGTAAGTGGCTCTTTGCATTTGGCATACCAACATTTCGGCAACATTGTTTGGAGTCTCTTATTCAGTTCATCCAACACTTTTACCATGTAACCGCCTAGGGAAAAGCATATATCATCATTTAATACACACTAATTAATTTGATCAGTTTCCAGACTCCTGGCCTCAGACAAACAATTTGGCTAGCATAATTATAGACATATTTATCCTTGAGGGATTTATTAAAACATTATCTTTTCTTCACCAAATAAAAATGGTATATTTCATCAAGAATGGTATTCAAAATTGTATCCATTTAATGAACTCCAATATATGTATTTCCAAAGTTTTAAACCAGTGTTTTCTAAAAAAATTCAAGTAAGATAATTAAATACATGCAAAATTATTTTGAAAATAATTGGAGGAGAAATTTGGCTTAGAACTTAGGCAGTTGACTAATTCTGCTCCTATAACTTATGAATTTATGAAGAAATGTGGAATCTGAAGATCCTTATTGATAGAAATATAGAAACATAGAAAATAGGTGCAGTAGGCCATTCAGCCCTTCGAGCCAGCACCGCCATTCAATATGATCATGGCTGATCATCCGGAGTCAGTATCCCCGTTCCTCCCCACATCCCTTGATTCCGTTAGCCCTAAGAGCTATATAGAAAATCCCCCTGTACCTGATGGGAGATGCTCAAAATGTTGGGTGGGACATGCTTGGGCATGGGGGAATGCTGGCAGTGAAATGTCACATTGCTAAATCTGAAGCTTCCACAATATTGGACTTGAAGTCACATCCTATTGTAACCAATGAAACAAGCACTTGCCTGTGAGGGGGCTGTTAGTAGTTGAGGTGTCTTGGGGTTGGTAATAGTTGGAAGTCTCGTTGTTGCAGTGAAGAAAGGAGTGATAGCAATTGAATCCTTTAACATTGACCTGATAGTAGCACTCACTATAGTTTTGGTTGGACCTAACAAGCAATCACAATGCTTGTTTGTCTTAAGTTCAGCTGGCAAAAGCAGGATAGTGAATGCCTATTTCAGGCAGAGTAAAGAGGACCACTCTTGTCATCACCCAACATAGTATGTGATGCAGTCCAGACCATTAATTAACAATTAGCACCATCACAATCTGTGTGACGTGAATCTATAGACTGCATTTAATTTTGTATGTCTTTATTTGCTTAATTACTCTGACACAGAAGGAACTGTGCTGGCTTTCAGCAGTGCAGTGCCAGTCCAAATTCCACTAATTTCCCTGTAGCTCTACAACTTATTCCCTCTTATGTGTCCATCAAATCCTGTTTGATTCTTCAAATGTTGGTTTACACATGAAGACACAAAGTGCTGGAGTAACTCAGCAGGTCAGGCAGTAATTCTGGAGAACATGTATAGGTGATGATTTGGATCAGGACCCTTCTTTAGACTGAGAGGCTGTCTAGTTAGCATGCCAGTTTGTCTTCCAGATAGAGCCATAGAGTGATACAGTGTGGAAACAGGCCCTTCGGCCCAACTTGCCAACACCGACCAACATGTCCCATCTACACTAGTCCCATTTGTCTATTTGGCCCATATCCCTCTAAACCTGTCCTATCCATGTACGTATCTAATTGCTTCTTAAACAGAGTGATAGTCCGTGCCTCAACTACCTCCTCCAGCAGCTTGTTCCAAACATCTACCACCCGATGCATGAAAAAGTTGCCCCTTAGATTCCTATAAAATCTTTCCCCCTTCACCTTAAACCTATGCCCTCTGGCTCTCGATTTCCCCACTCTGGGCAAGAGACTCTGTGTGCCCACCCACTGTATTTCTCTCGTGGGGGAGATGTGGGAGGAAGCCAGAGCACCTGGGCCAAGCTGTAGAGTCATATTCCATAAAGACAGTACCCAAGGTCAGGAATGAATCTAATTTCCAGAACCTTGAGGCAGCCGTGCTAACTGCTGCATCAATTTATGTGTGACATGGTTGTTATTTTCTCCTGGATTGCAAGCCATTTATCAATTGAATAAAGCAACAGATAATGGACTGAAAAAGAACAAAAAAAATTGCAGGAGCTGGCAATTTGGACAGAATGTGGCTGATCTTTAACTGCTTGTTATCTGCTATACTGGTGAGGAAATTTCTTCTCATCGTATTATTTTGAGACCATGTACTGTTGTTCAGCCAGGGGAAATAACAAATCTGCATCTACTCTGTCAAGTCCCTTTTATGTTTCTATACTTCTAAACCATTCTTCTAAGCTCTGGAGAGTGTGGCCCTATGGTTGTATACTGCTTTATAACAAATGACTGGGAAGTGCATACGGTAGGACTTTCAGTTCTTGCTCCAATTATTTTTTGTCCCAATTGTTTTCCTTGGTTTGTTTTTGAAGTATCTCCCCCTTGGCTATCAAAATTGTAAAATTGCCATGCAGGAGTTGGAAACTTATGAACTGTCCTTTTGTTTTTGTGTCAGGCCCGACAGGAATGTCTTTATTTGGAAGGAACCGATTGTTCCTTTACCATTCCTTGTTATACTGTGCTCTTTATCTAAAACTAAAGCTGCTTCAATGTGTTAAATAAAGTTTAGTTTTATTCGCAAGGTGCAAACAGTGCACTTGGAATCCTCCAAATAGATTTTTGCATGCAACTTTTCATTGGCTGACAATTGCATGTCAAACAATACATGCGTATAGATAGGAAAGTTTAAAAAGAAATGCAGATGCAGGAAATCTGAAATAAAAACCGAAAGTGCAAGAAACACTCAGCAGACCAGGCAGCATCTGTGGAAAGAGATGGGGTAATTGTCCCCAGTCAGCCATTTAGACTAGCACCATCAGAGATATTCCCTTTTATTGAATACTAGACCAAGTGCAGACACGTTGGGTCTGCTCCCCCAACGCAGCCATTCCCTACTCATAGCCCCCACGGGAGACGTGGTCCTCCAACTCAAGCGGCTCAGGAATCAGCAGTGCGGCTGTTTTTAAATGGCGTCTTTGAGGCGAGATGCGGGCGCCAGCAGCCGTTATGGTTGCTGGCCAGCAGGAGGCGACAAAATGAGTGAGTGGGGGGGGGGGAGAAGGATTTTATTAAAAATGTGTACATAAACACGACGAAATTTAATGAGGAGTGGATACTTGGAATGAAAAGTGAAATCTCTACCGAAATGGAAAAAAAGTCGGCGTTTCTGGGTCTGACGTTGGCGTAGCAACGAATCAAAGGCTGGCAGCCACAGCAGAAACACACACAGCCAGCCAGCCAGCAGCCACACAGTTTTAATATTATATATAGAATAGATAGAAAGATGCAGCATGGAGGCAGGCCCTTTGGCCCACCAAGTCCATGCCGACCATCAATCATCTGCTCACCTTAGCAATATGTTAACCTACTTTTGCATCCATTACAGAGGCCAATTAACCTACATACCCACATATCTTTGGTATGTGTGTGGAAAGCCACACGGTCACAGGGAGAATGTGCAAACTCCACATAGACAGCACTCAAGATCAAGATCGAATCCGGATGTCTGGCATCATGAGGCAGGCAACAACTCTCCCAGCTATAGACACAAAGTGCAGGAGTAACTCAATGGGTCAGGCAGCATCTCTGGAGAAAAAGGATGGGTGACATTTCAGGATGGGACCCTTCTTCAGACTCTATCAGCTGTCCACTGTGCTATCCTGCCTTGTTATACACATCCCTCCTTTACCTTCACTCCTGCTGAAAACAAACGTATTTCTCGCTTTCCCAATTCCTGGACCCAAAACATTGATTGTTTCTCCATCTGCAGTTGCTACTTAACCTGTTGAGCCTTTCAGCAAACAAGATCTGCCCGGTGTCCCATGGGACTTCTAAAACACTGAAGTACTTTTTGATAGCTTCACTGTTTCAAAGTAGTAACCACGACTATCAATTTATACACCGCAAATACCATCAAAATAACAAAGGTGTTTTCCTGATTGTGATTGTAGGATAATTATTATTTGGAATGTCAGAATAGTAAATGTCCATGGAGGCCCAAGTTAGTACTTCAGTTTAATGAAGGCACAAGTCTCTGTGACCTTCCAGCTTTGTCTTTCCCGAAAGCCAACTTTAATCTTGAGTTTCTTGTTGTTCTGAAACTCTTCCTCCCATATATCTAAGGTGGATACCATAAATATCCAGATTCCCTTCGCCAAATGGAATCCCCTCGTAAAAGGTCATTTGTTAACCTTTTAGAGACTTGGTGCGAAACACAGTGACCAGGAGCAGCTGTAATTGCAACAGATAAGAACCTAGACAGAACTGTGAATGACCATCCTCCTCCCTATTATAGGGAAACCTGGTTCTCAGCAGAATGTTTCAGCTTTACTAGTCTGACTACAATCTATCATGGCCATTTTCCCATCATGCTCCCCAGTATGTGAGCTCCAGGGTTAACCAAACTGTAACCTACTCATCTTCCTTACAATTTTCAAAATTCCCTCAACATTAGCTAATGAAAAGTTGCATCCAAAAATCTATTTAGATGATTTCAAACATACTCCACCTTGCAAATAAGCCAAACATTACTTAACATGTTGTAACAACTTTTCATTTAAGAAAAAAAGCACAGCATATCTAATGGGAAGCAGGAAAATCTAAATGAGCATCAGGTGTAATGACTGTTTGAATTGGGCCCTAATTTGATCCTAATTTGAACAAGTGCTGGTAAAACAGGTTGGAAATTATTTTGAGGATGCAGTCTGGAGATATTTGTGATTCTGTAGGCAGGTAAGACAGGGGCCTTGGCCTATGTTAATGTAATCAATAGTTGTTAGAAATATGACTGACAAAACATAGTGATGGTTTGGATGTAAATTGAATGAATCCACAGAATTAGTAAGTGATGTGAATCAAATTCTGTGGGGTTTATCTTGATAATCTTTAATTTGCAGAATTCCCAGTAAAGCTTTGTACACATGGTAGACACCATTTATCCATGTTTTATTTACTGCTCTATCATTGTTGAAGTTGTGTAGATAAGATATGGAAATACAACTACATGTTGTGTAGATATATATGGAGATATTGGGACTAAGTGATATGATTGGTTTATATGCTGAAAATGTAACTAAGCCATATCGTGATGTATGGTTTTGTATGATATTATTCCCATGCAGTTGAAGTTGTGTACATTTAATTATTTTATTTGCAGCATCTCTCTTTGAATGTTGGTTAAACAAATTGAGAAGTTATTTTAGTAACTAGTGTGCAGCCATTGTATTAACAAAACAGGGACTTTCAACCACAGTCCTGCCCTGGCACTGGGTTAGAGAATTTGTAATTGAAGTGATTCAAATAACCTCTAGATACAAAACTACAGTGTCCGATCAATATAATAATCAATAAATTGTCACTTTATTTTATCAATTGCAGCACTGCTTCTAAACTGTATTCTCATAGCTGTGATTATTCCCTTTGAATCATTTTATCCAGAAAGAGAATTGAACAAAGATAAAAGTCCAGCAACTGTGACTCAATCCAAACATAGACACAAAATGCTGGAGTAACTCAGGCAGGCAGCATCTTGGATAGAAGGATTTGGTGACGTTTTGGGTTGAGACCCTTCTTTTGACTGAGTCAGGGAAGAGGGAGACACAGAGGTAAGGAAGGGTAAGGTGTGAAAACGAGACATCAATCAGATCAATCCAAACATTGTTCTGAAGGATGAGGACATTCTGATGTCAATAGGTGGCAACATAAAGATGGTTTTTTTCTGGTTCTTCTGTTACTAAACAAAGTAACACTTGAAAATATAAAGATGTGTTAATTATTGCTACCTTTAGCTTGGTGGCCTTGCAAAACAAGGGAAGGTTCATAGGAGCATCTCAAGGCTGGGTGCATAGTCCCCTGCACTACTCTCTCTACACGCATGGCCAATTAGCCAGACGTTGCTCAAACACCATGTTTAAATTTGCTGATGGAACCACCATTGGGACGAATAAGGGTAATCTCTGAGGGAGATTGACAACCTGATTGAATGCTGCCAGAATAACAATATTGCTCTCATCTCACTTAATTTACGAGTCGTCCTTCGAACAAGAGATGTGCCGGATGATTGGACGGTGACAAATGTTGTACCTCTTTTCAAAAAGGGCTGCAGGGAAAATGCTGGGAACTATATGCTGGTGAGCTTAACATCTGTAGTAGGAAAGGTACTAGAATGTATTCTGAGGGATAGGTTATACAGGCATTTGGACAGGCAAGGGCTGATTAAGGACAGTCAGCATGCTTATGTACATGGGAGGTCGTGTCTCACAAATCTGAATGTTTTTTGGAGACGTGACCAAAAAGGTCTATGAAGGCAGAGCTGGAGATGTTGTGTACATGGATTTCAGTAAGGCATTCAACAAGGTACCGCATGGTAGGCTGCTCTGGAAGGTTAGATTGCATGGGATCCAAGGAGAGATAGCTGAATGGATAGCAAATTGGCTTCATGGAATGAAGCAGATGGTGATGGTGGAAGGTTGCTTCTCGGACTGAAGGCCTGTAACTAGTGGAGTGCCTTGGGGTTTGGTGCTGGGGCCGGTTGCTGTTTGTCGTCTACATCAATGATTTGGATGAGAACATACAGGGCAAGATTAGCAAGTTTGCTGATGATACAAAAGTGGGTAGTTTTGCAGATAGTAAAGCTGGTTGTGGAAGATTGCAGCAGGATCTGGATCGATTGGCCAGGTAGGCCCCTTCTCCTACAATACAATACAATATCATTTATTTTGTCATTTGAACCTCCCATGAGGTTCAAATGAAATTTGGTTTCTGCAGTCATACAAGAAAAGAACCAAGACACACACCAACACAATTTACACAAACATCCATCACAGTGAATCTCCTCCTCACTGCGATGGAAGACAAAGTCTTGTCTCTCCCCTGCTCTCCATTCTTCTCCCAATGTCAAGTTCAAAGCCCCCGGCGGGCGCTAGCAAGTCCGCGGGCATTTAAAGCCGCGCCGCTCCAGGTCACCTTTAACCCCGCAATTCAGGCGGGAGAAGTTGCCGATGCCGGTGCCCCGCAAAGCAGTCTCCCACTGGGGAACCGCGAGCTCCCGGTGTCACCATCCACCTGAGTCGGGTCGCAGCCGCGCGCCACCGCAGCTCTCCATGCTCCGAACTCTCCACGCTCCGAAGTTGGCCAGCTCCAGATGGTAGGTCCGCAGCTCCGCAGGCTCCTTGACTTGAGCCCCCAGGTCGTTCCGGTTGGAGGCCGCTCCACGGTGCTAGGCCCCAACGACAACGGAGTCCCGACAGGGAAAAGGTCGGGTCCCCTTGCAGGGAAGAGATTTAAAAGTTTTCCCCGCCCTCGGCACATACACATTTAAAAGCCCACTACAAACTATACCCTCAACGGGACAAAAAAATAGAAAAAAGACAGACAGACTGCAGAGGCCGCTGTGACGTCAGTTGAGCCGCCCACCTGCACCTGACCCATGTACTGAACTGCACTATATTTCTCAGAATGTCTTGTGCATGATCAGAGACATTCTTGATACTGGCAACAGGGAAGCAATACACAATCCTGTAGTCTTGCTTGTGGCAACGTAAATGCCTGTCTATATCCCTGACTATAAAGCCCCCCCCCCCGCCCCCACACGGTGGAGCAGCGGTAGAGTTGTTACCTTATAGTGCTTGCAGTACCAGAGACCCGGGTTTGATCCCGACTACGGGTGCTGTCTGTACGGAGGTGACCGCATGGGTTTTTTCAAAGATCTTTGGTTTCTTTCCACACTCCAGGACCTACAGGTTTGTATGTTAATTAGCCTGGTATAAGTGTAAATTGTCCCTAGTGTGTGTAGGATACTGTTTCCGTGCCTGTTTCCGCACTGTATCTCTAAACTAAACTAAAATGTACACCTCAAACACCTTATCCTTACCTTGGTTTTGTTTGCACTCTTCATCAAAGCTCTGGTATTTACCAAAGCCACACTATGACCTCCCAGCAGCATGGAGCAATTTGTCTTAAAGCAATTTGTCTCAACATTGCAGCTCCATTAGAAACTTTCTCCCTTTCACTTGCTGTCCAGTCTGAAAAACAAATATTTTTTTCAAAATGTTCTCTGTAATATAGTGGCATTTTGACTTTTATGAATTAATTGTGCTTTTATAATTTTCTGTGGTTATCTTGATAATGCAATGCGGGTTTGTTATTAACCGGAAATTTTAAACAAGAATAATTCATTTTCAAAAATCTTTTGAACTGTTGTTATAATTTTGGAAATACTGAATTCAGTATGTCAGTTTGTATAAAACAAATAGAAGTGTTTTCAGATTACACCAGACTGTAGTGAGAATTTTAATTTTCTTGGGTACATTTGACAGCCATCTACAATTTTATGTTGCTGATTACTATCTACTCTCTGAAGCTGAGTGCTAAGAATCTGCTTCACCTTCACAATCCATCACAAAGCAGCAAACATAATCAATGACTTGTCCCACTCCTGACTTGGCCCCTTCACCCTGCACCTATCCAGCAGATGCTTGAATGCACCCACAACCAGAGTCAATAGACAATTGACAATAGTTGCAGTAGTAGGCCATTCGACCCTTTGAGCCAGCACCGCCATTCAATATAATCATGGCTGATCATTCCCAATCAGTACACCATTCCTGCCTTCTCCCCATATCCCCTGACTCTGCTATTTTTAAGAGCCCTATCTAGCTCTCTTTTGAAAGCATTCAGAGAACCTGCCTCCACCGCCCTCTGAGGCAGAGAATTCCACAGTCTCACCACTCTCTGTGAGAAAAAGTGTTTCCTCGTCTCCGTTCTAAATGGCTTACTCCTTATTCTTAAACTGTGACCCCTGATTCTGGACTCTCCCAACATCGGGAATATGTTTCCTGCCTCTCGCGTGTCCAAGCCCTTAACAATCTTATCTGTTCCATTGAGATAACCTCTCATCCTTCTAAGCTCCAGAGTGTACAAGCCCAGCTGTTCCATTCTCTCAGCATATGACAGTCCCACCATCCTGGGAATTAACCTTGTAAACCTACGCTGCACTCCCTCAATAGCAAGAATGTCCTTCCTCAAATTACGGGACCAAAACTGCACACAATACTCCAGGTGCGGTCTCACTAGGGCTCTGTACAACTGCAGAAGGACCCCTTTGCTCCTTCGGAAATAACTTCTTCCCTTCTTATCCGGTGGGCGGCGTGTCTCTGGTCAGCAGCGACCTCTGCAGTCTGTCCGCGGTTTATTATTTTCTGTCTGTGTTTTAATGTAGTTTTTGTTATTTTTTGTTGGGGTGTGTGTGTGTGGGAGGGGGGGGAAACTTTTTAAATCTCTCCCTGCACTGGAGACCCGACCTTTTTTCGTCGGGTTTCCGTTGTCGTTGGGGCCGCAACGAGGAGCGGCCTCCAACAGGAAGAAGCCGGGGACTCTGGTGCTACGACTCACCGTCGCCGTCGCGGGGCTGGCCGAGTCCGGAGCGGGTGGAGCGGTGGAGGAGCGCTGCTGCTGATGCTGCTGCTGCTGCTGCTGCTGCTGCTACCGGAGAGTCGGAGGCTCCAACGACAGGTCTGTGGACGGCGGCACCGGGAGCCCGCGGGTCTCTGGAGGGAGACCGCTTTTCAGGGCTCCTGCAACGGCGACTTCCCCCGCCCGAGTTGCGGGGTCGAAGAGCTCCTGGAGCGGGGCCTAACATCACTGCCCCGCAAGGCTTGGAATGGCCGCGGGACTCTGCGAGCGCACGCCGGGGGCTCTAACAGCAAGACCCGGTGTGCGACCTTGCATCACCCGGCGTGGCTTTAATGGCCGCGGGACAATCGCCATCGCCAGCCAGGGGTTTTGACTTTGACTCTGACATCGGGGGGGGGGGGAGAGTGCAGTGGAGAGATAAGTGTTTTTGGCCTTCCATCACAGCAATGTGATGGATGTTTATGTAAATTATGTTGTGTTGTTGTGTCTTGGGTCTATTTGTTTGTAATGTATGGCTGCAGAAACGGCATTTTGTTTGGACCTCAAGGGGTCCAAATGATAATTAAATGTATCTTGTATCTTATCATGTTCAGGCTTCCATAGGCTACGGTACTGTCCACTTCACCTCTACCCTACTTGTACATTGGACTTTGTCTATGGAACTGATGTGCTACAATGCTGAGAATTATATTCTGCACTCTGGATCTTCCTCATTGCTTTACCTATTGTACTTGAGTTTGACTTGATTGCATTTGTGCATAGTATTGTCTGATCTGATTGGATAGCATCCAAAACAAAGCTTTGAATATGCACCATAGTGCATATGACAATAATAAAACTAAACTTAAACCACCATCCATCTGATTATGGTTTTGAATTATTCATTCAGTGTGGCACTGAGCCAGGATGGTCCCTAACGGTGTAGGAAGGAACTGCAGATGCTGATTTAAACCAAAGATAGACACCAAAAGCTGGAGTAACTCAGTAGGTCACGCAGCACCTCTGCAGAAAATGAATGGGTGACGTTTTTGTATCTAACTGTGGTGAGTTGGTCAATCTTTCACAGTATTGATAGGATAATATAAATGTCTTTGATTTTCCTCAGCTTAGGGGGGGGGGAATCGCTGCTGAAGGCCCGTGATGCAGTCTACAGAGCCGGAAACACAGCTGCTCTTTGATCTACCAGGACTGCACCGGAAAAAGGATCAAGGCAGCGAAACGTGCCTATGCAGAGAAAATCCAGGGACACCTCTGTGACACAGGAGACACCAGGAGGATGTGGAAGGGAATCCAAACACTGACAGGGTACAAGGCAAGGCAGCAGGTAACTGACACCAACACTTCTCTTCCAGATAAACTGAACAGTTTCTTTGCACGTTTTGATGCAGCTAACAACACACCCAAGGGGAGAGCCAGCCCCTGCTCACCATCTGACCAGCCAGTCCTGACCATAGACTCAATGGACACGTGGAGGACCTGTCCAAGGTCAACCCGTGGAAAGCAGTTGGACCCGACAACACGTCCTGGGATGTGCTGATGAGTTAGCAGATGTGCTAACAGACATCTTCAACATCTCCCTTAGTCAGGCCCATTGTCCTCACATGCCTCAAAACTTCCACAATAATCCCAATAGCAAAGAGATCAGTTGTGACCTGACCCTGTCGCCCTGACCCCCATAGTAATGAAGTGCTTTGAACGCATGGTTATCCTCATATTGCTGCCAGCCTCCCCTCATCGTTCGACCCCCTCCAGTTCACCTATCGCCCCAACCGTTCTACAGAAGATGCCATCTCTACCACGCTGCACACAGTACTCACACATCTGGAAAACAAAAACACCTACGCCAGAATCCTGTACATAGACTTCAGCTCAGCTTTTAATACCATCATCCCACAAAGACTTGTGGAGAACTTACCCTGCTGGGCCTCAACACCACCCTGTGTCACTGGATCCTGGACTTTCTGACACAGAGACTGCAGTCAGTCCGTGATGGCAAGAACACTTCAGGCTCGATCACGCTGAGCACCAGCTCCCCTCAAGGCTGTGTGCTCAGCCCGCTGCTGTTCACACTGCTCACACATGACTGTGCTGCCAGATTCAGGGACAACAGGATTATTAAATTTGCAGATGACACCACAGTGGCGGGACTCATCAGTGGAGAGGATGAAACAATGTACAGGGAGGAAGTGAAACAACTAGTGGACTGGTGACGCAACAACAACTTAGAATTAAATGTTGACAAAACCAAGGAGATGATTGTTAACTTAAGGAGGTCACAGCCCAAACAAACACCCCTTAACATCAGTGGCACCACGGTGGAGTGAGTGGAGAACATAAAGTTCCTCGGAGTGCAAATCACAGACAGTCTCACCTGGTCCAGGAACAACACTGGGATTGTCAAACCGGCCCATCAGTGAATGCACTACCTGAGGAAACTCAAACAGGTCTCACTCCCCACCAACATCCTCAGGACTTTTTACAGGGGCACGGTGGAGTCTGTACTCATGTACTGCATTAACACGTGGTACTCTCACTGCAGCTGATCAGACAGGAAGGCTCTGCAGAGGGTAATGAGGGGAGCAGAGAGGATCATTGGCGTCTCCCTACCCTCGGTACAAGAACTGTTCCAGAGCCACTGTCTGAAAAAAGCACTGAGCATAGCAAAGGACACACTGCACCCCCTCCACACACACCTGGATCTCCTGCCATCAGGCAAGAGATACCGTAGCATCAAAGCCCGGACAATCCGACTGCTAAACAGCTTCCTTCCACAGGCTGTGAGGCTGTTAAACAGTCACTCCACCTGATTCTGATTTTGCCGCTTTTTTGCACTGACAATTTAATAACAACTCTGGCACTGGCCACTTAAAGCGGCTGCCCTGGACAATTTAAGACTTTTTATTTGTATTTTAATGTTACTGTTTTTTACCTGCACTTTTTAACTATTCGTATTGTTTTTATCAGGGCTTGGATTGTTTTTATTGTTTTTATTTATGTGAAATGTTTAAGTTTTATGTGTGATGCTCTGGTATTCCCTGGGAAATGTCTTCTCATTTTGCACTGTACAACTGTTGCTTTGCAAGATGACAATAAAGGTTGATTGATTGATTGACAAAGGAGGAGCCGGCGGGGGTATGTTGTAACTTTGTCAGCGTCGTATGTGGCGACTACCTTGGGTAGGCAAGCAAAGAATTTCACTGTGCCTTATCACATGTGACAATAAAGTATTCCATTCCAACAATAATCTATGTTGATGTGTCTGATTGCTACCAAGCGATTTCTGCTCGAAAGTGGTGCATGTGGACCTTGCACTGGACTGGCTATAATCATCTGAGCGGGGATGCTGAGCCTTGCTGTGCAAACTCACTGGGTAATGAGGTGAAGTGGAAGGGCTGCTGTCACCCTTGGTGCTTTGTCCCAGTCTGAATCAAATGAATTGGCATCATCATCATAGAAGATAAGAGAAAATTGTAAAGGGTAGAAGCAGCAGCTAAAAAATACTTGCATTCTTCTGTTTGCTGCCGTGTTATTGTCTCGGGAAAACAAATATAATGACCAACTATTTGGGCAAATGGAGCTGTCACTTGGTTGCCAGGCTAAGGGCTGCATCCCGTGATGCGCTGGGAAGAATCTGGCTTGTAATTGCTGTGCTACTGCACTGAAATGTGAACAGACACGATGTGACCTGCACTGATTAAGCTTTTGCAGTACAACATTTTGGTCCGTGCAATTCTTTAGGATCGCCTGTTCATTCAGGTTCTATCTCTGGGAGGTTAGATGGTTGTGATAAATTACCTTTTGGAAAGAACTTTATTCTTTGTTACGTCAGATGCTTAAATAGTAAACTCTGTTTTGCTTATTGTGTTTGACCTAGTTTACAATGATATGCTAAGTTTTCTTTACTTAGTAATATCTGGCAAATGGTAGATTCTGGCATTTGGAAATTTGCAAATTATTTAGTCATTGACTTTCAAATCTTTTAACGTTTTACAGAGCGTGATTCGTGTAATCTTGTTTCTCAGATAGCAAATGCAATTGAATGAAGATTGGTGATTATTATCATCACGTTATCCAATAAGCATTTATTAATGCCACAAGTGTCTGGAAATTACATCAAGTCCATGTTCTTGCATTTAAATGAGGAATTTAGAGCCTGCATCATGTTTTTGCTTCAGCAATTGGATGGTGAAACTGTTTGTTTGGTTCGTCTACAAGCAGTCTGAGGTACATGAAAATAGTCTTGGTTGAAAAATTGTTAAGGGAACCTTGAACAGAACCTGGCAACAGACTCAAAACTTAGGACATTTTTTTCTTGGGCTTGAAACCAGAAAATGCTGGAAAAACTCAACTGGTCAGATATGCAAGTTAAAAAGAAAAATGGCCACCGTTTCCCATTTGGGATGGCAGGCTACATTGCCAATACCAAATGCAGTCTGCTAAATTGGAAGAAGCACAAGTAATCTGCTGCTTCATCTGGCAAGTCATTTTGGGCCCCTGGATGGTGGGAAGGCAAGTGGTAAAAGGACAGGTGTTGTTCTTCCTCTTGTTGCGAGGGGGGTATACTGGTAAGCGGGGAAGGACGAGTAGACCGGGGAGAAATGAAGGGAGCAATGACTGGAGGGAAGGGGAATATGTGTCCAATTATGGAATCGTTTTGGAGCTCTTTCCGATAAGTGGAATCTTACTTTGGAGCAATTGCCCAAGGGCATCTTAGTGCAGTTGTAAAAGGTCTGTGTCAACACCACTTGCGAGAACTTTGTGTGGATCTGAGTGGGAAGGATATACCTGCAATAGGAGTGCAATGAAAGTTGACGAGCTTTAGAAATCTTTGAAATCTTGCTCTTTCTCTGTGTTTTGTGTAACAGCAGGCCATTTTTGCCTGCTTTTTTTATTTGATTTTCATTCTTTTCAAGCACCCCTTCCTCCCTCCCTCCCTCCAAGAATGGCATGGTTCAAGAGTGTATTTGGTCTGTAGCCTAAGGGGGTAACTCTCCCATGCTCTTGGAACCTACTTGAACTGCATGCTTGGGACTGGGCCTGTGGAACAGCCACTCAAATATGTCACTGATAGAATATTTGATAATGAAAGATTAATAACTTTGACACTTGGTATTGGTTTGTTATTGGGGTGTGCAGCGAGATATAGTGAAATACATTGAGTTGTGTGCTATCTAGGCAGGTTGTACCATTTGTCAGTTCATACCATATATAGGAACAACAGGTAGTGCAAAATAGAAAATAAACAATGCATAATATAATGTTACAGCTACTGAGAAACTACAGATTAAAAATAACTACTGGGTTTTACTGCAGCGATGTAGATTGGAAGATTGGGAATTAGTGAATGCATTGAGGTATTTTATAGAGTGAATGACAAAAATACATAATTGCACAATGACGATACTTCATTGTATAATGCCATGGGATCTTTTGCATCAAACTAATGGCTGATCTGCCCACGGGTAAACCATATCTGAAACATGATGCCCCCAACAGTGCAGCTGTTCCTCACCGTTGCAATAGCTTCAGTTTTAATTATTTTTCAGTTAGTTATAGAAAATCTTTTTGTACACATAACGAGGTGCGATCTAAATGTATATATGCACATATAATGATTGGAACCTTGTATGAAATTTGTTCATAACTTTTTTTTAAAGGTCTCTAATTTTAGCTGTATTTCTACTTAATGTGTTGTGTGCTCTAGCCTTTGGAGTGCATCTCAGAAAGGCAACTTTCTGACTCGGAAGGGAGATACTTGCCTACTGGAAGCTGTCAACCTGTGGAGACAAACACCGGTTCTGCCAAATTTCCGACCTAGTTTATCTGGACTAGAGATCATGAATTTATTTTATTTTGGCATCATGTTCAGTCCCACTATTGGGGGCCGAAGGGCCTGCACTTGTACTGCTCTGTTCTGTCCTCTCTCTGACCTAGTTTGCATAAGGTAGTGGAAGAAACTATGAGGAAGTTCAGCTTTAAAATGACATAAGAAGTATCAAGAACAGAGAAAGGTTCTCGGGAAGAATAATGGGCCTGTCCCACTTAGGCGACATTTTTAGGCGACCAGGCTGTCACCACATGGTCGCGGGGTGGCGCCTGTATGGTCGTGAGTAGTCTCATCAAGTCGCCCAAAGAGTCGTAACGTTTTTCTGGTCGCTGCTGGATTTTGAAATGTTCAAAACTTTTTGGTGACAGTGGGCTTGACGCCAATGATCGTAACTTGCCTTCTCCTGATGTAGGTGCTGTTGTAGGTTGCCGCCAGCATGACGTAGGTTGTCGCCGGTGCTAACTTCGGTGATTTCCAATTTTGTGGGGTATGGGAGTACAATTTTATGTGACTATAATTTATTTATTTTTATATGCACAGTTGTATGTTCTTTCTAATCTAATAATAAATAAAGACAAATATTTGTTGTTAAAGTTATGATTTTTCATAGATTTATTATAGATAATTTGAATTTTAATGTGATTGTATTTTTGTATGCACAGTTGTATGTTCTTATCAACCTTTTTATGTTAAAACTTTTGTTTGTTTCAATATCAATAAAGGAAATGCTTGACATTTTGACAGCAAATTGATGTATGAAGATATTATATTTCTGAACAGTGCCTCCTGGCATTACTTTCAAATATTTAAATTTAATATATTTTGATCAATAAAACAAACACAAGCACAAGCATTGCACTGCAATGAAAAGCAAAATATTTTCATATAATTTGATCAATAAAACAAACACGAGCATTGTACTGCATTGAAAATTAAAGTTGTTTGGGAGGATGTGGGTGGACCTGCAAATTGCCTTTTCTTGTGGTCTGTTGTGGGCTCTCTTCCTGGAGTGGTGAACTTCTGTTTGTGGTGTGGGCTGTTTGCTGCTGGTCTTCAGATCATGTCGTTCTGCCAAGGTACACTGCCTAGTTCAGAGTTGTAATAAATGCAGAGATGGTTTCTTGTTGCAGGTGATTCCTGGCAATCTCTCCAATGCCATCATCGGTGTAGCCTGGCCTCCAGTTCTCCATGAGCCTGGTGAGATAACCATATAACAATAACAATTACAGCACGGAAAGAGGCCATCTCGGCCCTACAAGTCTGTGCCGAACAACTTTTTTTCCCTTAGTCCCACCTGCCTACACTCATACCATAACCCTCCATTCCCTTCTCATCCATATGCCTATCCAATTTATTTTTAAATGATACCAATGAACCTTCCTCCACCACTTCCACTGGAAGCTCATTCCACACCGCTACCACTCTCTGAGTAAAGAAGTTCCCCCTCATATTACCCCTAAACTTCTGTCCCTTAATTCTCAAGTCATGTCCTCTTGTTTGAATCTTCCCTATTCTCAAAGGGAAAAGCTGTCCACATCAACTCTGTCTATCCCTCTCATCATTTTAAAGACCTCTATCAAGTCCCCCTTAACCTTCTGCGCTCCAGAGAATAAAGACCTAACTTATTCAACCTATCTCTGTAACTTAGTTGTTGAAACCCAGGCAACATTCTAGTAAATCCCCTCTGTTGCCTGTCTGGTTGTCCACTCGGTCACCCTCCACTATGGCTGCTGCTGCTGCACTTTGGGTACGGATCAGGTTGTGGAGGACGCATGCTGCCTAGACAATGGTCTCCACATTCTTGGGCTCCTACTCCATCGTAGTCAGCAAGCATCTGAATCTGCTGGCGAGGATGCTAAAGGCATTTTCCACGACCCTCCTAGCCCTGGACAGCCTGTAGTTGAAGATCCTCTGCTCCCTTGACATCTGCCTGTGAGTGTATGGCTTCATCATCCATGATGACCTGAGTGGGAAGGCATCATCACTAACCAGTGTGTAGGGGATGTGAGGATTATCTTCTCCTGGATCAGGAAAGCCTGCTCTTCCTTCCAGTGCTTGCCCAATGGAGGCTTCTTTCCAGATCCCACCATTTGTGACACTGCCAGGTGTGCCCACATCCACAAACAGGAAGTTGTAGTTTGCATCCACCACAGCTATGAGTACGATGGAATGGAACTTCTTGTAGTTAAAGTACATAGAACCTCCCTTGGGTGGACACTGCCCCACATGTGTGCAGGAAGTTCCATCTGATTTCATAGCCCTGTGCCATCTCTTCCACTCATCTGGTGTCCTAGGGTAGTCCATGACTTCATCTACATAAGTATTGATGACGACCTCACAGGTCTCTCGGACAACCCTGCTGATGGTGTTGAGGGCTACAAGAAAACTGCAGGAGAGGCTCTTAAGAGTAGGAGTCTCCTGATGCCGGGGTGATGGCTAGGCGCAGGCCTAGTTCCAGTGGCTTCCTCATGGAGGTCTCCTTTTCCTGCTGGAGAGGGCCCACCTGTGTCTTCAGCTCCTGAAACAGCTCGGGGGAGAGCCTAATGAAATTTCTGAAGGCAGCCTCATCTTCTTGCTGGAGCTCAGTCATCAGGTTGTCATACTGGCCCAACCTATGTCTCTTCAGCGACAAGGCCCTTCAACCACACAGACCTCTTCTTGGGCTTCTTCTTCCCCATTCTTCTTGTCCTTCTGTCTTGCTGATCTTTAAGCATAAGGGCTGCTCATAAGAGGACTGCTCATTGCTCTTGTAATAAGAGCAATGCCGACTGCTGTTGCTCCATGGTAGTTACAATGCAGATTGATTGGAAACTGCACCCTACAACAAGTCAAGTCAAGTTTATTTGTCACATACACATGCATAGAAACATAGAAATTAGGTCCAGGAGTAGGCCATTCGGCCCTTCGAGCCTGCACCGCCATTCAATATGATCATGGCCGATCATCCAGCTCAGTATCCCGTACCTGCCTTCTCTCCATACCCTCTGATCCCCTTAGCCACAAGGGCCACATCTAACTCCCTCTTAAATATAGCCAATGAACTGGCCTCAACTACCCTGTGGCACAGAGTTCCAGAGATTCACCACTCTCTGTGTGAAAAAAGTTCTTCTCATCTCGGTTTTAAAGGATTTCCCCCTTATCCTTAAGCTGTGACCCCTTGTCCTGGACTTCCCTAACATCGGGAACAATCTTCCTGCATCTAGCCTGTACAACCCCTTAAGAATTTTGTAAGTTTCTATAAGATCCCCACTCAATCTCCTAAATTCTAGAGAGTATAAACCAAGTCTATCCAGTCTTTCTTCATAAGGCAGTCCTGACATCCCAGGAATCAGTCTGGTGAACCGTCTCTGCACTCCCTCTATGGCAATAATGTCCTTCCTCAGATTTGGAGACCAAAACTGTACGCAATACTCCAGGTGTGGTCTCACCAAGACCCTGTACAACTGCAGTAGAACCTCCCTGCTCCTATACTCAATCCTTTTGCAATGAAAGCTAACATACCATTCGCTTTCTTTACTGCCTGCTGCACCTGCATGCCTACCTTCAATGACTGGTGTACCATGACACCCAGGTCTCGCTGCATCTCCCCCTTTCCCAATCGGCCACCATTTAGATAATAGTCTGCTTTCCCGTTTTTGCCACCAAAATGGATAACCTCACATTTATCCACATTATACTGCATCTGCCAAACATTTGCCCACTCACCCAGCCTATCCAAGTCACCTTGCAGTCTCCTAGCATCCTCCTCACAGCTAACACTGACCCCAGCTTAGTGTCATCCGCAAACTTGGAGATATTGCCTTCAATTCCCTTATCCAGATCATTAATATATATTGTAAATAGCTGGGGTCCCAGCACTGAGCCTTGCGGCACCCCACTAGTCACTGCCTGCCATTGTGAAAAGGACCCGTTTACTCCTACTCTTTGCTTCCTGTTTGCCAGCCAGTTCTCTATCCACATCAATACTGAACCCCCAATGCCTTGTGCTTTAAGTTTGTATACTAATCTCTTATGTGGGACCTTGTCGAAAGCCTTCTGGAAGTCCAGATACACCACATCCACTGGTTCTCCCCTATCCACGCTACAAGTTACATCCTCGAAAAATTCTATAAGATTCGTCAGACACGATTTACCTTTCGTAAATCCATGCTGACTTTGTCCAATGATTTCACCACTTTCCAAATGTGCTGCTATCCCATCTTTAATAACTGACTCTAGCAGTTTCCCCACTACCGATATTAGACTAACTGGTCTGTAATTCCCCATTTTCTCTCTCCCTCCCTTCTTAAAAAGTGGGGTTACGTTTGCTACCTGCCAATCTTCAGGAACTACTCCAGAATCTAAAGAGTTTTGAAAGATTATTACTAATGCATCCACTATTTCTGGAGCTACTTCCTTAAGTACTCTGGGATGCAGCCTATCTGGCCCTGGGGATTTATCGGCCTTTAATCCATTCAATTTACCCAACACCACTTCCCGGCTAACCTGGATTTCACTCAATTCCTCCAACTCCTTTGACCCGCGGTCCCCTGCTATTTCCGGCAAATTATTTATGTCTTCCTTAGTGAAGACGGAACCAAAGTAGTTATTCAATTGGTCCGCCATATCCTTGTTCCCCATGATCAACTCACCTGTTTCTGACTGCAAGGGACCTACACTTGTTTTAACTAATCTCTTTCTTTTCACATATCTATAAAAACTTTTGCAGTCAGTTTTTATGTTCCCTGCCAGTTTTCTTTCATAATCTATTTTCCCTTTCCTAATTAAGGGATTGTACGCATCATCCTTCGCTTTGATACTATCCCTGATTTCCCTTGTTATCCATGGATGTACTACCTTCCCTGATTTATTCTTTTGCCAAACTGGTATGATCAATTTTTGTAGTTCATCCATGCAGCCTTTAAATGTCTTCCATTGCATATCCACCGTCAACCCTTTTAGAATTAATTGCCAGTCAATCTTGGCCAATTCATGTCTCATACCCTCAAAGTTACGTTTCTTTAAGTTCAGAACCATTGTTTCTGAATTAACAATGTCACTCTCCATCCTAATGAAGAACTCAACCATATTATGGTCACTCTTGCCCAAGGGGGCACGTACAACAAGATTGCTAATTAACCCTTCCTCATTACTCAATATCCAGTCTGAAATAGCCTGCTCTCTCGTTGGTTCCTCTACATGTTGATTTAGATAACTATCCCGCATACATTCCAAGAAATCCTCTTCCTCAGCACCCCTGAGGAAGAGGATACGAGATGAATGCAACCGTTCCTTTTATAGGAAAACTGGGAGATTCCATTGTTTTAGGGGCTAAAATGACGTGAATTGTCTTCAGTTGTCGCTGACAGGACCGTAGCTTGTCGTACGTTGTTGCCTGTGTGGTCGTAGGTTATCATAATTGTCATCGTAGGTTGTTGTAGGTGTGGCCATAGGTGAACGATTGGGTCGACGGTTGTTGGTAGCTTGCTGTAGCTTGATGTTGACTAGGTGATAGGTTGTTGTAGTCATTGTCGTAGACATTGTCATATGGGGGGTCCAGTCGCCGGATTTTTGGCGACCTGCTACGACTATGTCAGTTGCCTAAAAAATTGCTTACGTGGGACAGGCCCATAACTGTTCTCTAATTTGTGCTCGTATCAAAGATTTGCGTGATTCGGTGCAGACTGCAGCGTGTTAATGAAGGTGGTAATAAATGCATATTCTGTGAGTTGAGCATCACACTTGATAGCATTGAGGTTTTCCAGCCGGCATACCTCACACATTATTCCACAAAATAGCCTCCTCAACCACTAATATTTTGAATGTGTGTGTTAAAATGCCATTCCTCCAAAGAGCTTGGTCGTTCTATCTAAATTCAGCTACTGTATATCTGTGCATGATGCAAATACATTCTAACTATTTTTTAATCATTGGCTTTGAATTCTCAGTGTTTCATTTTCATCTAAGATATTTTGAAATTGCAGTTGTTCAACTTTCGTGCATGACCAGTCCCCATGTTCAACTTTGCAACAGCATCTGTGACTCTGGAGTCTATCATTCTAGGTAATTGCCTCAAGGACCTGTAATGGGGAAAAAAGTGAAAACTGGTCATGCAAACAATGTTGTCTGTTAACATGAGATGGCGGTAGAATCATACGTGAAATGAATTGCATTTTTTCACCTTCTGGGGAGCTCAAGTCTAGCTTGCAGATTGCTCTTTGCTCTAGCCTGCAGATTGCAGGCCCCCACCTCTCCTCCACTCGCAGGTTGAGTACCGGCTCCCCACAGGGCTGTGTGCTAAGCCCCCTCTTATACTGTCTCTACACCTACGATTGTAGTCTGGCCCACAACAACAACCGCATCGTCAAATTTGCTGACGACACTACTGTAGTCGGACTTATTTCAAAGGGAGACGAGGCAGCCTACAGAGAGGAAGTCCTGAAGTTGACAACCTGGTGCTCAGAAAACAATCTGGCTCTGAACACCAGGAAAACAAAAGAGCTCATTGTCGACTTCAGGAGGCACAGCACCGACTTAGTCCCCCTACACATCAACGGCGAGTGTGTGGAGAGGGTCAACACCTTCCGGTTTCTCGGCGTCCATATCGCTGCTGATATCTCCTGGACAGACAACACGACAGCGGTCATCAAGAAGGCTCAGCAGCGGCTGCACTTCCTGAGGGTCCTCAGGAAGCACAACCTGGACTCTAACCTGCTGCTGACCTTCTACCGGACGTCCATCGAGAGCCTGCTGACATACTGCATTACAGCATGGTATGGCAGCTGCACCATGGCAGACAGGGAGAGGCTTCAGAGGGTAACTAGGACAGCACAGAAGATCATTGGTTGCCCTCTCCCCTCCCTGATGGATATTTACACCTCCCGCTGCTTTAGCAGGGCAAAGAATATCATCAAAGACGGCTCCCATCCTGCGTTTGGACTGTTCGACCTGCTGCCCTCTGGAAGGCGCTATAGGTGCATCAAATCCAGGACAAATAGACTCAGGAATAGTTGTTTTCTGAAAATTATAACTACTCTTAATTCAAATTCACACATGCACTGACTTCACAGCCCAACACCCGGACTTCCATCTGTATATATGTATATGCAGAATTGTGCACCTATCTCCCCCCGCCCCCTTCTCCCTTCTGTTTTTGTTTTCTGTTTCTTGTTTTTTGTACTAAATTATATGTATGCACTGAGTACGAGCAGCTTTTAATTTCATTGTACATGTATAGTGACAATAAATGGCATATCTATCTATCTCTTTTCTTGATTGTCATTAAAAGGCTGTATTTTCACTGTGCAAGTTTTGTCAGGCTTGATTGATTGGAAGTTCCAGTAAGTCCTGTTCTTTGTGTCTTTGTCATCATCATCATCATCAATGATGCCTATGGTCATTTTACAGACATGATATGCAGTGACTGAACCCAGTGATCAAACAGACTGGGCTATTGGCCCTGGGTTTGAAACAGAATCTGAGAGAGATGGAGTGTCTGCAGAAGCCCATTATATGCATAAGAACATAAAACAAGAGCAGGATTTGAGCTCAGCCCCTCAAGCCTGCCCTGCCATTCAATAATATCATGGCTGATCTGTTCCAAGCTGTCTCATCTCTTCTGTATCAATTTCCCATAGCCCCCAATTCCCTGATCTGTCAAATAAATTATTTAATTTACTTTTTAAATACCCATAATGATCTCTTGTCCAGGGTGAAAAATTCTTGAGTCGCCCTAATACTGATCTTTTTGTGGGATTGATTTGATATATCTGGCAATGGAAATCTTGCAGAATAAAATCTGGGCAGATACAGAGTAGGTTTTGTTGACCTTGTGCTGTGATTCAGGAAAGTGTCCCAGATCCTTGTACTTCCAGGGCATCTACAAAGTTAGAGTTTTCGATCAGGAGTTTGCATTTTTGTTTGCATGTCCAGGTCTGACTTAAGAAAAAGAAAAAGAAAATGTGAGTATCTATGTAGATAAAATTAGCATCAGGTACGAAGTGCAAAAAAACACACTGCTGGAGACTCCCTTTGATTAGGTCTTGTGGGGTGGGACATTGCAACCTTCATGTGGTCTGCCCTGTTTTGACTAATGCAATTAACCCGGCGTGCACAATCAAATAAGATCAAATACAACAAGTTGTCCCACAACTTTAGGCTGTGCATGCCATACACAAGAAGATTAGAACTTGGTTTAAACCCAGGGCCAATGACCCTTTAGATTTTGGGACTTTTTAATCTTGACCCCTTTAGTCTTATCACTCACTTCAGCTCCAATAAACTCTCACAGCTTTAAAACTGCTTCTTAATGTACTTCTGTCTTTTGATTTAATTCTATAATTCTACAGTTTTGAAGGTTGATTTTGGTTATTGGTTTTAGAAATTGAAAGCTATACATTTTTTTCCAAATTGTTACATTCTACCACAGAAGGATAGCTTGGCCACAACATTTGTCAGTGAAATATTGTTATTCTTTTACGATATGTTATACTTCCACTTTTGGGTTAATTTGGTTCCAAATTTTACCTTTCTGGAGTGCCAGAATGATCTAATTTGTGACCCAGAAAATAAGGTTGATGTGCTTTTGTGAGCAATTTATTTGTGAGCAATACAATTTCCTTCAACTTGCCTTAAAAGATTAAGAGTTTGTCTTGGAGTTAAGTCTGTTCTTCCACAGTAGTTCCTTCTGTTTGCAATTGTTCTGGCTATGACGAGCTTTACATTTTTGAAGTGGAAAAATGGACCTTCTGTTGAATGTTCTGAGGGTCAAATTTACTATTGGTACACAGTGGTTTCACTTGCTGTAACACTACACTAGTGGTTGATAATGATACCTTTCAACAAGCACCTTAAATAGAGCATGTGGATTTGCAAGCAATGTACATAGTTTCTTCTGAAAATGTACAATTTCTAGAATTGAGCCACTCGTATGCCGCATATCTGTTGTTAACAGGGTGTGATTTTATTTTTTGCTTATTGGGCTCAGACATTTGGGCACCAATCTACGTAACCAATGAGTCAAACATCTAAATCTGGCAGGAGCTTGGTTGTCTATTGTGTGCAACATTTCTGTTGTAGCCCAAGCACTTGCAAGGGGCTCACCACGATAGATGATAAAATGCCCTCATCGCCAAAATAATGGCCATCACTGATACAAATTTATAAGCCGCAAGAATTTGTTCAAATATCCACTTAGCTTGAGAAGAAAATAGCTTTTTGTTGGATATGAAATATTAAAGGATCTAGGATAAATATTTAAAGAAATTGGCGGAAAGTGCCATAGTGGAGGCAGATATGATGATGGGATTTAAGAATCTTTTTGATAAGCACGTGGATATGCAGGGAATGGAAGGATCTGGATCACATGCAGACAGAGGAAATTGGGTAAACTTGGCATCATGCTTGGCATGGACATTGTGGGCCGAAGGGCCTGATCCTGGGCTGTTTTGCTCTATGATTAGAGAGCAGGAAGAGAGATATCTCTGCAAGGGTGGTGGGTGTCTAGAATTTGTGGTCTGCAAGTGTGATAAAGGGATAACACATTTGCACACTCGTAGAACTGCTGTTTTGCTCCAGAGAGCCAAGTTCAATCCACACCTTGGATGCTCCCTGTGTGGTTTTGCATGCTCCCTGTGTGGTTTTGCATGCCCCCTGTGTGGTTTTGCATGCTCTCCTGTGTGGCAGCATGGGATTCTTTGTGGTTTTGCACTGACTTTGCATGCTCTCCTTGTGGCAGCATGGGATTCTTTGTGGTGCACTGACATTTTCCCACTGTTTCAAAGACATAGATTGGTAGGTTAATTGGCCACTGTTGCCCCAAATTCTTATTAGTGCATATTAAAAATCTTGCAGAGAGAATTCAGTTGCTGTTTTTGCCTCTAGGAACTGTGTCTTCTCGGCTTCTACCACTAGATGATACTAGTCCTCCACATATAGTGCTAACTGATTTTTGAATAAGCAGTTTAAGGAAACTAATTTCAAGACGTGGTGTTTTCTTACCCTAGATTTGTTTGCATTACAGCATTTTTTTTAAACGGTATACCTGAAATATTATTGTTTGTCATGACTAGGTTTGTATTGCTTATTTAGTAATGTGCAGTCACAGGGCAAAACTTAAATCCAACATGTTTTTTCAATAAATTAACAGCAAAAAAAATCACACTTAATTGCATATTGTACCGTTTCTACTGGAGCATAATATATTATTGATAACCTGTCTAACTTTTAATAAAAGGATTTGTGCAAATGAATGCAACTCTATATATTTTACAGAAATAAAGTAGTGACTTCATTTGTTTTTCTTTTCAGAAGTTTTTTTTTAGAATCATGTGCCATTTGCATTTTTGTGCTGTATGGGAAAGCAATTATTTTCTTCCAAATGATCGACATTAGATTTTGTGAGACCACTACCAGAATCTGCACCCCAAAGTCGTCTCCTGCGTTTGCTTAGCTCTTCAAATTTCCAAAAGATCATAAGACATAGGAGCAGGATTAGGCCATTCTGCCCATCGAGTCTGCTCTGAAACTGTTGAACGAGATGATCCTTCACACCCAGAACGTGTCACATGTGGGTGAGTGGGCCTTGGCAAAGTCTACTTCAAAAAGATCTTGACCATTGAACAAGAGTACTAACACATATGTACTGGTGGATTAATGGAATTCTTAATTACAGAAGCATAACAAAGAGACAGGAATTTGCTCAAGTTGATTGGAGTAGGTTACTTGAAGGAAAATACATGTGGGATGTTTTTAAAATTGTGCTAACAGGAGTTCAGGACATGCATATCCCTGTTAGAGTGAAGGGCAAGGCAGGCAAATGTAAAGGGCCTGTCCCACTGTACGAGGTAATTCAAGCTCGGAGAATGTCCGTAGCAGGTCCGTAGGAGTTTGTGGATGTCTCATAGCGGCTCTTAATGCTAATGGTAGGTACTCGGGAAATCCAGTAAACTCGTGCCGTTTTTTCAACACTGTGAAAATGTCCACAAGTAAAAAAATACTTGTTACTTTTTATTCGTACGAGCCGCTATGAGACATCCACGAACTCCTACGGACTCGCTACGAACATTCTCCAAGTTCGAATCAGGGGAAAACTCGGGAGAACTCTTGAATTACCTCGTACAGTGGGACAGGCCCTTAAGGAAGCTTGGAGGACAAGGAAAATTCAGGCTTTGCTCAAGAGTAAGAAGGAGGCATGGGGCAAGTATAGGCAGCCAGGTTGAAGTGTATCTCTGGAGGAGTTTGTGGAACTAAGGAGTAAGCTAAAAAAGGAAACCGGAAGGGCTGAAAGGGGACATTAGATCACTGACAGATAACATTAAGGATAATCCCAAGAGATATTATAAGTACATCAAGGGAAAAAAGGTAACCAGCGATTAGCGGTGTGCCTCGGGGTTCGGTGTTGGGCCCATTGATGTTTGTCATCTACTGTATATCAATGATATGGATTAGAAAATACATGGCATGATTAGCAAGTTTGCAGAGGATGCAAAAGTAGGCAGGATTGTAGATGGTGAAGATGGCTGTCAAAAATTGAAGCAAGATCTTGATTGGTTATGGTTGGAAATGGTTGATGGAACTTAATACAGAGAAATGTGAGGTGTTACATTTTGTGAAGATAAACCTGGGCAAGACCTACACAGTGAATGGCAGGGCTCTTGGGAGTGTTGTAGAGCAGAGGGATCTAGGAGTGCAAGTACATAGTTCCTTCATGGGTAGATTGAGTGGCCAAAAAGGTGTTGGACACATTGGCCTTCATCAGTTCATAGTATTTAGTATAAAAGTTGGGAGGACATGTTGCAGTTTATGAGATGTTGGTGAGGCTGAATTGAGAGTATCGTGTTCAGTTCTGAGCACCATGTTATCGGACAAATGTTATCAGGCTGGAAAGGATGCAGGAACGATTTATGCTTGTTGTCAGGACTCGAGGGCCTGAGCTATAGGGAGAGGTTGAACAGGTTAGGTCTCTATTCCTTGGAGCACAGGAGGATGAGGGGTGATCCTATAGAGGTGTACAATATCATGAGAGGGATTGATCGGGTAGATGCATAGTCTCTTGCCCAGAGTAAGGGCAAGAACCAGAGATGTAGGTTTAAGGTGAGGGGGGGGGGAGATTTAATAGGAACCTGTGGGGTAAATTTTTCACACAGTCGTGGGTGTATGGAACGAGCTGCTGGAGGAGTTAGATGAGGCGTGTACTATTACAATGTTTAAGAAATGTGCAGATAGGTACATGGATAGGAACAGGTTTAGAGGGATATGGGCCAAACACAGGCAGGTAGGACTAGTGTAGATGGGACATATTGGTCAGTGTTGGAAAGTTAGGCTGAGGGCCTGTTTCCACACTACATTATAAATCCATGACAGTAAAATATGAAAGCCAGTGTGATATGACAACTATAGTGTATTCTATTGTAATATTTTAACTGTAGGAAGAGAATAATTTGCTGCCCATGGAGATTTGTCCAAATAATACCTATGGATCAACAGTAACAATGGATGAGTACAGTAGGTATGTTACAAAACTTACCTTCAGCGGCGCTGTAGTTCTGCCACTGGCCGTGTGTGTGACTTTGGCACCTTTGGAGGGGGGCGGGATTAAAATGCCATTTTCTCCTGCCTGTCGAAGTCCATTTTCTCAGGCTGTTTAGCTGCTGCAGAGAAATTGCTCCGACATCCGTTCTATCAAGTTTTTTAAAAACATTGCTGGATAATTTAATTGCTGGAATAAAATAAAAATCGACTTCTAACGCCGTCAACGCCGACAACGGGACGGATCTCCCGTATGGGACAGATAAAGGTAAGCCGTGTATTTTACATATAAATGTGCTTCTTAGGATTACTTTAATCCAAATTTTACGTTGCAAAAAGGTGATTTAGGCCCCTTATGAACCGGCAGTGATTTTCCTGCCGATATGGGGTTTAATTTCACCGCAAACCGCAACGATGATTAAAATGACCATTAATTTTCGGGAATTAATTCCTTCCATTTGGCCTATAAATTCATGACAATGAGATTTAAAAATCATGTTATATTGTGAATTCTTGTGTGAATGTTATTTGGACACTTAGGCTATTTAAAAATGTTAACCTTTTCTTAAGAAATGGATAGATGTTTAGATCTAGTAATTGAATTTTGTAATTAGCTACAATTGGGTAACTAACTAATTATATGCTTTAATTTCACGTCATCCAAGTAAGATTGTTCCATATTTGTTTCAGAATGCTTCAATCTATAATAACTGAAAATTTCATTCAGCTCTTAATTTTTAAGAAAGTTATGGGCTTTTGACTGTCCTTGATCACAGCTTTTGAGTTAAGTCAATGGAAAAGCAATAGGGAACAAGATGCTAATTTCCGAGTATGAAAATGGCCATAACTTTTTTAATACTGAAGATATGAAAGTGAATTATGTGTCACATTAAACTTCTTTTTATGCTTTATCTGATGGGATAAATTGCAGACTTGATTTTTAAAATCTCAAAATGTTGTAACATTGCTAAGTACAGGAAAGCGGTCGAGAACCTGTATCAGGACAACTTCCTAGCCCCTAACGTTAGCAAGACAAAAGAGTTGGTTGATGACCTTGGGAAGTGAAGGGATGAATATAGCTTTGTCCATTAATGGAGCTGCTCACGAGCTGGCTGACAGATTCAATTTCCTTGGCATCCATATCTCTAACAACCTGGTCCAGAGTCATATCACCTGGTCCCTTTACACTAATGTGATGATCAAGAAATGTTTACTTTTTCATTTAGTTTAGAGATACAGTGCAGAAACAGGCCCTTCGGTTCACCGAGTCCGCACTGATCAGCGATCCCCACACATTAACACTACCCTACACACACGCACAACGGCCAATTTTATATTTATACTATTATACCAAGCCAATTAACCTACAAACCTGTACGTCTTTGGATTGTGGGAGGAATCCGAAGATCTCAGAGAGAAAACCCACGCAGGGCGCGGGGAGAAAGTACAAACTCTGTACAGACAGCAACAGTACTCAGGATCGAACCCGGTTCTGTGGCGCTGTAAGGCAGTAGTTCCACCGCTACACCACCCTGTCTGATAGGATTCTGCATCTTCACCTGCATTCTCTCAAACCTCTACAGATGCATTACAGAAACTATTCTATCATGATGCATTTCAGCCTGTTACTTTCACTGTGCTTTGCATCAGGAAGGTTGTGGATACTATCAAAGATGCCTGTCACCCTAGCCATTTCTCGTTTTTCTCTTCTAGCTTTTAGGGGAAGATATGGGAGCTTGAACGCTCAGAGGTCCAGATTTAAGAACAGCTTCTTCCCCACTCCTGACACAATCGCCTCCTTCACACACCTTTTTGGAGATGCTGCCATATACTCTTCTTAATTCCAGCTCATTCAGTTATTGTACTTTATTTTTGCACTTTCAGTTTACACTACATTCATTGCACCATTCTGCTGTTTTGCACTTGTTATTGCATTTATTGTTACTTATCATCATTGTGAACAGTGTTTACTCTGAGCTTCATGTGAGCAATGAGTTTCAGTGCACGCTGGCGAACATTGCAATAAACAAAATCGAATCTATCGCTGCAGTTTGTATTCTGCCATTTGTCAACTTTGTAAAGAAATTATGCACTAATAGAACGTAAAAAATCCCAAAGAATAAAAATTTTTGCCCATCCTTAATTGTACTTCAGCACTGACTATAAACCGTGGTCGTGTGTGTGTTGCAGTACTCACAATGGATTATTAGGCAGAGACGTTCAAAGTTTTGTTCCACCAATGAATCAATGAAATTCCCAAGAAAAAATTGTGTTTGTTAGCTTGTAGGAGGTGGCATTGCTATCGTATTGTATTGTATTGTATTGTATTCCTTTATAGTCATTCAGACTTTTCAGTCTGAACAAAATTTCGTGCCTTGCAGTCATAACATAGAATAAAATAACAAATCACACAATAAACACAGATTTAACATCCACCACAGTGAGTCCATCAGGCACCTCCTCACTGTGATTGAAGGCAAAAGTCTTAAAGTCCTTGTCTCTTCCCTCCTTGTTCTCCTTCTGCGCTGAGGTGATCCAGGCTTCCGATGTTGGGACCCCGCCGGGTGGTGGTAAGTCAGTCCCGCAGCTGAATCCGAGCTCCGCGAAAGGTCCGATTCAAACTGCGCGGCCCGGGGTGGTCGAAGTTGCTGAAGCTGCCGCCCTCCAGTCCAGCGGACGAAGCCTTTGTTGCGGGAGCTCCGGAGAACTGGTCACCAACCTGGCACCTGTGAGCACCCGACGATGTCGTCCACTGTGCCGGCGGCCAAGTCCCCTGTGCCGGCGGCCGAGTCCCCTGTGCCGGCGGCCGAGTCCCCTGTGCCGGCGGCCGAGTCCCCTGTGCCCGCGGCCAAGCCTCCGAGGTTCAGAATTCGGGCTGCCGCCGACGCAATGCCACCACAGCCCCGAAGTCGGCCAGCCTCGCGTTGGTAAATCCTGGCTCTGACTCTGGAGCTTCGAGGTCGGTCCCAGTTGGAGGCCACCAGCTCCGCGATTAGGCCTCAGCGCAGATGGAGACGGGGGATATGACAGGAAAAGGTCACATCCCCCCCCCCTCGATGAAAGAGACTAAAAACATTCCCACTCCCCCACACGTACACTACTAAAATAAACTGAAATAAACTAAAACAACAGGACAAAATAAATCAAAAAAAGAAAAGACAAACGGACTGCAGGCGAGCCGCAGCTGCAGGGCAGCGCCGCACTAGCCTGCTGTTCTCTTTCTTATAAAGATTGCAGATCTGAGAGGAGCCATTAAGAAAGACTTGGTGTGTGCAGTACATTTTATTACAGTATTATCCAACCAAAGTGCACCCATGAGGAAGGAAATAAATATGTATGGTGAAATATGTAAGTGACAAGCCTATGATCAACTGGCATTCGGGTAGGTTTAATGCCCCTGTCCCACTTAGGAATCCTGCACGGAAACCTCTGGAGACTTTGCGCCCCACCCAAGGTTTCCATGCGGTTCCCGGAGGTTTTTATCAGTCTCCCTAAAGGTCGAAAGTGGTTTCCGCTTCTTCTATGTTACGGCGATTATTTAAAAACATTCAAAACTGGTGCGACTAAAAATAGGTTGCCGTTTTAAAAATTGGTAATTTTTTTAGTCGATGCCGGTTGCGATGCTAGTTGAAGGTGGTTGCCGGAGGTTGCAGGTAGTGGAAGGTCTTAACTTCCACTACCTGCAACCTCCGGCAACCACCTGCAACCTCTGGCAACCACCTTCACCTGTAAGTATGAGTCAAGGGCAAACTCGGCAGAGGTAGTGAATTAGGTCGTGAAAGTGGGACAGGCCCTTTAGGCAGTCCGAGGCAGACCAGTTGCCATAACAGGCTGAAATGCATTTATGACATAAGAAATTTAGCATGACAGAAGGGAGTATAAAATTGCCTCCTGTAGCTGGTTCAATTTGCCATGAAGACCATCAGCTGACTAGGTGAACACTGCCTTTTTACTTCAATTACGTGTTCCAATTTGTTGACATAGAGGCATTTCCAAGAACCTTTGGCAACATTGTTGCACATTGGACTGAAGAATCCAAAGTCTTGACATTCATTCCATTAATTCTGTGCTGTTCATCAGTTGACAGCCAAGTTCAATGTCAATGATGCTGACTTCATTGATGAGCTTAAGATGTGAGTGCTAAGACCAGCCTGGAGGGGCTAATTGGGGAAAGTGGCGGCATGAGACATATACTGTGACTGGTGCAGATGCTGAGGCTTCATGCAATATCTGGCTCTGTGATTCGGTCACATTGGTTGCTATCAAAGTTGATGCTGTCCCTTTCGGTCGATGCACACAAACCTGTTCTATCCTGGGCACGACTCAAGGGTTCTTACAGAAAAGCCACTGTGTTTGAGGCTGCCTTTCATGCAATCTTTGAATTTCTTTCTTGGATGGCCCTGGTTCCAGTGGTCCTGTGCAAGAATCCCATCAAGGATCTGGCGGACGGGAGCTGCCCATGCAGATTGTGTGGCCTGCCCAGCACAGCTCCGGATCATGGCCTTGATGCTGATTATGCCATTCCTGTCCAGTACTTCCATGTTTGTCACCTTGTCCTGTTATTTGATGCCAGTAGGTGACTGCAGAGATCTCGTGTGGGAACACTCGAGATGTTTGATATGTTTCTTGTAAACCACCCAAGTCCGACGGCCTTACAAAAGATTTGTCAGTACAACTGTTTTGGACACTTTGACCTTGGCTGACGGCTTGGCATTCCTGTGCTTCATCACACGGCAACCAAGCGACTGACTGACTAACCTTGCTGACTCAGTCCGTTACTTCCATGTTGAAAGAGCCATCAGAAGAGATGACAATCCCAGGTGCTTGAAATATTGACTACCTTCACTTCAGTGCCATTTATGCTTATGATGAAAGGATACCGAGCCGACCCTGAGATAGGATGGTGCAGGGCATCAGCCTTGTTGAGACTGATTTATAAGACAGAGGAGTCTTTGGCAAACCTGTTCATCATGACTTGAAGGTCGAACTCTGAATGTGCCATTAGGGCACAACCATCAACAGACAGTGCCCCCTGAGATCAGTCCCTCAAGCATCTTGGTTCTTGCCTTCAGTCTCGGAGGACGAAGAGTGAGTTGTCCAGTCTTTATGTCAAGTACACTCCTCTTTCGAGGTCAGGCAGGGCATGGTTCAAACACGTAAGAAACTGGTTGAACAGGACTAGAGCAAGTCATTGGAAATGTCAGATAGAAACATAGAAAATAGGTGCAGGAGTAGGCCATTCAGCCCTTCGAACCAGCAAGGCCATTCAATATGATCATGGCTGATCATCCAAAATCAGTACCCCGTTCTGACTTTCTCCCCATATCTCTTGATTCCATTACCCCTAAGAGCTTTATCTAATGCCCCTTGTCCCACTTAGGAAACATGAATGGAAACCTCTGGAGACTTGTGCCCCACCCAAAGTTTCCGTGCGGTTCCCTGAGGTTGCAGGTGGTTGCCGGAGGTTTCAGGTGGTGGAAGCAGGTAGGGAGACTAACAAAAACCTCCGGGAACCACACGGAAACCTTGGGCGGGGATCAAAGTCTCCAGGGGTTTCCGTTCAGGTTTCCTAAGTGGGACAGGGGCATTAACTCTCTCTAGAATACAACCAGTGAAATAGCCTCCACTGCCTTCTGTGGCAGAGAATTCCAGAGATTCACAACTCTCTGGGTGAAAAATAATGTCCTCATCTCAGTCCTAAATGGCCTACCCCTTATTCTTACTTGCAATTATTTGATGTTTCAGGCAGACTTACACTAGTTGACTAACAATGTGGGACTTTTGGTACGGCCAATGTGTGAGAGAGAAAGTGCATAGTTATTGTTGGTGATTTTAACATTCATGTTGACAAACTCCATGACAAAGGGACTAAAGAACTGTATTGTGTCATTGATAACTATGGACTGAATTAGCATGTGACGGAGCCCACACACAACAAAGGTCACACTCTGGACTTAGTCATGTCCAAGGGTGTTAGCATTTCTAAGGTTGTTGTGATTGATGCTGCCCTCTCTGATCATTCCTGTGTTTTCTTTGAGAGTGCTATCTCTGTGCAGACTAATGTTCAAAGAAAAGTAATCACAAAACGGTACATAACAGAAAACACCTGTGGAACATTTATTCAGGCTTTCTCCTCCACGCCCACTCTCCCTTGGGTCTCAGTAAATGAGCTTGTCGATAATTTCAATGTGAAAATTACAAATATTATTGATGCCATTACACCCACTGGCAAGTGGTCCCTGGCAAAAAGAAGTCTCCATGGAGAAACGCCACATTGGTAAAAATTGAAAAAAGAGAGTGTCGGAAAGCTGAACGTAGGTGGCGGAAAACAAATCTCCAGGTTCACTATTACATCTATAAAGAAAGACTTCGAATCTACAACTTGGAACTGAGAAATGCAAGGCAATCCTTCTTCTCTGACATCATTGCCAAAAACAATAATAATGCACGGGCCTTGTTTACTACTTGTTTACTACTGTCGACAGGCTTCCACAAGGGCCTGTAATGAATTTACCTCCTTCACCGACAAAATTCAGAAAATTAGGCAAGCAGTCAGTGCCTCCACATCAGGTGCAGGACATGTGTTGTCCATTTGTCCACTTATAATCAATTCAAATACCATGACACAATTTTATGTTATTAACCATAAAACCTTGGTGGACATTATACAACATTTGAAATCCTCCTACTGCTGCCTCGATATTCTACCAACAGGCCTTTTCAAAGGTGTATCAAACTGCATGACCTCAGACCTTCTACATTGTAAACACGTCCTTTCTCTCAGGTGTCTTCCCACAGGCCCTGAAAACTGCTGTTATCAAGCCTCTTAAAAAAGAACTTAGACACTTCACTACTGAACAATTATAGACCAATATCAAACCTCCCATTTCTCAATAAAATCATTGAAAAAGCTGTTTTTAAGCAGCTGAACAATTTCATGTTAATGAACAGCTGTTTTGATCTTCCAGTCAGGATTTAAACCACACCACAGCACCGAGACGGCTCTTGTTAAGGTCTTCAATGACATTCACTTAAACACAGACAATGGCAAAATTTCAGTCTTAGTATTACTAGATCTCAGTGCTGCATTCGACACAGTCGATCACAACATATTACTAGACCGTCTGGAAAACTGGGTGGGACTTTCGGGCACAGCATTAAAATTGTTTGAATCCTACTTGAAGGACAGGGACTACTTTGTGTCTACAGGTAATTACACATCTGAGCGTGCAAAAATTACATGTGGAGTTCCCCAGGGCCCCATTCTGGGGCCTCTTCTGTTTAACATCTACATACTTCCACTGGCTCAGATCATGAAAAACATCAAAATGTGTTACCATAGTTACGCAGACGACACACAAATCTACATAACAATATCACCAGGAGGCTATAGTCCAATACAAGCACTGAGTAGATGCATTGAGCAAATCAACGATTGGATGAACCTGAATTTTATCCAATTAAACAAAGAAAAAACTGAAATAGTTGTTTTTGGAGCCAAGGAAGAACGATTAAAAGTTAGCACCCAGCTTCAAATGGTAATGCTAAAAACAACAAACCAAGCCATAAACTTAGGAGTAGTCATGGAGTCAGACCTGAACTTCAACAGCCACATAAAAACAGTCACAAAGTCAGCCTACTATCACCTAAAGAATATATCAAGGATTAAAGGACTTATGTCTTAGCAGGATTTGGAAAAACTCGTCCATGCATTTATCTTCAGCAGGCTCGACTACTGTAACAGTGTCTTTACAGGTCTCCCTAAAATGTCGATCAGACAGCTGCAGTTAATTCCGAACGCTGCTGCTCAAGTCCTCACTAAGACCAAAAAAGTAGATCACATTACTCCAGTTCTGAGGTCTTTACACTGGCTTCCTGTCTTTCAAAGAATTGATTTCAAAATACTACTGTTGGTTTACAAAGCACTGAATGGTTTAGGGCCAAAATACATTTCTGATCTTCTGCTTAGCTACGAACCACCCAGACCTCTCAGATCATCTGGGACAGGTCTGCTCTGTGTCCCCAGAGTCAGAACTAAACATGGAGAGGCAGCATTTAGTTTTTATGCACCACATATCTGGAACAAACTCCCAGAAAACTGCAGGTCTGCTGCAACTCTCAGCTCTTTTAAATCTAGACTGAAGACTTTTCTGTTTGCCGCTGCCTTTCAGTAAACAATACAATTTATTAATTACCTATATTGCACTGTAACTTCTATTCCTGGTTTTATTCTATTTTAAATATTTTATTTGATTGCTTTTAATTTTGTAATTATTTTATCTGAATAATCTAATAATCGTTTTACATCTAAATGTCATTTTATGTGTTTCTTTCCAATGCTTTTAATGTTTTATGTAAAGCACTTTGAATTACCTTGTTGTTGAAAGGTGCTATACAAATAAACTTGCCTTGCCTTGCCTTGCAACAGCTAACTTCCATACATCAGTCTTCAATAAACAGTAAGGAGATAAACGTGCAGATAACATTCAGTGTACATGGTGTACAAGTGTCGCTGCTCGAGAACACACGTTATGGAGGAGGCATGGCATTATGGAAGAGGCAAATGAATTTTCTGGGACAACCAGGATGTCTCACTGTGTTTCCCTGTTGACTGTGTCGAAGGCCTTCATCAGGTCGAATTGAAAATCCACTTCTCCTGGATTGTCATTTCCAAAAATTATAATAACAAGCATTTGTTTGCATCGTTTCAACTGAAAATTAATTAAGATCCAATCATTGCAACAAGGTAGTGTTGATAATAATTACCTCACAATACAGCTTTGTTATAATTCATTTTCTAATTTGCTGCAATGTTACTTGGTACATAAATATTGAAATGAAAAGATTGTTCTATTTTACACTGCCTGAAGCCGTGATATGAACCAGTGCTAATGGACAATATAGCACGGATGTGAACTAATTGAATTTTACCCCAGCAACTGTTTTGGACTGATTATTAGTAAAAATGACAGTGATGCTGATGAACTGTCATATTTTAAGCACTGACATTTTATTAACAATTTATTTGCAATGCAAATTTGGCTTTCAAAATAAATCTTTCTGATAGTAATCCATCATAAATTTCTAATGACAAATATAAATTGGATTATCAAATTCACACTCGAGTTTGTTTTGTTTTTTTGCTTCTGCATGCTTGAATACTTCAGTGAGCTGCAGCACTGTTCATCTGTGTATACTGGAAAAAACATCTTATCTATTTAAGGTACTGCAGTTTTAAAATGGTACAAAGTAAACACTGGATAAATATGCTCAGTCTTACTGATTATAAAGGTCAAATATTCTGATAGAAATAATTGAGGCCAGTTTCCAATTCAATGGACCATGACATGCTCAAAGCAGTGACAATTTGTGTGTTGAGATTAAGGAGAAATTAAGTTGTCACAAACTACTACCCTTCAGTGCTGCCGTGCCATACAGAAGCTGTCACATATTTTTATTTCCTCTTGCTTTTTCTTTTTCTTCATTTTCATGCTTTTTGACATTAAAAATTAATAATTTCTCCTTGGCCCATTTGATCATATTGAACGTTGATTTTGCTGTGCTTTACAAAATCATGGGACTTCAGTCAAGATTCACATTGTACGAAATGCCCTTCTGTCATACAGCAAACCATCTTTTAATGAACCCCGTCATAATGGATTTTGGTTATAGCGGACGGACCAGCTGACCTGCTCGCATCATCTCCCCTCCGTTTACACCCCAGGCTCCTGACACCACTCCTAACTCACAAGGTGCACTAGTAAACCCTTCATCACCCCCCCCCCTCCACCCTGCACTGTCCAGTTGAAGGGCCTGCTGTTACAGCTCACAATGTAGCCCCTGGGGACAGCGCTTTCTTCAGACTGTCACCACCGACAGGAAGTGCTCGGTTAACATGGGGCTCCCTCCCCTCTCACCTGCTTCTTCCTGTCGGCCGTTGCTTTGTCTGCTCCCTGCTTGACCTCCTCCTCCTCACTCGCTCTGTCCGCTCGGCCTCTTTCCTCCCCACTCTCCATACTAATGAGTAACAAAACAATGAGTACAATCCAGACGCGAAGAACTGCAGGTGTTGTCTGACCCGCTGAGTTCCTCCAACCCTTTTTTTTGTGTTTTGAACGTACGATCCCATTGGTTGCAAAATCACACTGTAAACTCTTAGATGGGATGTGCATATTTTTCTTACCATTGTGTCTTTTGTTGATCTTTACCAGTTGGATAAGTCGAGGGTCAATTTTATCTTGGATACTAAAGTGCCTCTTTGGGTAGCCAAGCAATCTGGGGCCCAGAAACAAAGTGCTTTCAAGCATCCACTAACAATATTTTGTTGGCTCCTGTTTCCAAACTCTATAAAGATGAACTGGCTGAGCAAGAGTAAGAAGCCATTAGTAAGTACTCTGGAAACTGTTTAAAACCATACTTGTACCTCACTGGAGATTTTCTAACTACACTTAAAGCGAATGATATTAATGCATGTGAAGTGCTTTGCATTGGGCACTATAGTGAAGATTTTGCAATCTATTAAATCTGTTGGAGACTTTATTTGTTGAAGTCTATTCTTTGCATGAGTTTAGGACATTGATTCTGTACTGGACCATTTCCATCAGGAACACATCTGAGACTCTTCTCTCGATTTGTGAACCATTCAGAAATGTTCTGCCTTCTGGCTACCAACTTGAGTGGGAGAAAGTGTTGTTACAGGTACTGCCCTGTGACCTGAAGACATGAAGGTCTGCAGTGTAGCACTTCTAGTCACAGGTTGTTGCAGGATCATGGGCCAACCTTCTACTTTTAACCTGGTGAGTTTTATTACCAGGCATCCAAAGTGGCTGCTTTAATCTCTCCTCAAAATGCCATGATCCTATTTTAATAATATAAGCAACCATGCGCAAACAAAGAAGCCGAACATTGTGTGCAAGTGTGACCCTTTTGTTTAAAACACAAACTAACATGTGAATAGATGATGATTTAATGATTCAGATACTATATTGAGCAAATACTCACATTTCAAGTAGGAATAATAATGGTGAATATCTGAAGAACTGAATTACAATCATCCACTTTATTGACCTTGCAGTTAAATATAGGTGAAATGCAGATGGTTGATTAATTAAATGATAAGGATATTCTAATACATTGACTCTCCAGTGAATTTAAAGACCTTTGCAATAATAGCTGTGAAAATAACTGTGGTACTAAAGACATGTTTCTCTGTTGGGGACTGAAAGACAAGAAAAGTACTACTTCCCATTGTCCATCAAGGACAATGCACATACATCCAGCTGTTACAATAACAATGACAGTATTCTACCATGTATCGGGTTGGTAACTTGGTAGAAAGCAACATTTAAGAGTCAATCCAATCTTTTACATTGTGAGTGTAAAACGGCAAAGGTTACTTTCGACTGTTGTAGTTTTTCTTGCACTTGTCCAATTGTGCAGAATTGAGAGCTTCAGAATATCACATGGACATTCAGGGAATGGAGGGATATGGATCATATGCAGTCAGTGGAAATTATTTTAACGACATCATGTTCGGCATGGAAATTGTTGACCAAAGGGCCTGCTCCTGTGCGGCACTATGTTCCATGTGCGGGAAGCTTGGATATTTGAAAACTGTTAAATGAAAAAGTTAACTTTTCTTCAGAGTTGATAAGATTATTCCTTGAATTTGAAATAGCTGTTACTTTTACAGGCATACTGCAATTTTAATATATTCTAGGGATGATGTTGAAGCATTTTCTTGCCACTCAAATAATGAGGCAAAAAGTCTGATCACTTGACAGATAAATTGTATGAACATAATCTTGATCTGGTGAATTAATTTTTTTTCTGAAGTAATGAGCCAGTAAAAATATAGTGCAATGATCAAATGTCACAAATGTGAGTGAGGGATTAGTTTGAGGTTTCACTGTAGTGGTCAGTCATTTTTTCTGTCATAAATGCTATTGTAAGACCAAATGTGAGAGATCATGTAAGATGGAGTGAGGAAAAAATACAGAGAGAACAACCTTGACGAAAGCACTGTTTTTTAGGCCCAGGAGAAAATGTCGTCATCAGGGTTTCTTTGTTTGGGGAAAGTGGATTGCTTTGTGTCATAAGGGTGATGTTGGAATAATGAGTTATTTACCTGCAGCTTGGTAATGATGTGAGGTGAGGTTAGAAAGGAAATATCAAAAGGACAGGTATTTTCAACCAGTCCCTGCAAACCTGTACTGTCCCTGCCTGCTTCAAAGTCTCCACTATTGTCCCTGTACCCAAAAAGGCAAGGGAGAATTCCTAATGACGACAGGCCTGGTGCCCTGACCTTTGTAGTCATGAAGACCCTTGAAAGGCTTGTGCTGCCAAGCTGAAAAATATCACAAACCCTCTGCTAGACCCTCTGCAGTTCGCATATCGGGCCAATAGATCTGTGGATGATGCAGTCAACGTTGGCCTGCACTTCATCCTCCAGCACCTAGACTGCCAGGGGACTTATGCAAGGATTTTGTTTGTTGATTTTAGCTCTGCATTCAACACCAGAGCTACTCCACTCCAAACTTTCCGAGTTGACTGTGCCCGAATCCCTCTGTCGGTGGATCACCAGCTTCCTGACAGACAGGAAGCAGCATGTGAGGCTGGGGAAGCACATCTCGGACCCGCAAACCCTAAGCATAAGAGCACTGCAAGATGAGTAATCTCCCCTCTCCTCCACTCTCTCTACACCAACGACTGCACCTCCACTGACTCCTCTGTCAAGCTTCTCAAGTTTGCGGACAACACAACCCTGATTGGACTGATCCAGGATGGGGAGGAATCTGCCAACAGACAGGAAGTGTCACATCTGGCGTCCTGGTGCCATCGCAACAACCTGGAGCTCAATGCTCTTAAGACAATGGAATTGATTGTAGACTTTAGGAGAGATCCCCCTCACCCCACTCACCATCAATAACACCATAATCACATCTGTAGAGTCTTTTAAGTTCCTGGGAACCATCATCTCCAAGGACCTCAAGTGGGGGGCTACCATCGACTCCACAGTCAAAAAGGCACAACAGAGGATGTACTTCCTGCGGCAGCTGAGGAAGCACAATCTGCCACAGGCAATGATGTTCCAATTCTACACGGCCATCGTAGAGTCTGTTCTCACCTTCTCCATCATGGTCTGGTTTGGCTCAGCCACCAAGCACGACACCTGGAGGTTGCAGCGAGGTTGCAGCGAGTCGTCCGATCAGCTGAGAAGGTTACTGGCTGCAACCATTGATGAACTGTACACTGCAAGGGTCAGGAAGCGAGTGGGCAAGATCATCTCTGACCCCTCTCACCCTGGCCACAAACTCTTTGAATCACTTCCCTCTGGAAGGCAAATCCGGACTGTCAAAGCTGCCATAGCCAGACATAAAAACAGCTTTTTTCCATGAGTAGTAGCTCTACTCAATAACCAAAATTCTGTAGCCTCCTTTTGCTCTGGTATTTTATTTAATTCACGTTTAATCAATAATGCTTTATTATTAATGTTGAATGTTTTATATATCATTCTTAACTGTCACTGTATGGCATGTTGTTACATGTGGGCAGAGCACCAAGGCAAATTCCTTGTATGTGAATACTTGGCCAATAAACTTATTCATTAATTCAAGGAGCCACTTGTAGTCAGCCACTTATGGAAAATGACATGGGGGTGTTGGAATATACACATGACCTTTAAACACTCAGGCAAAATTGGCTTGCAGGTCAAAATTATCATTTTCAGATGAAATCTGTGGAGAGGAAAAATGAGTCAATGTTTTGGGTCAATGATCTTTTGTCAGAGATTGGAACTGTACGAATGAAACCAGTTTTGTTGTTGCAATGGAAGTGGAGAGAGGTAGATAGAAATAAAAGGCCTGTGCTGTGACTTGGTGGACAACAGGAGAGAACGAGTGGCACAAGTACTGGAGGTGACAGCTAAAAGAGAGTGACAAAGGTTACTTAATAACACATAGCAGGACGTATAAATAGGAGGAACCCACTGAAATCTGAGATGCCAAAAAAAAAAGAGAATGGGGGAAAAAAATCTGAACAATGGAATTACTAGGGTGGAATCCAGCCAAAACTGTTGTAGCAAAATTATGTTCCACGTCTATAAATGGAACAGCTCCATCCAAGACCCCAAGAAATTGCAGCAAATTGTGGATGCAACCCATACCATCACACAAACCAACCTCCCATTTACTCCTTTTATACATCACGCTGCCTTGGCAAGGCCAGCAGTATTACCAAGATCAAGTCGCACCCTGGCCACTCTCTCTTCTCCCCTCTCCCAACAGGCAAAAGGTGTGGTGTAGAATTGTGAAAACGCACCTCTCAAGATTCAAGGACAGTTTCTTCCCAGCTGTTATCAGGCAACTGTATCATCCTACCACAACCAGACCTCAGTGCTAAATTAGTATCAACCTCTTTGTTGACCCTCAGACTATCCTTGATCGGACTTTGCTAGCTTTACCTTGCACTAAACATTATTCCCTTATCACATATCTATACACTGTAAATAGCTCGATTGTAATCATGTACTGTCTTTCTGCTGACTGGATAGCGCACAACAAAAGCTTATCACTGTACTTTGGTACACGTGACAATAAACTAAACAATCAAACTGTCAACTGCATTCCCCCCCCTCCTCCCACCACGCCACACCCCATGGACCTTGTTAGAAATCCCATTGCATCATTCATCTGTCATATAGCACTTGATTCCTGTTCAACATAGTTGTATTTTCAACAGTTTATGCTTAGTATCTTCTATTTCTCCTCCTCCACTCCTCTACTTCCATTTCTTCTTTTGTTCTTAGGATTGGGGCGTGAATGTTCAGGCTTCTACTTTTTTTCCGTTCTATTCAGGAATGTAAGTTAGGTTTTGCTATTATTTTTGCAAATGGGGATATTTTCAAGTATTTGGAAAACCCTTAGAAATGCATCAATTTCCAACTTCTCCATGCTGACCAGGATGTCCCACCTAAGCTCACCACATTTGTCTGTGTTTGGCCCATATGCCTCTTAGCTTTTTCTATCCACGAACCTGTCAATATTGATTTTTGGTGTTGTTATTGCCTCTACTGCTTCCTCCGGCAGCTCGTCTGTCAGATTAAAATGAAAAACCCAAAATAAGTTGTTTGGCTAGCGAATTAAAAACATCAAACTACTTGCAAAAATCATTGTCACCCCCCCCGCCCCCCTCCCCGAGTTAGCTACATATTTGACATCGTTGGTCTTGACATCCATTTTCATTTTGTCAGGCATCATTTGCACAATGTTATAAACGACGAAATGCAATTGCAGGGTGTGGTATAATCCTTTTTTTTTTTAAACGAGAAAGCGAACTTCAGGAAAATTCATTTAAACAGAAATTGAGCTACCCTTGCCTCAGTCTTTCACACTGACTAATGAGATGAGAGTTCATGAACATGATCTACAATAATGTACATAATTTACTCATCCGCAAGTCTGAAATGTGACATTGGGTGAGATATTGCTGCATGAGCTGATGCTGTCAGAATGTCACATATGCTTCTGATTATTGTAATAATACAGTGAACTGCAGAAGATGTTGAGTGACTGTCAAATCTCCATTTCTGCTGATAATGGAGGCCATAGGTGAGAGTAATCAGCCTGTCATAGCAAGCTGGCTGTTTTTGGTAGCTAGGTTTTCCACGCTGGGATCGAGACACTAACCTCTTAATCTGTCAAAACTAAAAATCGAGGAACATAACGAATGGCTTACCTCTAAATGCCCAATACTTTAAAAGCTACAATATTTCCTTTTTTTCATAATGGTACTCTTGTGTCTGCAGCAAACAAAAAAAAAATACTCATTGCTTTTAAAATCTTTTGCAGAATTAAATCTCTATCTGTTTACTTGCGGCATGTGAACATTTCACTCTGATATTTTCTCTTGCTTTGGGGATGTTGCATCTTTGTAATGATAATTATGTTGGGATTTAATGAATGCTAATCACCACTGATTTAAAATTGACCCATATTGATAACAGTGATTTATATTTTCGCAATAAGCACGACCTGCTACATTTCAGTAGATAAGCAATAGTTTTCAGAGTGTAAATAATAGTTATGTTATCTCATTCTGCTCTGGGTAGAGGTCGCAATAAGATTCATCCCATTTCCTCTTGCTCTTACTTCTGGCTTGTCTGTCGGGCATCACTGAGACACTGTCTAAACTGGTTATGTTCTCTAGCTTCAATCATCACTCCAATGCAATTACTCTGCAGAACTGCTAATCCCTGCCATTAGACACAATGGACTATAGATGCTAAAGCCCTGTTTAGAACACATAGTGCTGGAGTAGCTCTGTGGGTCAGACCGCATCTCTGGAAGGTGAAAGAAGGAACTGCTGATGCTGGTTTACACAAAAGGACACAAAATGCTGGAGTAACTCAGTGGGTCAGGCAGCATTGGTATAGGTGATGCTTTGGGTCTGGACTCATGATCCTGCTTGACGCAATGAGTTACTCCAGCATTGTAATGTATATAACCGAGAGACACCAAAACAAACACTTGGACAAACCATTAAAAACAAAAAAAAAGTAGGAATAACGAACACGCTGCTGGCAGGGCAGCCGACTCGCAGCGCCCCCAACAAGCACTTTGTGTCCTTTTGCATATTTAGAGGACATGGTGGGTGGCATTTTGGGTTGGGGACCCTTCTTCGGACCCAACATTAGTTTAACTATAGCCTTTTACCCTACATTAACAAAGATGGCACATAGTTAGGAAAGATCCAGCTGGTTCCGACTCTGCGTGTGCATGTACGTGCGCGCGTGTGTGCGCGGTCAGTCGATCCAGCTCGCGGTTTCATTGCAGACGGTGGATCCAGCTCGAGGTTTTTCAGGCGAGTGCCCTCGAGATTGAAGGTTGAAGACAGTTGCTGAAAGGTCGCGTCAGTGGGACAGGCCCTTAACTAATGTTAAATTTGCCATATTAACTAAGTAGCTAATTTTAAATTTGCCTGTTTGGAGGGTGAGGACTGGTTTCAAAATGAGTGCAAGAGATTACAGGAAATCAACTAATGTCAGCAAATTGTGTGATTTTTGTTTACACCAGGTACCCTTATTTTGGAGCCAATGTACCAAAACGTAATGCAAGCAAGCAGAGGTTCTGTGGACGAGATTAAACAAAGAGATAAAACAAATATTGTGGGCTGAAGGGCCTGTTCTTGTGTTGTATTTTTCTATGTTCAGAAGTTAAGTGCCACATAATGCATTTTTTATTCAAAAAAAGAATTGTTATATCCATAGGATCAAGAACCATTTTATTATCGGTGAAGGATAAAAAGGTATAGATTTGTAGCTTTGAGTTTGAGCTGTGAAGTGGTTCACATAAACCTTTAATAGATCTCAGCATGAACTGACTTTCTTAACACTTCTGTTCCTTCAGTGACAGATGCTTTCAATCCTGAAGTGCGCCATTCCAATTTTATATGTAAAATTATTCCATTGGACATTGTATGCACTTGCTCTAGAGTGTCTTTAGCATATGTGTATCTATGCAAGATTTAAAAGTAGCCATTTTCTCAGCTACTTAGCACCTTTTTTTTTACAGAATTTTGTTAAAATGTTGCTTTTTATTTTTTATTGTGCCTCTATGTATACAAAACGTGAGCATTTACGGATCTCACCTTGGTAATGGTACATTTCAGATATATGGTTGATTGTCTGATTTTCATAAATGCAGCAGAGTTGCTGTCTTATAGCGCCTGAGACTTGAGTTTGATCCAGTCTACGGGTGCTGTCGGTACGGGCTTTGTACGTTCTCCCTGTGACCACATGGGTTTTCCCTGGGTGCTCTGGTCCCCCCCCCACTCCAAATACGTACAGGTTTGTTGGTTAATTTGGTTTCTGTACATTTTTCTATGCTATATCTCTAAACTAAACTAAACGTGCCTCTGGTCACCACACTACAGAAATCAATAGTGCTTTATTTGTGACATATGCAACTGCACAGGGAAATTAATTTTGCCTATATTACACATGTGGGCACCACCATTTTTTGGCACCAATATTCAGTCCGGTTGACCCACGAGCTCAAAATTCTGGAGCAGTTCCCATGAACTGACGTCCCTCATCTTTCCTTGTCCAGCCATCTTTGTGTCCTGGAGTGAAAGGATTGCACCAGAGTGGGTGAAGAGGAGATTCACCAGGATGTTGCCTGTGTTGGAACATTTCAGCTGCGAGGACAGACTGAGTTTGTCTTCCTTAAAGGAGAGAAGGCTAAGGGGCCACCCAATTGAGGTATAAAACATATAAGAGGGTAGAGCTAAAGTGGAGAGGGAGAAACCTTTCCCTTTAGCAGAGGTGTCTATGATTAATGGACATAGCTTGAGGAAAAGAGGGAGGAGATTCGAGGAAGAATATTTGCTGAGACCTGGAATGTTCTACCCGAGATTGTGATGAGAGCAATTTATTTATATTATACAGCAATGACTGTAAAACATAAATACGCATTTAATGACAATTTGAAATGTCATTGCATACAAGACTATTGGATGAATGCTGCAGCATAGGATAAATGTACATAGTTAATGATGTCCTGCATAATCATGGTAAACAGAAGAGCCCTTCTGCGCTTTATGGCCACATCTAGTCATTTCAAGAGAGCAACAGGCTAGGCTAGGTAGGGTTCTAGTATTCAATATCTGGAACTGGACATAAAGAGTGAACGGTCACTGGTTCATATGAAAACCTAATTAAATGTGAATTACCTGCTTTTGGTAGAGATTAAAACATAATCAAGGCATGCAATTTTTATAATGTATGGTTACATCTTAATTTTTCTTATTTCCTTTGATTTAAATATTAGTTTTATATTTATCTCTTGAAAATGATGATGCCTTGTTTTGAAGTACATTTATTTCTATATAAATTTATCCGTCAGTTTCTTTGAAAGTAATGGAAAGTATTTTAAGTATTTTTTCTAGATTACCTGCATAGTACAAAAATGCATAAACTGAGACGCCAGTTTGTCTTGTTTAAAGCATTTTCAATATATTATGACAAACGTAATAGAGCTGCAGTTCTCTATATATTTTGATCAGGAATCATCATGATCTTTAGCATGATTCTTCTCGGTCACTCCAACTGTAATCTTTTGCTGAATGCGTAATAATGAGATAGCAAATCATTTGAATTAGTGTCGTTATCATTGTCAGAATGTTATCTTGGGATTCTTTTATCTCTAACACGAACATTTCACAGGACTTTGCAGATGCACTCCCAAATCAAAAATGCCGCACGTCTTCCCTGTGCTCAACACACACTGGGAGCTTTTAGAAAATAAGTTGTCAAGCTGCAAAGGTCAAATGAGAATGGATCATTTTCTGGTGTGCCAATGCACAGCACCCAGCTTCCACGAACCACTATGTAATTGTCCTTTTCATTCCGGTAGATCATGGAATAGGTGATGGTTCGGGGGGGCTGAGATTGCAGCAACAATGTGTCTTTTTTTTCTAAAGCAGCATCTACATTAGGTTCTTGTCAACAGGGTTTTATTTGTGGGTGACTTTAACTTCCCCAATATTGACTGGGACTTGGTGTCAAAGGCTTAGACGGGGCAGAATTTGTGATGTGTATATCTGTTGATTCCAGATCTAATAGGAGGAGGGATGGTATATCTCCATCTTTTCTTTTCTTCTTTCTTTTCTCTTGCACTTCTTTGGTAGCTTAGGGGTCTTTTTCTCGCTTTTTCTTATTTTACTTCTCTTTCTTCATTCTCTTTTTATCTTTTTTTTCCGTTTTCTTTTTTGTTGATTTAGGTTCTAACGTTAAAAATGAAGCTGTACAATAATTGTATAACTGTTGTGTCGATCGCCTTATCCTTGTACAATCGCTTCTAATAAAAATAAATTAAAAAAAAAGAACAGTGGAGTCCAAACCCTTCTTTACTTGTATACAACTCTGTGTGGGTGGCGTCAGGTCCACTCGAGCTCTTAACAGCCTCTCGCAAACAGAACAGAAGGAAAGACAACCGACACGCCCAAACAAATTACATACAGTTTTATAACCCTAAACGGAGGTGGGGACACTAAAGGCATGAAAGTGCAATGGGGTGGCCATCCCTACATGCCAATCACTTCTTAGATAAGAGATTGCATTACGAGTCACTTACTTTGCTTACTTACAATACAATGTATATCAAAACCTTTTAACACCCTTATACTATGTATAAACTCAAAATCCACTACCCATTCACAGACCTGGGTTTAGCATCTGTTTAACAGAAACCTAGACTTACCGGCACTGGGGCTTCACAGGAACAGAAACTGTTGGGAGCTTCTTCAGAAACCCAGACTTGATGGAACCATTTAGATCACATGGGCCTCCTGCACCTGTTGCCCCTTTGTCATCTCAGCAAAGCTTGAGGAGTAAGTCTCCCAACCAAGGATTTTCCACCTCCTGACTTTTCATGGGCGTGGATCCTTTTGAGCCCATCACATCAGCATACTTTCTTCTTGTGACCAGTTGTCCAAGGAATATGAATGGCAGCAGTGTCTATGAGAGATTTCTCACAAAAAGAAAACGTTAGCAGTTTAAATGACATTACTGATAATTTTACAATGGTGAAGGTGGACCCAAGCATTCCTCCCTTCCACCTTAGCAGCAGTCGGGTTTGTGAAGAGGACCTGATAAGTTCCTTCCCATCGAGCATCCAAACCTTTCCTTACCCACTTCTTCACCACCACAAAATCACCGTGCTCAACTCTAGACGAGGCATTTAAAGGTGGTAGTTCAATATACGTTGTTCGTACCCTGGAATGTAAACCCTTTATACATTGGCCAAAGATAAGACATAATCAGTCATTTCTGTGGCCATATAATGGAAATGAACAACTCTAGAGGTATTTTGGTTCCATGTGGTTCTGAGTGGATGACCATAAACAATTTTGGCTTGGCTCAAGCCTGCTCTCCCTGCTGGTGTACAGCGCATCTGGAACAATGCTATAGGAAGTAATTTAAGCCAATTAATCCTAGTCTCCGCTCTTAATTTAGCAAGTTTCATTTTTAATGTCTGGTTAGCTCTTTTAACAAGTCCAGCAGCCTGTGGTCTATAGGCTAACTGCTGCTGGATACCCATTTGTTCATAAAACTCTCTATTCACTTGTCCTACAAAATGAGGACCATTAACTGAATTTAGCTAAATCAGAATTCTGTATCTCGGAATAATCTCTTTCATGAGCACTTTGACCACTGTAGAAATGTTGTTGTCCACTATAGGATAAGCTTCAATCCATTTACTGAATATGTCCACAATTACTAACACATAATTATATCCCTGACATTTTTCCAACTCAATTTAGTCCATTTGGAGGGTATCAAAGGGACCTCCTATGGGCAAGGGATTTCCCACTTCCACAGTGTATGCCTTTCCTTGGATTATGTTGCTGACAGATCAGACAACGGCTACTAAAACTTTGTGCCAGTGATTGCATCCTCGGATGCCACCATGTAGCTAATAGTATATCTCCGGTTACTTGAGCACCACAATGAGTTGCAAAATGCACACAATCAATGACCCACATTGCTAATTTGTCAGTCATCCAAGTTTGTCCTGCCAGGGTAACCCACAATCCCGACAAACAATCAAACGTACAATTACTTTGTTTCCATAATTTTACATCTTTCTCAGGAGCATCCCCCTGTAACCTAACGACGTCTTTGATATTTGGCATTGGTTTTTCCGAGGGAGACTTGTCTTTATCTACATGTTTAGTCTGCCTCATCATTTTAGGTATAACCACCCTGCGCTCCAGGGACATTTCTTTAGCTTCTTGGTCTTCACGCCAATTTCCTATATCTACTGGGGTTTGACCTTTAGTATGGGACTACATTTTATCACAGCAATTTGTTTCGGTAACATTAAGGCTTGCAACAGGTCTGATACTCATTTTTGGTTGGATATCAGTGTTCCTGCTGAAGTCAGGAATGCTTTGTTCCTACATAACTGGCCAAAGCCATGGACCACTCCAAATGCATACCTAGAGTCGGTATAAACATTCACTTATATTCTTCCCTGCGATACAGGCTCTTATTAAGGCAAACAGTTCTGCTTGTTGGCAGAGAATGGTACTCCTATATTACCGGTTTGATCTACAATGGCATATCCAGAAAGCCTTTCTCCTAACGGTCCGATTGATGCACTCCCATCCACATATAGGGTTAGGTCAGGGTCTGCCATAGGAATATCCATGAAATCTTCTCGAACAGAAGTGTTCTCCTTGATTACGAATAGGCAGTCATGCCCTGATTACGTCTGTTCTTCCGGTGGTTTATCAAGAAAGGATGCTGGATTAATGGCAGTACAAAATTTGAACTTCAATTTAGGGTTGTTTAGCAAATATATTTTATACTTGTATAGCAATGGTGAGGTGTTGGGTTTGCAGTTGTTCTAACAAGGCAGCAACTGAGTGAGAACTCCATATTGTCATGTTCTATTGTAAGGTCAAATTAGCAGCTGATTGTAAACTGTTGTAGATCACAGTCAAAATCTGTATGCAAATAGATGTCCTCATGCTACAGGATCAAACTTTGAGGAGTAGTAGGCTACCGGTCGATGTTTGCCTCCATGTCTCTGGGTAAGAACTGCAGTGGAGCAATCAGAAAGGATTGTACAATATAATTGGAATGGTGGATCATAAAGTGGCCGTCCTAATGCTGGTGCCTGTAATAAAGATTTCTTCAGATTTTCAATGGCTTCTTGAGCTTCTTCAGACAATTGAAAGTTGCACTCCATACTAGTATATGGTGTTCATTTTTCAGTGCCCAGAGCAATGTTAGGTATCCACTGTCGACAATAGTTTATCATGCCGAGCCATTGTCTCATTTGTTTTGCCTCCTGTGGTGCGGGGAATTCACAGACTGCTGTCTCCTCCCCTTCCTCAACCCCCCTGCTGTCTCCTCCCATCCCCCAGCCTTCGGGCTCCTCCTGCTTTTCCCTTTCTTGTCCCCACCCACCCCCGCCCCCGATCAGTCTGAAGAAGGGTTTCGGCCCGAAACGTTGCCTATTTCCTTTGCTCCATAGACGCTGCTGCACCCGCTGAGTTTCTCCAGCTTTTTTGTGTAACCTTGAATTCACAGACTGGTTCGACTCGGCTGCTCAGCAAACTTTGTTCGGTTGCTGATAATATCACACCAAGGAACTTCACCTTCAGCTGGGCCATTAATACCTTTGATTTGGAGACTACATATCCCAGTTTTGATAAATGATTTTATAGTTGAGTGATATCTTCGCGGTTGCTTTGTGCATCCGACTACAAGTAAATCATCCACATACTGTATTAGGGTGGAGCCACATTGAAAGCTTAAGGTTTGCATCTGTCCCTGGAGAGACCTAGAAAATAAAGTTGGAGAATTCACAAATCTTTGAGGCAATCGAGTCCATGTGTACTGTTGTCCATTGTAGGTGAAGGCGAAGAGGTACTGACTGTCCTTGTGCAGAGGTAGGGAGAAGAAGGCATGTTGCATGTTGTAAATCCACAATCAAAAAGATCTGTGTCTGTGCTGCAATTTAGGCTAAGATGTGAGCTAGATTAGAAACCATTTGCATGAAGTGGTTCTACTATTGGCATTAATGGACTGCAAATCCTGAACCAATCTGTACTGATCCGGTTTCCCTGCTTTAGGTACTGCAAGGATAGGCGTGTTGCAATAGGATTGACATTTAACTAGAACTAGACTAAGTGGGACCCGTTGGGTCCCAGCATCACACAGGAGGGCTGGTCATCCAATGCAATATTCCACCTCTCCACCAATTCTAATATTGGTGGCCAGTTGGGGGGGTGGGGGGGGGGGGGGGGGTTCCAGAGGGCTAGTATGCAAATTGTGCGCCAAATGGATTCTTGGGCTGGCGTCTCAGTCAATCAAGCCTGTTGTGCTGGCAACTCACTCACTCACGGCTGGTGGGCTGGTAGTTGACTCACGGCTAATCCTTGAAATTCTATTTCAAGCAGGGTGCAAGGCCACCAAATTCAAGTGCAGTCTCATACCATTTAAAGTAGGGTGCAAAGCCACTAAAGACAGCGAGTCGTGACCTCTCCCTCCTCCATCTTGCAGAGACTGAGCCACACCCACATTTCCTGGTTTTATAACCCCTCCCCCCCCCCACCGGAAAAGGTGTGGCTTTCATGGAGTGATTGACAGGAGAGAGATTCTCAACATTTAAAAAAAAACTAATAACACTTTTATTTTTCATTGATGGGAAGAATTCTCTGCACCTGCTCAGCGAAGGGGGCCTGAGTAAGATGGCCAAAAATCACAGCCGTAAGTGGTAGCGTTTTATCTAAAATCAATATACAGTGCAAACAGGAAGTAAGTGCATTTACAGAAGTGCCTTTTAACTTGAAGCCAAAGCACCCAAGCCGCCATTTGCAGTAAGTAGTGCCTTTCAACTTCATGCCACCATTTGCAGTAAGTGGTGCCTTTCAACTTCAAGCCAATACACCCACGCCACCATTTGCAGTAAGTAATGCCTTTTAACTTCAAGCCATTGCATCCAAGCCCCCATTTGCAGTAAGTAATGTATTTTAACTTCAAGCCATTGCACCCAAGCCACCATCTGCAGTAAGTAGTGCCTTTCAACTTCAAGCCGCACCCAAGCCATCATTTGCAGTAAAAGTAGTGCCTTTTAACTTCAAGCCAAAGCTCCCAAGCCTCCATTTGCAGTAAGTAGTGCCTTTCAACTTCTAGTCAAAGCTCCCAAGCCACCATTTGCAGTAAGTAGTGCCTTTCAACTTCATGCCACCATTTGCAGTAAGTAATGCCTTTCAACTTCAAGCTATTGCACCCAAGCCACCATTTGCAGTAAGTAGTGCCTTTCAACTTAATTCCACCATTTGCAGTAAGTAGTGCCTTTCAACCTCACGCCAATGCACCCACACACCCCCATTTGCAGTAAGTAGTGCCTTTCAACTTCAAGCCACACCCAAGCCATCATTTGCAGGAAGTAGTACCTTTCAACTTCAAGTCAAAGCTCCCAATCCACCATTTGCAGTAAGTAGTGCCTTTCAACTTTATGCCAACATTTGCAGAAAGTGGTGTCTTTCAACTTCAAGCCACACCCAAGCCACACCCAAGCCACGATTTGCAGTAAGTAGTGCCTTTCAACTACAAGCCAAAGCAACCAAGCTACCATATGCAGTAAGTAGTGCCTTTCAACTTCATGCCAAAGCAACCAAGCCACCATTTGCAGTAAGTAGTGCCTTTCAACTTCAAGCCACACCCAAGCCATGCCAACCAGGGGAGGGGAGGGGAGGGGGAAGCCAAAGCAACCAAGCCACCTTTCTGGAGTGCTAGTATGAACCATTTTAGAACCAATAGACATTTTTTTTGCAAGCTTTAGAACCAAATAGAGACACTTTTGCAAGCTTTAGAACCAATAGACATTTTTTTGCAAGCTTTAGAACCAATAGACTTTTTTTGCAAGCTTTAGAACCAATAGACATTTTTTGCAAGCTTTAGAACCAATAGAGACACTTTTTGCAAGCTTTAGAAACAATAGACAGTGACCCTCTGCCTTCCTCCATCTTGAAGAGACTGTGTGGCACACCACTTCCTGGTTTTATAGTCCCTCCCCCATGCCACGAACGGGGGCAGCAGAGAGAATGGGGAATTTTGTAAAAATGTTAATATCTCCGTCATTTTTAATCGACGGGAAAAATCCTCGGCACACATGCGGCGGAGGGGGGCTCTGAGCAAGGTGGCCAAAAATGACAGCCATAGGTGGCGGCGTTCTCTTGGAAATCGCAGCACAGATGGCCAAAACTGGTCAAGAACAGACTTTTAGTAATATAGAAGAGGCTGTGTTCTAGCAATCCTTGAATTAACTTATCAATGCTTGGTATTGCCTGCTGCTTCAGGGGGTATTATAATACATTTTATTATGGACTCGAGGTCCAAACAAGGGGCAACATTACTTTAAAAAATGCATTGCATATTAAAAAATATATCATAAAGTACATATAAAATCTTAGTATATCACTTATAAAAGCATCATAAATTATATTTAAAAAAAACCCACAATACATAAGTTAAAAATCCAGATTAAAAGAATGATCAATGTCCTACAACGAGACAACGATACCAGTGTCTCCACAACTGGGATTCGTAGCGTGTAGTGCTAACCCTTATTTTTGACAAGACCACAATAATTACATTTTTAGTCATTTATCCTGCAAATGAATTTATACATGTGATTTCTTAGGATAGCTTCTAAAGTACTGACTCCTGCAGCCACAAACATATTATTGGCACTACACCATCTAGGTTTCCTTAGCAGTGTTCTCATGGCATCGTTATATGCCACCTTTAGTCTCTGCAAACGTGTCTTTCCATAGTTCAATCACAGGTGCGCAGTGTAGAGTGGTGTGCGGTATGCTCTAAATAGCGACATCTTCACCACATCTGCACATGCACCAAATTTACGCAAGAGAATATTCACCTGTACATACAGCATGCATCGTTGCCTATAAATATCCTCATCATCTGTCATTTGTTCTGTAATAATATGCCTGTAATAATCGTACTGTTGTATAGAAGGCAGTTACATTTTTCTGGAGAGATACCTGGATGGGATCAATCTGAACACATCCTACCTGAGTAGGGTCTTCTGCCCTCACCTGTGGGTCCACATACTCTTGTACCTCACTCGCCAGATGATGGTGTAACTGCATTTTTACCTTCCTTGGTGGGTGATAGAATTGAACAGTACAATTATTAGGCAGTTCTTGTTCTTGGCTCAAGTTTGGATTTGCCAGACTGATTGCTCGCTTAACCATGGCTCCTAAATCCTTTGCATGAGATGGAAAGTTCACCTTCTTTGTTATATGCGGGACAACCCCAGAAACCTGCTTCCACACTGCAGAAGGTACCTCAGCATATTCTGCTGTTCCCTGTGGTCCAGTTACTAATGTCAAAAGGTTTACATCCCACCTAGTTTCTTCACGGGATTTGAAAAAGTTTTCCAGCTTGATATTTCTACCACTCCAATCATATGCTAAGGTGATATGAGCGGGGGCTTATTAGGTGTCACTGACAAGTAACACTGTCTCTTAGGGACTGATGGGGGTCAGTCATTCCGTTGTCTCCACACTCAATTTTCAACTGGAATACACATAGCATATCTCGAGCTAACAGATTGCAATCCAGACCCGTGGTAATTACGAATTGATGCTGCACTGTCTTGCTTTGGTATGTTGCTTCAACTGGTACAGAGATAGGGTATTGGCATACTTGCCATTGGAATGCGGACAGGCTCTGGGTTTCGTTAGATTTAGGACATTTGGAAATGGACTGAATAGATGACATGGATGCCCCTGTATCTACCAAAAAGGTGCATCCTCTTCCCTCTACTTGCAATGATAAAATAGGTTCATCATCAGTATTGCACACGTTCATCACTAAATTGGCCAGCCAGGTCTGAGAAAACTGATTATTCTGGGAAAAGGAAATAGGTGACATTTCGGGCCAAAACCCTTCTTCAGACTGATGAGGTTTGAAGACTGGAGGGTTTCGGCCCGAAACGTCACCTATTTCCTTTGCTCCATAGATGCTGCTGCACCCGCTGAGTTTCTCCAGCATTTTTGTGTACCTTCGATTTTCCACCATCTGCAGTTCCTTCTTGAACACTTAGTCTGGGAAAAGTTTGTTTGCCTCCCCTATCCTCGATTCCCTTGCCAACCTCCCCTTCACACTTGCTGATAGCCCCCTCCTTCCTGTTTTTGTGTTGGACACTCCCTGCTCCAATGATCATACCCGCCACAGCTATAGCAGCGGTCTGGTCCCTGGTCCCAACGCTCAACTCACTCTAAAATATGGCTTTGGGGAAACATAGGGTTGGCTGTGAGCGGGGGCATATACCTCATGGGGGTAGCCTGTGCATCGTTCATGGGCAGGTGGTTCCTGCATCTTCTATCGCACAGAACTGGGGTCCTGTCTGATATTTGCTAGTATCTTTTGGTATCTCATTTTTCATGACATATTCAGTTTTTACTTTAGTCTAAGGCTGGTTTTCCTGTAACTTATTATCTTTCCAATGGTATCTAACGACACGGGCCATTTGACTCGGACTATTCTTAGACCAGTCCATGTTGTTCGTCTTTATTGCTTCTGCCACAGCGGTTGGCAGGCAGTTCATCAAAATTGCACAATACTGGGGAGAATTTGCACCGTTCCGATAATGAACCTATCCCGACTGGTCTATATACATTTCCAAAAATCTCTCCAGTAAGTCGTCTGTCCCCTCTCCTCTCCACAGTCTGATGTCCAAAATACTAGAAATATCAAGTGGCTTCTGCAGAGTGATGGTAAAGGCAGCTAGGATGGCATCCTCTTGTATCGTGCTAAGGGCGAACAGGTAAGCTAGTGCATCGTGAGTTGGGGATCCCAAGTTCACCAAAAATCTTGCATGTTCTGCTGGAGTTATAACCTGTTGTACTAAAGCCCACAAATCTGCATGGTATACTCTTATGGTAGTTCGGGGGTAATCTATAAATGAGGCGGGTGACTTTTTCCTATCAGGCTACCGGCTCAGTATGGTCATCATTTCATTCGGCTTCCACAGGGAATATACATTTATTATTTGAGTGTTTCCAGCTCCAATTGCAATAGCTGGATTAAAAGTGGGGTTAGGCATTTCTATAACCGGGAATTGGCGGTGAGAGTCATCGCTCAACTCTCTTGTCTACCCTTGCCTCGGGCTCAGCCTCATTGTCACAGGAGGTTAAATCACTTTCACTCTCCGATTCTTTGTTCTCGGTTTTAGGGGGAAGGTGATATTTTACATAGGAATGGTTCCGTTCTCTCAGTCTGCATTTTTCCCTTCTAGGTTTAGGGGGTTCCTGAACTGGTTCTGGATCTTGTGGTAGAGGCATACATCTCCTAGTTTTGCTCCTTGTACCGAACGCACCCGGGTTTCTGCCAATCTCGGGGCTGTTGGGGTCAGGGAATTCTGAGTTGTTGTTGTAGGGAACGCAGGTGGTGTTACAGGATCAATATATGCAGGAGATGTAGGAGGTGCATAAGGTAAACAATTCCTAATATGGACACTTTCCCAATCTTCTAAGTACACAATGTCTCCCTCATCCAAGCCAAAGCCAACCATTGGATCATGCAATTCTATTTCACTATATTCCTTTAACTCATCTGTGGTCCACTTGGACTCCCGTTCTTTATATTCGCTGTAAACACAAGTACATTCCCTTTTCTGTATATCCATAGGCTTAATCATTCCTTTTTCATTGGTATCTATTCCTAGCTTTAAAGCCGTCTCTTGCCATCTCGCCAACATCGCGTCTTCTCGCTGATCCTTCAACTCCTGATAGTGTTGTCTCCAGAGACCAATAAGCCTCTTAGCATTAACATTCTGAGTATACCTTCGAATTATCTTCTCTATGTATTTCACGCTTCCAGGGTTTCAATACCACCCTCGGGCCACAATTCACACCATAGTTTTTCATTCAGTTCCAGACAAATGGTTCAATCGTTCCACCTCCTCTGGGTGTTTAGTACAAAGTATCTGCAGTAGGCTATCAGGATCAGTCTCAGTATCTCGGTGATTACCCATTTCTGCCAGCAATCACACAAAAGATCGATCTACGCACAACTCAATGCAGCCAGTATTTCACACATAACTATCTCCAATCAAATGAGGCCCCACAATGTTCACACGCAGTTCTTCTCAAAGCTTCTTAAAGTGGTAAATTAAAGTGGTAAACACACAATGTATTAAAGCGGTACCATAGTAGCAAAATCACCCGAACTTAATCGCACAATCTTAACCAAAAGCATATATTCCTACAATATACGAACAAAATCACACTTATGCTATAATACAAAAACGAAGTAAAATATAATATATGAGCATATAATTAAAAGTGGTAAATTACACAATAGCAGCTATAATACAGAAGTATATTACAGTCATAAACAAAAGCATTCAATATGAACACTCCAAATTTAGCAGAATTTAGGATTGAAGAATTTGCCTCGCACAAATCCAAGAATATCACAGATACGTCTTCCCAATTCAGTATTAATTTTTACAGTAGCTAAGCCAATCTACCTTAGTACTGATTCTCGGTACCAACAGGGACTCAAACCCGTCACAGACAGGGACTCAAACCCCAGGGACTCAAACCCTCCTATCTGCAAGATACTGGGCTCTCAGCACTAATCTTTAAAGTGAATCTGTCATCTCACCTCAGCGCTGGCTCTCAGTACTTACCCCACTTAGTACTGAACCTTCCCAGTATTGTTTTTCAAGGAACCCTGTCAATTTAAACCCCATTACCGGGTGGGGACTCACCGGGACCTTAACCCATCTAAGGTGGGGACTCAAACCTGCTAGGGACTGATCTTGTGAGCCTGACCCTCACCCAAACCTGGGACTCTAACCCCTTAAGGTGGGGACCCGAACCCTCCAGGGACCTGACCTTGTGAGCCCTCCCTCACCTAAACCTGGGACTCTAACCCTTCCAAGATGGGGACTCGAACCCTACAACCCTCACCCAAACCAGTGTTCACCAGGCTACTAACTTCAATTGATCTCGCCGGGTATCCAAGCACAAGTCAATGAATGACCAATTTTTTACCGGATTAGCAGAGCGGGGATAACCGATGCAGCAAAAACTACTCACACCGGGGGCCCAATTTCTCCTCCCACGATCCGAGATGACTTAGCTCCTCAATCGCAGACTCGCATTGGCAATCCGTTGAGATTCTGGACGAGCTCCCCAAATGTTGATTCCGGATCTAATACTCTCTCCCTTGTCTGGTTGAGTAAACCACTGAATTGAACACTGGAGTCCAAACCCTTCTTTATTTGTATATAACTACGCAGGGGCCGGCCTCGGATCCACTCACTCGAGCCTTTAGCAACCTCGCGCAAACAAAACAGAAAGAAAGACAACCGACACGTCAAAATGAATTATATACATTTTTATACCTCTAAACGGAGGCGGGGACACTAAAGTCGCAAAAGTGCCTTACAGATAAGACATCACATTAAGAGTCACTTACTTTGCTTACTTACAATACAATGTATACCAAAACCTTTTGACACCCATATACTATGTATAAACACAAGATCCACTACCCAATCACAGACCTGGGTTTGTTAGCGTCTGTTTAACAGAAACATAGACTTAATGGCACCTAGGGCTTCACAGGAACAGAAACTTGACTTTTTTCACAAAAGCTTGACTTTTTTCACAGAAGCCTGCCATTTCCAAAGTACCCATACCCCTGCATATTACCATATCGAAGACTATTATTGAAACAATATGTGGATAGCCCAACCCGAGAAGGGAACATACTGGAATTGAGCCTGGCCAGGTGACTGGTTGTTCAGTGGAAGAGCATTTTGGGGATAGTCACAACTCCATTAGTTTTTAAATTCTTTTGAATAGGGATAGGAGGTTTGGACCTTGCTAGAAGTTAATAAATTGGAAAAGGGCAAATTACAATGTTATTAGGCAGGAGCTCGGGAGGGACCGTGCACTGGGAGCAGGTGTTATTATTGGGTGTCCATATTTGCAGTAAAGGAGGGATAGCAAAGAATGGGATCCTTGGACGAACAAAGAGGTTGTAAATTTGGTCAAAACAAAGGGAAGCATATACAATAGTTGAAATCAAACAAGGCCTTTGAGGAATATAAAGCCAGGAGGAAAGAACTCGAGCCACATTAGTGAGTCAGATGAATGAAAACTACAAAGCTTTTTATACCCACGTTAAAAAGGTATACAGGGAGAAGGTAGGATTGCTCTCGGATAAAGGAAGGAATTTGTGCTTGTGGTTGGGAGAAGAAGGTCAGGTATTAAATTAATAGTTTGCATTCATATTCACCAAGGAGAAGGACATGGACGGTAGAGAGATCAGTGCGGAGAATACTAATTTTCATGTAATGTTCACCTATTCATGTTCTCCAGAGATGCTGCCTGATCCGCTGAGTTCTCCAACATTTTGTGTCTTTCCTGAGTTTCAAATCTGGTCCAGTAGGCTCCTTTAAGAGCAGTACAGTGGCGTAGCAGTAGAGTTGCTGCTTTACAATGCCTGGGACCCGGGTTTGATCCTGATTACAGATGATGTTTGTATGTTTTCCCTGTGATCACGTTAGATTTCTCTCGGTACTCTGTTTTCCTCGCACACTCCATGGGCATACTGGTTTGTGGGCTTATTTGGCTTCAGTAAAAAATTGTGAATTGTTCCTCGTTTGTAGGATACCGCAAGTGTACGGGATGATCTGTAGTCGGCGTGGATTCCGTGCGCCACACGGCTTGTTTCCGCGCTGTATCTCTAAAGTCTAGGGTAAAGTCTGAAGTGATGGTGAAACAAGCCTCACAAGTGTCACAAGTGCCTGCTTCCCAGGATAGCTCCCAACATGGCATCAAGTGTGCATCCTCGGATGCTATTGCAGGTATCCAGGCATTGCACATTGTTACTATATCAGGCACAAGAGCAACCTAAAGGAGCGGTTTGGTCGAGTTAAGTCTGCAATTTTTGCCTCTGATTGATTTTTCATTGAAACTGAATCTCTGTGCACAAAAGGAGCTGCCAGGAGAACCAAGTGGTCTTCAAAGTTGGGCATCAACTGCCCACACTCATTACAATGAGATAAATTGGAAACTGTAAGACTGAACATAATTATTTCCTCCCTCTCCACAGCAATCTCAAGGGACAGGTGTACCTGAGACTGTTACAGCTTTTCCAAAACGATTCATAATGGTGTCATCTTATTCTTGGCAAGCAATTTTTTGTTATCATTGCCCCTTTACTGTCATGATTACTGCTTCTCCACCAGGCCTTTTCCGTTTATGCTGATGATCTTAATCCAATCCATTTGCTGTCAGACATAGAATTCTCTTCTCTCAAAAGGCATTGAGCCAGAAAGGGAACAAGATGAACGATTGATATTTAATGCTGAGAATGGTATTTTAATAACCAATGATGATATTCAGCAGAAAGCCTCATTTTTTTTGTAAACGACATGCTTGTCAGCGATGTCACTGAATGTGTTGAGACGTTTTTCATAACCACAGTCCAAAGCATATGGTAGGAATGAAACAGCATCAATGCCTCCTGAGTGAAAAGTACAATCTGATGCAAGTCTGTTTTCATTGAGCGTGGTGTCAGTACTTGTCTCCTTGGAAAGACACCTTGGTGTGATAAACCTGAAAATAACTGGTTGTAAAGGCAAGGTGTAGATAGCATTCACCCAGTGAGACAATAGTCTTTTAAATAACAGATGGACTTTGTTTAGCATTTAATCGTGTGTGTGCAGCATGAAAAATTCAACTCACTAACCTCTTTTAAAACCGAGCAGCCTTTGGTACCAATTTACGGATTTTCTCTTTAATTTCCATTCAAACCGAGAATAAAAATGAACTACTGCAAAATGTTATTTTTAAATGCAACTAGACTAAGTGGGATCCATTGGTTCCCATGTTCACACGAGAGGGCTGGTCTACCAACACAATATTCCACCTCTCCACCAATTCTAATATTGGTGGCCAGTGGGGGGGGGGGGGGGGGGGGGGGGGGGGGGGGGGGGGGGGGTTGTATGGATGTTGTGGGCCGAAGGGACTGATTTCCAAAGGGCTAATATGGACAAATGGATTCTTGGGCTGGCAGCTCAGTCATTCAGGCCTCAGGTCACTGGTGGGCTGGCAGCTCAGTCACTCAGGGCTGGTGGGCTGGCAGCTCAGAAACTGCCAGAAATTCTGCTCAAAACATGTGAGAGACTGTGAGAGAGAAGGGGGAGAAGGTGGAGAATCAATTTTAGACATTTTTCATCTTTTTCTACAGATCACCGCAGTGAAGGAGGAAAGTCTATCCTGGCCTGGATCTCACAGGTAGCCAATTAAGGGAGGGAGATAAATACTGGGGTGAAGTTTAATACTTGCAGGGGAAATATTTACTGATGGGGCGAAGGGACTCCTCCTGGGCTAGTACATGTCTGATGGGCCGAAGGGACTTAAAAAACCCAGTGAAATCTCAGTGAAAGGCACTTTATGTGTACTTTTCCTGGCCTGGCACGGGCCTTTTGGGCTAATCCTGGGCTCTTCCTGGGCTAATACGGGCAATTGGAGCAAAAAGGACAGTTTTCTGGGCTAATAGGGGCCTTGTGGGTCAAAATGAGTGGTTTCAGGTATGCCAAAGGTGGGCTGGCAGTTGGGCTGGCAGTCACACTCACTCAGTTCGCTCACTCATTCAACTCACTCAGCTTCAGTTCACCATTCACATGCAGGGTTGAAACGGCTGACTATAAAAATTCACAAGCAAAAGGCACCGAACTCACAGTTCAGTTCAGATCATTCAGTGGATGTTCAAGTCAGTTGATACCACTTCAAGCAGGATCAAGGCCAGTCATGACCTCTCCCTCCCAGCTTCATACCATGCAGCAGACCACTGAGCCACACAAAACCCCACTTCAGGGTTTTATAACAGCCAGACAGTCCCCCCCTCCCCCACCAGAGAAAGGTTTTATAACCCCTCCCCCTCCCACTAGAAAAGGTGTGGCTTTCAGTGCGTGATTGACAGGAGAGAGATTCTCAACATTCTATGACAGGAGAATGTACAAAGCCTGGAAAAAAGGTTCTGACTATCTACCCAAAAAAGCAGGAACGGGGTACTGATTTTGGATGATCAGCCATGATCATATTGAATGGCGGTGTTGGCTCGAAGTGCCGAATGGCCTACTCCTGCACCTATTTCTTATTTTCTATGTTTCTATAATTCTATAAACTTCTTTCAGGTCTCTCCTGAACCTCTGAATTTCTACGTTTCAGTGTGTGAGCTTGGTTCAGAGTTGCGGCCTTTTGAGTTAAAGATTGTGATTTCTAAGGCTCCAATTGCACTTAGTGGAGCACAGAGTTGAGGCTGATATTCTGTTTTGGTGCTACAGGAACCTCACACTGAAGCATTTTCCTTCTGAGATGATACTTAACTAAAATTCCATTAGGGAGCTTCAGTGAGTGCTAGGCTGGCTTACAGTGGTCTAGAGAGCTGGGGAGCTGCCAGCCATCCTTGGTTTGTATCTCTAGCAGCATATCTGCTGGAGATGCAGATGTGCTAGACTCTGCTGCAGCAGCAGAAAAATGTGATCTCTCACTTTGTTCTCAAAAAGTTGAACTGAGGTGGCCGATTTAAAAAAAAAGAATAATTTATAGAATTTTTAGATTTTTTTTTAAGGACAATTATAAAATGGTGCAAAAGGCCTGTAATAGCCGTGAGCGATCAAAAGGTCATATAATCAGGACTTTGGAGTACGGTGCCTGAGGCCACGCCACCTTTCCCAGTTAGTTGATGGTCATCAACATGAAACACGAGTCTGCAGAAGGGTCTCAACCCGAAACATCACCCATTCCTTCTATCCAGAGATGCTGCCTGTACCACTGAGTTACTCCAGCATTTTGTGTCCATCAACTTGAAATGTTTGACTCCATTTGTCTCTCTGTACAACTGCTGCCTGAACTGCTGGGTACTTCCAGCATTTTCTGTTTTTTATGACATTAAAGTTGAGATCTGCAAAGATTATGTTTTGGCTAGATCAAATGATACTCTTATAGACATGAAAACAGGCACTTTGGCCTAATTTGCCTGTGCCTACCAAAATCACCCATCTACACAGTCCTGCATTTGACCCATATCCCTCTAAACCTTTCCTATTGATTTATTTATCCATTTGTCTTTAAACGTTGTTATAGTACCTCCCACAACCTCCACCTCTGGCAGCTTGTTCCATATACCCACCACCCTCTGTGTAGAAAAAGTTGCCCCTGGGATTCCTATTAAAATCTGTCCCCTCCTACCTTAAACCTATATCCTCTACTTGATTTCCCTACCCCGAGTAAATGACTCTGTGCATTCACCACATGCCCCTCATGATTTTATACAGCACTATAAGATCATCCCTCAGCCTCCTGCACTCCAAGGAATAAAGTTTGAGCCTGTCTAACCTCTCCCTATAGCTCCGGCCATCAAGTCCTGGCATCATTTGCAAAAATCTTCTCTGCACTCTTTCCAGCTTAACAACACACTTCCCTTCTGGCCTCCCATTGGGTTATGCAACTGTAACGTAACATCCCAACTTCTCTACCAGTACTCAATTGAAGGCCAATGTTGAAAACTGCCTTGACCACCCTGTGAAGCCATATTCAGAAAATTATGTACACGTGGCCCTGATTCCTCTTCTCCACAATGCTCCCCTGGGACCTGCCATTCACTATGAAGGTCCTGTCCTGGTTTAACAACCAGAGAGCAGTGCTGAACTACTATCTACCTTTTTGGCGACCCTCGGACTATCTTTGATCGGACTTTAGGGTACACAAAAATGCTGGAGAAACTCAGCGGGTGCAGCAGCATCTATGGAGCGAAAGGAAATAAGCGACGTTTCGGGCGGAAACCCTTCTTCAGACTGATGGGTGGTGGGGGGGGGGGGGGGGGAAGGAAGGAAAAAGGGAGGAGGAGGAGCCTGAGGGCGGGGGGATGGGAGGAGACAGCTCGAGGGTTAAGGAAGGGGAGGAGACAGCAAGGGCTAGCAAAATTGGGAGAATTCAATGTTCATGCCAGCCGGACGCAAGCAACCCAGGCGGAATATGAGGTGCTGTTCCTCCAATTTCCGGTGTTGCTCACTCTGGCAATGGAGGAGACCCAGGACAGAAAGGTCAGATTGGGAATGGGAGGGGGAGTTGAAGTGCTGAGCCACCGGGAGTTCAGGTAGGTTATTGTGGACTGAGCAGAGGTGTTTGGCGAAATTATCGCCCAACCTCCGCTTGGTCTCCCCGATGTAAATCAGCTGACATCTAGAGCAGCGGATGCAGTAGATGAGGTTGGAGGAGATACAGGTGAACCTTTGTCACACCTGGAACGACTGCTTGGGTCCTTGAATGGAGTCGAGGGGGGAGGTGAAGGGACAGGTGTTGCATTTCTTGCGGTTGCAACGGAAAGTGCCCGGGGAGGGGGTGGTACGGGAGGGAAGGAAAGAATTGACAAGGGAGTTGCGGGGGGAGCGGTCTTTGCGGAAGGCAGATATAGGGGGAGATGGGAAGATGTGGCGAGTGGTGGAGTCACGTTGGAGGTGGCGGAAATGGCGGAGGATTATTTGTTGTATTTGCCGGCTGGTGGGGTGAAAGGTGAGGACTAGGGGGACTCTGCCCTTGTTGCGAGTGCGGGGATGGGGAGAGAGAGCAGTGTTGCGGGGTATGGATGAGACCCTGGTGCGAGCCTCATCTATGGTGACAGAGGGGACTCCCCGTTCCCTGAAGAACGAGGACATTTCCGATGCCCTGGTGTGGAACATCTCATCCTGGGAACAGATGCGGCGTAGGCAGAGGAATTGGGAGTAGGGGATGGAGTCTTTACAGGGGGCAGGGTGGGAAGATGTGTAGTCCAGATAGCCATGTGAGTCAGTTGGTTTGTAGTGTATGTCGGTCAGAAGTCTGTCCCCTGCGATGGAGATGGTGAGGTCAAGGAATGGTAGGGAAGTGTCGGAAATGGGTCCAGATAGCTTCAGGGAATGGGGATTCCAGATGTACAGGTGTCAACAAACTAAATAAACTAAATCAGTCCTTGACATTTACATAAACTGGGAAAAAGGTTCTGACTATGTACTTTATTTATTATCTCGCAAAATTATTTCAGATCTCCGCTGAACCTCTGATGCTCTGTCGAAAACAATCCTGGTTTATCCAAACTCCCCTTATAGCTTATACAGCATTCTGGCAAATCTCTCCTGCACCCTCTCCAAAGCCCTTCCTTCCTGATATTTCAACACACTCCAGTACAAAACATTAAATGCAATCCATCTTATGTCAGTCAGTATTCACTGGACGCCAGCCATGGCTCTGAGGAATGCATTGTTTACCAGTATGCTCCATATTCCCCAGCCAAACGTAAGATTGCAGATCCATGGATAGCAAGTCAGTTGATAATGAGGACTCCCAATTAACTCCCAAGGGTTGTAATATGCATAATCAGAAAGTGAGATGTTTAAATTGTATTTCTGCCTGATTCTGACATTTTATAATCTATTACTCCTTTTTATATCGCAGCAAACATTTGTGTGAAATGAATAGCAATTTATAGTTAAGTGTTCTATGGATTCATGATTGATTCCCCCCCCCCTTGTTTAAACACTCCCATCAGTTTTCCCAGGGGTCATGATAGAGAAAATTGGCAGAGTTTTTGTGATCAGAAGTGGGCCGTCTGCATTCAGTGCTGACTTGCATGGAAATAAAATACACTTTCCTAATGCCAACCTCACAATGACAACTTGCTGCAAACCTGGCAAACACCGACGGCTGCGGAAGGTTGAGGTCCCGACCACGGGGGAAAATGGAGGACTGGCCAATTTTTGTGCCTTCTATCACAGTGATGAATGCTGTGGTGGATGTTTGTGTTAAATTTTTAGAGTTTTTTTGTGTGTTCTTTTTCATTGTACCGCTGCTGGCAAATTCATTTCACTTGCACTTTATGTTCAATGTGACAAATAAAACTGATTGTATTGTATGGTATAAAGTGTCTCCAACTGTAGCAATGTGATTTTGACCTCCCAATTCCATCACAGCATAGCAAATACTGCACACTCTGTACACACAAGATGAACATGCAAATGCAATGGGCAACTCATTTTCCTGACTGAGAACTACTTAAAACATATTACGAATACAATTACATTGCAGTTGGATTGCATGTTGTTGACTGTGCACCCCAAATGTTCTGAATGTGAAGTGATGGCACGATCAAGTAAAGGGAAGGACTCAAAATTATGCAGGGGCACCAGAAGCATCAGAATTAACAAAGGGTTGGATGAAAGTGTTTTGTTTTTGAAATCTGAATGGTGAGCTTGCTAAATCTATTCCAATTTGTCCCTGTACATCTGTGATATTTCCCTAACCTACTGAATGATTTTCTGAACACCATACGTTATGGACCAAATAAGATTGTGCACTCTTTGAGATATTGTGTGGAATTATAAACTGGAATGAACTGTGGATCCAGGCCTACCAAGATCTGATAATTAATTGCTTGTGAATATTTGGCAGCTATTATAAGCTCAGAATGGAGGTAGATGAACAATATTAAACTCCTACTAATTAGAAATCCGGAGCAATCTTTGAATTTGCATATTTATATTGCCTCTCACAAATAGAAAAAGGATAAAACTATAATAAAGTAAAGTGAAATAGCTCATTTTAATGCAGATACATGTTAATGCAATTTCTAATAGGAAAATTGAAATCCTAATGTTGGTACATGTTGAATCACGAACTAAATGTATAAACTGGAAGTGGGCAGTCACTGCAAGAAAAGGAAATTAAAGCAGATGACAAATTAATTCTCATAGCCACACCATCTCTAAGGTACACAATGTTCTGAAAATGCGGATGGGGATATGCCATTGCAGCATAATAATCCAAATTCATGTAACAACCCTGCTGAACAGAACATGAAATTAGTAAAAGGTTAATCTAGCCGCGGGAAATTATAGTGTTTGGGGCAAGGCTCACTGATGACAATGGCAGTGGTTTATCCCTGGAGTACTTGCTTTAATTATTTATAGATTTCTTGCAAAAAGTTTTATCTATTCCCTAATTAGCTACACGTTTTCATTCTTTAAGGTCTTTTTCTTGCGTATGGTGTGCGCAGCCTAAAGTTGTCGGGCAACTTGTTCTATTTGATCTTATTTGATTGTGCACGGCAGGTTGTTTGCATACGTCAAAACAGGGTGGACCACGTGAAGGTTGCAATCTCCCACCCCATTCTTTAAGGTGATTTGCACTACTGCTTACTTCAACTAAATGTGATTCCTTTTGTTTAACCTTTTTAATTTTTGTAATCTTGCGTGTGTAGAATCTGGTATCGACTGGTTTGTGACTCCATTGACCTTAATGGAATTACAGTAATTTATATACTATTAAAAGTCTCATCTTGTTTTCTGTCTGTCTGTCTGTCTGTCTGTCTGTCTGTCTGTCTGTCTGTCTGTCTGTCTGTCTGTCTGTCTGTCTGTCTGTCTGATCAAGGAACTATGCCAAAATGATACACAATAGCGCAAACATTTTTGCAGAATCTTACTCTGCTTTTATCGCGTGGTCATTAGTATCAAGCATCTTCATATTTGATTTCATAGTTCAAAAAAAAGCCAACTTTGAAAATAATAACTGCCTGAGTGGGAGACTTTTCTAGCAGCTTCCAGTGATGATGTCTCAATAGCAACTCACAGTCATCCAATCACAATGGGATCTCATTTGCACAAGCTGCCGTGAAGATTCCGAAAACCGAAAATGACATCACAATGTGACCACTGCTGCCAATACAGAAGCTATGAGAGTTGACGGAGTGGGGGATGGGAGGAATATAAATGTTTTGTAAACACTGCCTTTAGTGGGGGAGTGCGAAAGGGGAGAGGCAAGGGAGGGTTTGGCTGAGGGTAGGGAAAAGGAGAGGAAGGGAGAGGTGACAGAGAGACAATGGGATCAGCACTTTCAAGGGGAGTAAGGAGAGAGTGAGATTCCCCCCCCCCCCCACCCCCCTCACGTGGGAAGGATTGATTGGCTCAAGGGAGCGCCGATGACAAGCCAAAAGTCGAGTCCATTCGTTGGCTCCGGGAACCACAACAAATTTTGCCCCCCCCCACGTCGGAAGGATTCATTGCCTCCAGGGAGCGACAACGCCAACCCAAAATTCATTGGGAGAACAGGTGAGTTGTGGAATATTGTATTGGGGAAACAGGGCCCAACAGGTCAGGGGGATAGAGAGGGGAGAGGGTTTATGGAGGGTCAGAGGGAATGCCTGAGGGTAACGGAAACGAGAGGAAGGGAGAGGTGAAGGAGGGAAGGGAGGAAGCGAGGGGAGAGAAGAGGGAGGGCGAAGAGGAAGGGGAAGGAGTGTTGGGGGATGAGGGGAAATGAGCTGTGCCCGCGCAGTTTGTGGATCTGGGTGTGTGGTGGAAAATTGCGTTGGGCGAATTGGTTACGTTGGGGGAACGGGTGATGGGGGCATTGTAGCAGGCCCTTTATGCCAATTTAAACTAATCTCCTTTGCCTGCAAAAGATCCCTATCCTGTTTCCTGTTAAATAACCAAGAAGATTTTGCCTATCCAAAAGGTTCTTCTTAAATGTCATTATCAAATCTGCCTCCACCACCCCTAGTGCATTCCAGGCAACCACCACCCTGTGTAAAAATAAAATCTTGCCTTGCGCAACTCCTTTAAGCTTTTCCTATATGACCTTGAAGGTAGTCTATGCCCTCCAATTCTTGATGTTTCCACCCTGGGGAACCAGGTTCTGACTATTTATCCTATCTTTGCCCCCGATCATGTTATATAATTCTAGGGAACCTCCCTGTCAAATCCCCTACAAATACATAATTTTCTAAATTATCTTTCTCTTTTGATCTAAAATATCTATATTGTTTTGGTGTTGCTGATAATGCACACTATTATTTGTCCTTGAGAAGCTGATGAAGATACTCCGACAATTTTGTTGTGGTGGGATGTTCCGGGATTTGGATCCATTCATTATGAACAAGTGGCAATCCATTCCCAAGATAGGATGGTATGCCATGGATAAGCATGTGGTGGTATTTGTAGATGGTACATGATGCTCTCATATGTGCTATTGTTGGAGGGAGGGAGCTAATGTAGCGAATGAGCTACTAATCATGTGGTGCTTTGTCATGGATGATGTTGAGTTTCTTGAATGTTGTAAAGCTGCACTCATCCAGACAAGTCATGATTTTTTTTCCATCAATTTATGACTTGGATCGCTGGTGAAAAGAATTTGGAGTATCAAGTAGATTACTTGTATAGTATACTCAATCTCTGACAGCCTTGTTGCTGTATTATTTATGTGGCTGGCCCATATGAGTTTCTGGTCAATGGTTATGCCATTGTTATTCAATGGCAGCTAGGTAGTTACTTTTGTTTAGTTTATTATTTTAGTTCAGAAACATAGCACGGAAACAAGTTCTTCGTGTCACTGAGTCTGTGCCGACCAGCGATCCCCGCACACTAATACTATTCTACACACACTGGGGAAATTTATAATTATACCAAGGCAATTAACCTACAAACCTGTACATCTTTGGAGTGTGGGAGGAAGCCAGAGCTCCCAAAGAAAACCTATGCAGGTCATGGGGAGAATGTACAAACTCTGTACAGACAAGCACCTGTGGTCAGGATCAAACCTGGGTCTCTGGGACTGTAAGGTAGCAACTCCACCGTGCTGCGCCACCGTGCCTGCTATGTGTTGGGAAGGTTTATCCTATCACCTTTTGTGCTATGAAGATTACCTTTTGGCATGTGCATCTTTTACAATTCATGTTCGGGATCTAGGCATAATGGACAAGGTAAACTTTCATTGACCAGGGCTAATTGCTTTTATGCCGGTGAGCTTCTTGAATAGTTACAAATGCTTCAGATGAATGCGCTTCTACTTTGGTCTTGACTAAGGATTTGCAAGACTTGGACACAGTCAGGGAAGTGTGTAATCTGTCGAGGGATATGCAGTTGGCTGTATTCATTCTGACAAACATGTTCAGTGTCAGAACATAGTCCAATTGTAATTAATATTGTGGGATTGTTATTTACATACTTAGTCTTAAAATAACGACCTACCTTTATGTTAAAATAATTTGAAGAATTGGATTTAGGTGCGTTTTAGGAATGCAGGATGGCTTTAATGCTTTATAGCCAAAGAAATATATTTCAATTATACTCATGTAGGTCAGATGGGGAACTGCAACCAATCTGTGTGCACAGCAAGCTCTCATCAAAAAAGCACACAATGATCTTTGGTTTGCTGTGGTTGTACAAGTGCAGCTGGCATAACGTGAAGGTATCATTACAGCTTTTGGGATATCAGGGGCTGACCTGCATGTTTTTTCTGCCTGTGGCCATACACCATGATGACACTGAGGGAGTTGAAACCTTGTTTCCAGTTATGGGTGAATTTGACATGTAGAGTGGTAAGCATGCAGTCAATAACATCCTGTGCCATTGGGAACTCTGCAAGGTATGCAGAGTCCCTTTTCTGGTTGAGGTATTAGAGGGATTTTCTCTGCTCATAAAGAGAGGCTCTGTAACCTCCATTACACAGCAGCACAGAGAAACCCGTAAGGTTTTTGAAATATCTCCAGATCGCAGCTGAAAGGTGACAAGCATGTAAAAACTACTTTGATGTGTAACCTTGACACCCACAACCAACGTACTTTGTCCTTCTTGGAGCTTGCAACTGCAGCAAATTGGAGATTTTGTAGAGGGATTGATACTGAAGCACAATGTCTCTGCCTACTGAGATTTGCTGATAAATATTATTTAGTCATAGACTGATAGAGCGTGGAAACAGGCCCTTTGGCCTAACTTGCCAACACTGGCCAACACGTTCCAGCTACACTAGTCCCACCTGCCCATGTTTGGTCCATATCCCTCAAAACCTTCATATCCATGTACCTGTCGGTTTCTTAAATGCTGGGATAGTCCCAGCCTCAACTACCTCCACTGGCAGCGTGTTCCACACACCCACCACCCTTTGTGTGAAAAAGTTACTTCTCAGATTCCCATTAAATCTTTTCCCCTTCACCTTAAACCTATGTCCTCTGGTCCTCGATTCACCTACTCTAGGCTAGAGACTCTGTCCCTCTAGCCGATCTATTCCTCTAATTTAAAGTCTCTAGCTGCAAAAAGATATTTTGCGGTCTTCCTCCTCAACTTGTACCTCCAAACGCTCCTCTGTTCCAACAGTCTGCATTGCTCTAATTTCCTCTGTCCTGAATCGCTATCAGGTTCATTGCAAGGCGGGTGCCTTCCAATGCCTGAGAACAACTGGTTCCTGGACAAGCCTTCAAATCGGCAAAGTCCTTCAGCACCTGCCATGTCACTCCCTGTGGACAAAACACAAAGATCCATTGCAACAGCCAGACGAATAATAGCTTCCCATTATCACCTTATAAATCTATGTTTTCGTGGGATTTTCTTTATTACGTTTGGCATTTCTCAGCAGTCTTCCTCTTCATTTTCTAATTTACCAGAAGGGATCAAAAAATCCTCATTATTAAACAAATCAATACTGTAGCTGGTAACTTAATCTGCATAAACCACTTCTATAATTTTAGAAACTGAGTTGTAGTTTCAGATATTATTTCAATAAATATTTTTGAAGATTACTAAACAGTTCCACAGTAATGGATTAAATTTAATCTAATTGTAGTGTTAGCTGCATTTCTATCCTTATGCATTTAAACAATTATGTTTGGTGCTTGTATCTATTCAAGATTAAGTTATGAAGATCTCCTTCCCCTTCATCATCAAAACATTTTGGTTGTGCAGATATTTTAATGAAATCTTGTTCTTATGATCAATCATCAGGGTTTAGAGTTTTTGTTTTTTTCCTTCATACTTGCAGTTATTTGCATTTAATATGCTTCAGTAAAACCTCAAAATTTAAACTCCATGTTGCAGGCCTTCATGAAATTTGAATTAGACATAAAGGATTTAGGAACACATTTGTACTAAATAGACCAACAGGAACTTAGCATTCTTAAAACTATATAAGTTCTTGATCATAAGAATATAACTGTCACAAAAAAAGCATTATATTGTTGGCTTGTTTGGTTCAGCCATGGTGCATTAATTTAAACAGTTTTTCTTGCAAAATTAATTATCCAACTTAGCTTGATACAGCTATTAATGATTTGCTTTTCTATCACTTTTACCTGAGCCTAGAAAATTAATGTTACATCTGTTAGAAGTGTGACTGAACATCCTGTACAACACTGAGATGCTGATGGAAGCAAAAATGGTGTTCAGGTTCTACCTGAACACAAGATATATTTTGTATAAATAACAAAATGTACAAAACCTGTTTGAAGAAACCACAGCACATATCTGCTGCTTTAAACAAGATTCGCATCTTCCATAACCATTCCCTACCATGTCAACCTTTCCTAGACGTGGTTGCAAGGCACTGTAATAGTATTAGATAAAAAACATCTTTGCAGGCAAGTTCCTTGTGAAATGCCAGCAGTTGGCTGCTATGAGCTCCATTAATCAAGACACGGTGTGTCTCTGGACCCTTTGCTTCAATGTGAGGATGATTAGGTATAGCTGTAAGTTACTAGACATCCAAAGTCAATTTGGTCAATGGATTTTTTGACACAATATATAATGTGTGTTAATTAGCTTAGAAGAAGGAACAAAGCTTTTAAAATCTTATTAGCATTTATCTAATCTTCCATAAAACATAGAAACATAGAAAATAGGTGCAGGAGTAAGCAACTGCATCGCCATTCAATATGATCATGGCTGATCATCCAACTCAGTATCCCGTACCTGCCTTCTCTCCATACCCCCTGATCCCTTTAGCCACAAGGGCCACATCTAACTCCCTCTTAAATATAGCCAATGAACTGGCCTCAACTACCTTCTGTGGCAGAGAATTCCAGAGATTCGCCACTCTCTGTGTGAAAAATGTTTTCCTCATCTCGGTCCTAAAAGATTTCCCCCTTATCCTTAAAATGTGACTCCTTGTTCTGGACTTCCCCAACATTGGGAACAAAAGTGGGTCTATCTGGTCTGTACCCCAAACAAATGTTGACCTCAAACAAGTAAATATGTCTGTTAACATTGGGACTTGTTTGTGAGAAGTGAGTGAAAGGTGAAAGGTGAAAGTATTTAGAGAATATATGAGAATGGCACCATTAGCCTTGCATAGGACATCCAAATTTAACTTATTTTGAGTTTAACATCTTAATACTTCTCAGGTTTGTAGAGAATAAAAAATTGTAGACCCCTTAAAATGTAGCCAATCTGTTCAGAAATGTATTTGTGCTATGGACAATGATTAAACATTTAGTTTATTAATAAACAGTTTAAAATAAATCATACAAGTTCTCCAACACAGTTTTTTCTGATTGTCAGATTAAATATATACTCCTGATCTGTATCAGATGCTAATATCAACAATTTCCTGTTATTGATTTATTTTTCAGTTATATTAAGGGGTTGGACAGGCTAGATGCAGGAAGATTATTCCCGATGTTGGGGAAGTCCAGAACAAGGGGTCACAGGGATAAGGATAAGGGGGAAGTCTTTTAGGACCTAGATGAGGAAAACATTTTTTACACGGAGAGTGGTGAATCTGTGGAATCTGTGGAATTCTCTGCCACAGAATGTAGTTGAGGCTAGTTAATTGGCTATATTTAAGAGGGAGTTTGATGTGGCCCTTGTGGCTAAAGGGATCAGGGGGTATGGAGAGAAGGCAGGTACAGGATACGGAGTTGGATGATCAGCCATGATCATATTGAATGGTGGTGCAGGCTCGAAGGGCCGAATGGCCTACTCCTGCACCTATTTTCTATGTTTCTATTCTTCTTCTAGAGAATAAACAAAGAGCCTTAGTCTGGTGTTACAATTATTCAATGATAACCATATAACAATTACAGCACAGAAACAGGCCATCTCGGCCTTTCATGTCTGTGCCGAACAATTATTTTCCCCTAGTCCCATCTACCTGCACTCAGACCTTAACCCTCCATTCCTTTCCCATCCATATACCTATCCAATTTATTTTTAAATGATAAAATCGAACCTGCCTCCACCACTTCCACTGGAAGCTCATTCCACACAGCTACCACTCTCTGAGTAAAGAAGTTCCCCCTCGTATTATCCCTAAACTTCTGTCCCTTAATTCTCAAGTCATGTCCTCTTGTTTGAATCTTCCCTACTCTCAATGGGAAAAGCTTATCCACGTCAACTCTGTCTATCCCTCTCATCATTTTAAAGACCTCTATCAAGTCCCCCCTTAACCTTCTGCGCTCCAAAGAATAAAGACCTAACTTGTTCAACCTTTCTCTGTAACTTAGTTGCTGAAACCCAGGCAACATTCTAGCAAATCTCCTCTGTACTCTCTCTATTTTGTTGACATCCTTTCTATAATTAGGCGACCAAAATTGTACACCATACTCCAGAATTGGCCTCACCAATGCCTTGTACAATTTTAACATTACATCCCAGCTTCTATACTCAATGCTCTGATTTATAAAGGCCAGCACACCAAAAGCTTTCTTTACCACCCTATCTACATGAGATTCCACCTTTAGGGAACTATGCACAGTTATTCCTAGATCCCTCTGTTCAACTGCATTCATCAATTCACTACCATTTACCATGTACATCCTATTTTGATTTGTCCTGCCAAGATGTAGCACCTCACACTTATCAGCATTAAACTCCATCTGCCATCTTTCAGCACACTCTTCCAAATGGCCTGAATCTCTCTGTAGACTTTGAAAATCTACTTCATTATCCACAACACCACATATCTTAGTATCATCTGCATACTTACTAATCCAATTTACCACACCATCATCCAGATCATTGATGTACATGACAAACAACAGTGGAACCAACACAGATCCCTGAGGCACCCCACTAGTCACTGGCCTCCAACCTGACAAACAGCCATCCACCATTACTCTCTGGCATCTCCCATTCAGCCACTGTTGAATCCATCTTGCTACTCCACTATTAATACCCAACAATTGAACCTTCTTAACCAACCTTCCATGAGGAACCTTGTCAAAGGCCTTACTGAAGTCCATATAGACAACATCCACTGCTTTATCCTCATCAATTTCCCGAGTAACCTCTTCAAAAAATTCAAGAAGATAAGTCAAACATGACCTTCCAGGCACAAATCCATGTTGACTGTTCCTAATCAGACCCTGTTCATCCAGATGCTTATATATATTATCTCTAAGTATCCTTTCCATTAATTTGCCCACCACTGACGCCAAACTAACAGGTCTATAATTGCTAGGTTTACTCTTAGAACCCTTTTTAAACAATAATACAACTCCTAACTATGCATACGTTATACCAGGTTTCTATTCAACCCATGATAAAATTAAATCAGAATTCAATAAAGATATTACCTGTCCTGCACTTTATCAGAATCTTTAAAGGAATCATTAATCTGGTTGTTGTCATTTGAACTGCAAAGGTAGATTTTCAATCTGATAACAAATACAGTCAATCACCCAAATTTCCTGTTACCTTTTGTGATATGTTTGGATTATGGCCTGCAGACAGTCATTTTGGCAGATTATGTAAATTTTGGTAAATTATGTTGTGTCTGGGGTCTATTTGTTTGTAATGTATGGCTGCAGAAACGGCATTTCGTTTGGACCTCAAGGGGTCCAAATGACAATTAAATTGACTCTTGACTCTTGACTCTTGATTGGAAAGACCAATGAGTTAATAGTTCCTTTGATTGGAATTACAAAATAAATACAACACAATATGTGACAATATAGAAGTGGTGTGAACATTCCTTTCTAAGAATCAGAAAATGACTCTAACTTCATGGACAGGCTGATTTCGACGCTGATAAATAGTGAAGAATTTCCCAAAATGCAGACCATATGCTCTGTGTTGTGTGTCTTTGGTATTCTTTTCTTCAGTGAAGGATTTGCTGACACACTGCAAGCAGAAATAGATTTCTTTACTAACATCTGCCTTTGCTGAAGTGACTCCTCATTTAAGGAAAATGATGTACATTTTATTTTGGATCTTGCATTTCAGGAGGCTTATTTAATATAATGTGGGGAAGGTTCATAGGTGACTATCTTCTGGATGATTAATGTATGCTCCATCTTCATACACTCCATCTTCATACACAAGTAAACAGTCAACAATAACTTGGCCTCCAACTCAGCACAAGTACTGCCCTTTTACTTTATTATAAATCACTGAGGTTGGGGTGGACTTGGTTTCTAGAGTGTAGTCTATGAAGACTTTCTTATTTATTCTGTAGTTCAATTGGGAAGCCTGTAAAATGGAGGCAATTTTCAAAACTACAAGGAAAAAGTGCAGGTCAACACTTTTTTAAAACAGATTTTCTTTCCTTACAATACTCTTGGGGCATTTGGCCATTACTTTGAATTTGAACCACCTTGTAATTGTTATACTCAGAGTGGTCAACAGACCAAAAACATAGTCAGGATCAAACCTGGGTCTTGGGTGCTGTGAGGCTGCAACTACACCAGCTGCTCCACTGGATCCAGAACATTTTCTGGTTTATTGGAATCAGACTACTCAATTTCATATGAGCTTCTGCAAGAGATTTGTCTCCTTCGTAAAGTTTAATGTAATCCCCCAGTTACTGCTTAACCAGTGCTTTGCCATAAATCACTTGCTTTTGTACTCTGGGATTTATAAAACCCCATCACCAATGAGCTCTACTAAACTCTGCTTCTACATGTTCTGTCTCTTTTAAAGATTTATGCACACACTCCCAGGTCCATTTCTCCTACTCATCCTTTAAAACTGTGTATTAAGACAATAATGTCCATCTTCGTTCTTTTCATCTTCAGACTACTCTGTTAAATGTCCATTCTGCTAGTCTGTCTAGGTTCTCTTGTGGTCGATCACCACATTAATCATTGTTTCCCCACACATCCAAGTTTCATAGAATCTGCAAATAAAAAGAAAACAAATTGAAGGAGGAGAAGGTAATTTGGCCCGTCGAGCTTCAGTTTCAATACGATCTTCCCACTTTCCCCCCTATATGTCTGCTGTAATTCACTTCGTACTGCCTCAGCAAGGCCATCAATATAATCAAGGACCAGTCTCACCCTGGGCACTCTGTCCTCTCCCCTCTTCCATCATGCAAGAGGTACAGAAGTTTGAAAATACACACCTCTAGATTCAGGGACAGTTTTTTTCCCAGCTGTTATCAGACAACTGAACGGTCCTCTCATCAGCTAGAGTGTGGTCCTTACCTCACATCTGCTCAAAGATCATTAGTTTAGTTTCAAGATTGGTTAAGTGTCAAATTGGGCAATTTATCAGCCAATATAAGCAAGGTTTGCTGTCGGGGAGCGATAGTTAGGGGATGTGCCTTGTCAAAGGAAGTGCCTTGTGAGAAAAGTACGAGTCTTTGGCTCGAGAATCTTCGGCGAGGAGGTTGGGGAGAGGAGACTACGCAAAAGCTGGAGAGGATGGGACACGGTGAACACATGACAGGTAAGATGAGTCAATCACCACCTGCGTACAGCGTTCCCACATCCCTCTTCTCCACCAAGCAGGACACACTCCTCTCTCTCCTCCGCCATCTCCCTCCTTCCTTCCCTCATCCTTCCCCCCTCTCTAAAGAAGGAGGGAGAGGGAGAGGGAGGTAGTCTGAGGTAGGGAGAGGGAGATGGGGGATCAGAGGGATATCTAAGGGTAACTGGTTTTGGTCTCCAATCACCTCACAAAGGGCAGCCAACAGTGGTGGTGAGGCAGAAGGGAGAACTCTCCCTCTCTCCCATTCTCCCTCCCTGTCCCTGTCCCTGTCCCTCTCCCTGTCCCTCTCCATCTCCCTCCCTCTCTCTCTCTCTCCCTTCCCTCTCTCTCTCTCTCTCTCTCTCTCCCTCTCTCTCTCCCCCCCCCACTCCTCTACCCCCAGCCACGTTTATATCTACAGTTCACTCCACGTGTATGTGTGTGAGAGCCGAGCCGTGTTTCTCACTCTGACTGCTCCGTGAGCTGCTCGTTTAGACAGTAATCGTGTCCAACTCTTAACTGCAAAAAGTGTGGTTTGCAAACTGAAACTCCCCCCTCTCTCTGTCTCTCCACTGTCCCCCCCCCCCCACACACACACACACAGAGACACACCCAGACACACACAGCAAATAAATAAAGACACACACGCAGATAGAGACACACACATACAGCCACAGAGACACAGAGACACAGACACACACACACACAGACACAGAGACACACACACACAGACACAGAGATACAGAGTCACACACACACACAATCACACACACACACACACACACACACAGACAGACACACACTGACAGACAGACACACACACACACACACACACACACACACACACACACACACACACACACACACATACACAGACAGACACACACACACACAGACACACACACACAGACAGACACACACACACACACACATACACACACAGGGTTAAATCCCACACGTACCCCGGCCCGGACATTAACCCCAACACCAATCTTAACACAGACTCAAACCTCCAACCTGGTTTGCTGTTGTACCCGCACCGAACGAGTTAACACAACCCCAGATCTGTTTATCCACAGATTGTCTCCCTCTTGCACTTATCCGGCCTGTTGTCTTTCGTTTCTGCTTCAGGTCTTTTAACTATATCCCCCCCCCCGACCAATAGTGGGCTGGTAAGCCACCGATTTCATACAAATCCAACCCTTTCTCGCCCCCCCTCACTCACACACCGCCCGCCTGCCCTCTCCTGGCGTTTAGCGTTGAATACTCATGGCTGAGTTTGCTGCAGTGTTGGGGCTTGCTGTCCTGTTTGTGCCTGGACATGGTAGTCTGGCAGGGGGTGTGAGACTCCCACACCCCCCCCAGAGCCCGGTACTACACCCCCTCTCCTCTCTTCTCTCCCCCCCTCGGTCCAGACCAGAGTCTCAGCCACTCCGGCGTCAGTGAGTCAAAACATACTAACATTTACTGAGGAATGTGGATCAGAGCATTGATGACACATTGTATAACCACTTGTTAACTACTGGCTGTTAACAAGTGCTACAGTAGTAGTTAACACATCGTTTGTGTCTGATGGCCGTGCTATCCATGTTCGTTTTGTAAAAAAATCTGTATGGCGAATGTTTTTTTAAAAACCTTTATTTAACAAAGCAAATTTGTATTTCCATATGAAATATGGAAAATTAACGGGGGGTTCCCCTTGGGCGCGGGGCCCATTTTTGAAAAATCGATTCAATCGGCCTAAGGCCGGCCCTGGTCAGTGTGATGCTTGCAGGATGTGGGAGGCCAGGGACACCAATGGAGACTCCAGCTGTGGTAAGTGTGTCCAGGTTCAGCTCCTGAAGGACCGTGTTGGGGCACTGAAGAAGCTGCTTCATGACCTCAGGGCCATCCGGGATAATGAGAATTTCTTGGACAGGACCTATAGTGAGGTTGTCACGCCAAGGATATAGGAAGAATGAAGGCGTGTGACTGAGAGAAAGCGGAGTAACTGTGGAGTGTGAAAGTCTGCAGCGTGGAGACTTCAGGCCCGGTGCTGAGCCTAGGACTCGGGTAAGGCGACGGCTGCAGCCTGCTGGTGGGCGGTGGAGTGGCGAGGGTCGGTAGAGTCACTGGTGGAGGTCCGCGGGGAGTGAGCTCCGGGTCAGTGGGCGAAGCGTCGGAAGTCCCGGTCAGCAGATGTAGATGGCTAGTGCATGTGCCTTTAACATAGTGACCTCACCACCCTTAACCACTCCCTTTATTAGGTGTATAATTGCATGTTCCCTCCCTGGTGTCTCTCTCTCTAGCTCTGGTGACAGACCACGTACAGCTAGTATAGCAATTATGTGAACAGTTAATAAAAGCTACAGTTAAGACAATGTGTTGTTGAGACTTCTTTACATGGTGTCTCAGCTGTGAGACCCTGCGCCTCCTGTTTGCCGGTTTTCTTTTATTTTATACCCCAGTACCCTTATCCTGTTTCCTTCCCTCGTGCCATGGCCAACTCGTGCCGCAAGCCCGACCCGCTTGTATTTGATGGGGACATTGCCCATCGATGGGATGTCTTCCGACGTGATTTTCAGCATTATGTGACCATCGCCCCCCCTGCTGCCACCGCTGAGACGCGTGCTTCTCTGCTCCTCAACTTGGCCGGTCCCGACGCCCTGGAACGGTCCGAGTCGTTTGTGTATGCTGCTGGTGAGAGTGCCCTCGATCCGGTATGTCTCATTGCTAAGTTCACTGCCCTGTCTGATGTTCCCACCAACTCTATTTTGGAGCGTTACAAAATGTTTGGCCGTCGGCAGAGCGCTGACGAGTCCGTCACTAACTACATCGCCGCGTTGAGGCACCTGGCTCGGCGCTGCCGCCTTGATGCCCTGACCCCCGAGCAGCTGACTCGTGATATCCTTGTATACGGCCTCCGCGATACCAAACTGAGAGCAGAACTTCTCAGAATGCCCGAACTTTCTCTGGATGCGGCTCTACACGCTGCACTCATGGCTGAAGCTGTTGCCTCTACCCTGCCACCCGAGGACACTCATGTCGACTTAGCCTCTGCCACCGGCCGCCCAAGAAACATTGCCCCGCGCCGACAACAGGGTCCACCCCCACCCACGTCCGGCGTCGCCCGCCGCTGCCCCAACTGCAACTTTGCTACCCATCAATTCAACGTGTGCCCTGCCCTGGGGAAGACCTGCAATTTCTGCAGAAAGCTAAATCATTTTTCTGCAGCCTGCCGAGCCCGCGGGAATCAAGCCCCCCCTTTTCGGAGAGTGCCGGTCAACCTTGCTCAGGCTGATAGTACTGTCTCAGCGCACCTGCCTGATGATCTCACCCTTTCTGATATCAGTTCCTCCGAAGGGGAGGCCAGCGTGTTTTCGCTTCTAGACTCTCATGCTTTGGTTGCTAACCCTTCTGTCCGTGTGACCGTCAATGGTACGACCTTCTCAGCTAAGTTGGACACAGGCGCTTTTGGAAATGTTATGTCAACAAGCCTGTTTCGCAAGATAAGGTCTGGTGAGAAAGTGTCTGCTGCTCACTCCCGCCTGCATGCATATGGGGGAGCCGTACTCGTTCCTGTGGGAAAGACAACTCTGCACTGCAAGGTCCTGGAGGCCTCTCGGCCCCTCACTTTCTACCTGCTAGATTCCGACAACGTGACCCTGCTAGGCGCCCGAGCGTGCCAGGACCTCGGTTTGGTCTCCTTTCATCACGACATCCATCAGGTGCAGACCCTCATGGACCCCCTACGTGAATACCCTGATCGCTTCGATGACAGGCTGGGCAAGCTGCCCAGCTGCTACAAGATTGCTGTCGACTCCAGCATTGAGCCTGTGGTCCGCCCGCCACACCCCGTCTCCTTCGCCATGAAGTACAAGGTGAAGTCTGCGTTACTGAACATGGTCTCCAAGGGCATCCTGAAAGAGGTGAGCGAGCCCACCCGGTGGGTCTCCACCATGGTGGTGGCGGCAAAGAAGGACAAATCTGATTTGCATCAACCCCAAGGACCTGAACCTGGCCATCAAGCGCCCGCACTACCCGATGCGCACAGTAGAGGACGTCGCCGCACAGGTTGGCCCGGCCACTGTCTTTTCGGTCCTCGATGCCAAAAGCTCTTTCTGGCAGATACCGTTAGATGAACGTTCTTCCTACCTGACGACTTTCAGCACGCCTTTCGGAAGATTTCGATTTCTGCGCATGCCATTCGGCATCAACTCTGCCAGTGAGGTGTTCCAGCGGACCATGGAGCAGCTGTTCGCCGGTCTGCCGTGTGCCATCATAGTTGACGACATCCTGGTCTATGGCAAGGACGTGGCCGAACACGACCTGAACCTCCGTAAAGTCCTGGATCGGGCCCGGGACATCAATCTGAAACTTAACCCGAAGAAATGTCGATTCCGCGTTAAAGAAGTCACTTACGTGGGCCACGTCTTTACCGCCTCGGGGCTGAAGCCCGACCCGGAGAAAACTGCTGCCGTCTCTGGAATGTCCCCTCCTACCGATGTGCCCGCTCTGCAGCGTTTCCTGGGCATGGTGAATTACCTGGGGAAGTTTATCCCCGACCTCAGCGAACTGAGTGCGCCCCTGAGGGAGCTCATCAAAAAGGACACTGCCTGGGCCTGGTTCCCGCAGCACCAACGCGCCTTTGACGTCCTGAAGTCCCGACTGGTCAGTACCCCCACACTCAAGTTTTTTGACCTGCAGCACCCCATTGTTCTCACCTGTGACGCTTCCAAGTTTGGCCTCGGCGCCGCTTGCATGCAGCTCCACGACGGTCAGCAGCTGCCCGTTTCCTATGCGTCCCGCACCATGACCCCTGCCGAGCAGCGCTACGCTCAAATTGAAAAAGAACTCCTTGCTGTGGTATTTGCTTGCTCGAGGTTCAAGGACTACATTCTGGGCAATACCTTCACGATTGAAACGGATCACCAGCCGCTAGTAACCATTCTTAACAAGCCGATCCACGCTGCTTCCTCCAGGCTGCAGCGTATGATGTTGCAGCTGCAACGGTTTACTTTTACCATCGTTTACCGAAAAGGCAAAGACATGTTCGTTGCCGACACACTGTCCCGCGACCCTCTGCCTTCCTCTGCCCGCCACCCCTACGAGTCGTCGGACCTAATGGTGCTTAATGTCAACTTTGTGCCTTCCAAGCAGATGCAGTCCCTCATCTCCCACACTGCCAAGGATCCTGCCCTGCAGCTACTGTCCGACATCATCATCCAGGGTTGGCCTGAACGCCGCTCCTCCTTGCCGGCCAGTGTAGTCCCATACTTCCTGGTCCGTGATGAGCTCGTCCTGCACGACGGCGTGGTGGTTAAGGGGCACAAGGTCGTAGTGCCCGAGTCACTGAGGGTTGCCTATTTTCAGTCTGCCCACAACGGTCATCCTGGGGCCGAGGCCACTCTGTCCAGCGCCCAGGGCCAGTTCTACTGGCCCAGCATGGCCAACGACATCCGGGAGTGGGTCTCTGCTTGCCCTTCTTGCAACAGCCTGGCTCCACATCAACAACGTCAGCCGCTGCTGCAACAACCTGCCCCTGATCTCCCCTGGACGGCGGTCGCTACTGACATTTTCGAGTGGCGTGGGAAACACTTCCTGGTCCTCGTCGACTCCTATTCCAACTGGTTTGAGGTCGACCAACTCCACTCCCTTTCCTCCTCGGCTGTCATCGGGAGGCTGCGTCGCCACTTTGCCACGTTTGGCTCCCCTGCTCGCCTCCAATCCGACAACGGCAGCCAGTTCACCAGTGCCGAGTTCCAGCGTTTCGCTTCTCAGTGGAACTTTAAACATTTTACCAGCAGCCCGGAGTACCCGCAAAGCAACGGCCTGGCGGAGCGTGCAGTCCGCAGTGCTAAGGGTTTGCTGGAGCACTGTCGGCTATCCAAGTCGGACTTCCACCTGGCCCTACTTAATCTCCGCAACATCTCCCGCGACCCTGCCCTGGGTTCGCCGGCACAACGACTGCTGTCTCGCAGAACTCGCCCCCCCCTCCCTGTTGCCCAGCAATCCCTTGTTCCCTCTGTTCTCCCCCCCGCTACTGTCCAGGAGCGTATCACCGCCAAGCTTTGTTCCAAGAGGAAGGATGTAGATGGCTAGTGCATGTGCCTTTAACATAGTGACCTCACCACCCTTAACCACTCCCCTTATTAGGTGTATAATTGCATGTTCCCTCCCTGGTGTCTCTCTCTCTAGCTCTGGTGACAGACCACGTACAGCTAGTATAGCAATTATGTGAACAGTTAATAAAAGCTACAGTTAAGACAATGTGTTGTTGAGACTTCTTTACAGCAGATGGCCAGTGAGACAGTGAGGTTCGCCGGTCCCAGTGAGGCGGCAATAGTTGGAGGGAATGGTGAGGCAGTGAGGATCGGCATCATTGGTGAGTAGGTGAAGGTCGGCGGCAGCAGCCACATGGTGGTCGGCGACGGCGGCGTCTTCGGTGGTCTGGGCCTGAGATCAGAGAGGGAGGCAGAGAGAGGTTGAGTAGGCTGGGACTTTATTCCTGGAGTGCAGGAGGATGAGGAGTGATCTAATTGGGTTGTACAAAATCATGAGCGAAATAGATTGGGTAGATGCACAGAGTTTCTTGCCCAGAATAGGTGAATCCAGGACCAGAGGCCAAAGGTTTAAAGTGAAGGGGAAAATATTAAATAGGAATCTGAGGGGTAACTTTTTACACAAAGGGTGGTGGGTGTATGGAACAAGTTGCCTGAGGAGGTAGTTGAGGCAGGAACTATCCCAACGTTTAAGAAACAGTTAGGCAGGTACATGGATAGGACAGAAAATAGACACAAAATGCTGGAGTAACAGTGGGATAGGCAGCTTTTCTGGATAGAAGGAATGGGTGATGTTTTAGGGTGGAGACCCTTCTTCAGACTCTGAAGACCCATTCTGAAGAAGGGTCTCAACTAGAAACATCACCCATTCCTTCAATCCAGAGATGCTGCCTGTCCCGCATTTTCCAGCATTTTGTATCTATCTTCGGTTTAAATCAGCATCTACAGTTCCTTCATACAACATGGATAGGACAAGTTTGGAGGGATATGGGCCAAACGCGGGCAGATGGGACTAAAGTAGCTGGGACATGTTAGCCGGTGTGGGCAAGTTGGGCCGAAGGGCCTGTTTCCTCTATGACTCCATAACCCTCAGACCTATCCAATCCTTTTTGTGAAAATACAATGTTTCCTATAAATTACTATGTGCTGACTCATCTTCAAAGAATATACATTGATTGAGAAATCTGTAAGGAAAACCGTGCTTTCGGGAAGAAAGAGAGCAAACATGAATTCAAGGAATCTCTCCGTAGCAAGTCTTTCATTGGTCTCAGTGTAAAGGAAACAGCTATTTTATTAAATCATGAGAAGGCTACATTATATGAAGTTCACGTTTGGAACTTGGACACTTGTTCTGCTCAGGTAATTATGCAAACCGGCAGTATAAACAAATCTACCTGAAGTTCATAGAAGTACTGAAGATATTTGAATGCATTTTCAAAATTGTCACCAATAGCAGCCAAAAACATATAACCATATAACCATATAACAATTACAGCACGGAAACAGGCCATCTCGACCCTTCTAGTCTGTGCCGAACACATAATCTCCCCTAGTCCCATATACCTGCGCTCAGACCATAACCCTCCATTCCCTTCCCATCCTTCCCTTGACATGTGCAGTCCAGTGGTGGGTGCATCGGAATATTATCTGCTATCCAATGAGTACAGCCTTGTAGATATTCCAATTAATATTATCTGCCATCCAATAAATATAGTGTGAAAAGCCGGCGTTATGTTAATTTGCACATAAACATTTTTGTCACGTTTGCTTCAGTACAATTCCAAATTGGGCTTCATGAAAGAGCAAATTAGTATAATAGTGAATATTTAAAATTATGAATTTAAAGGTTGGTTTAGCATTTAATTTTGATTAATTCGTTTTTTTAATATAGCTTTTATGCTAACTATTTATTTTGCCTTTGTGCTTCTACATCGAGTTTATGGCCCACGGATAATTGCTTTGTCTCATGCTAATTAATTACTGAGGGAATGTGTTGGGTGTCGGTAAATATAGGCGGGATCAGGTAACTTGAAAACCACACATTCCAACAACACTTAATGAGAAAATAATTGCTTCCTAATTTTCTGATGAATCAACACCCACAACTGTCAAACATACCCTTCGGCTATTCTTAACGTATAAAAAGTAATTACATTTGATAAATGCAATGTCACATTTGGTATATTAAGTATTTTCTATATAATAATTAAAACTTAAACTCTTGTTTCTCAATAATGTAGATGACTTCCTGCTACACATTAAATTTATTCAAATTTGCAAGACCAGAATTTATGGCTCACCTATAATTATGCCGTGCAGTGTTTGTGGTGAAGACTCTCCAACCTTGCCGTTATGCAAGGAATCTGAGGATTTTTAACACAAGGAAAATAAAAAAAGGATAAAGCAGCAGGCATGTTTTCTCAGAGCTACCAGGTAAATCTACTTCAAGACCGTCATCCGCCAACACACCAAGTTTGTAGTATATACCCATTTTAGTGGAGACATAAGAAACTATGGATGCCAGAATCGTGAGCAGTTTTGGTCTGAAGAACGGTCCCAGCCCCATACATCACCTGTCCATTCTTTCCTCAGATGCTGCCTGTGCTGCTGAATTCCTCCAACAATTCCTGTTTGGCCCAATTTAATCTCTGTACTCTCATCCCCAGTTCTGTCCTCCCTACTGGTGATACCCACAATAGGAGCTGGACCTGCCCTAGCAATTAGGGCTTGCCACCATCTCATATTTGGTGCGTCGTACATCCACATCTCCAAAACACCAAACCTTGGCCTTGCGAAGCAGAAATTAACCTAAAGAAGCCTTTCAATTAAATGTTGCCCAGTTTCTCAGAAAGTTAGTTCTCCTGATGTAGCGGAATGCCAAGAACATGATTGTTTCTTGGAGACCAGAAACAGGCCCTTCAACCCAATTTGCCCATGCCGACCAATATGCTCTATCTACACCAGTTTCATCTGTTTGAAGATGCCATGAACTGGACATTCCGTGGAGTATCCATATTGGTGTTCCCAGATTTTAAATATTTCTGATTAAATTATGCCTGGAGCCAAACTGCCCTCAATTGATTTACCTATTCTCCTTTATTACCTCCACAATGTCCCCATGTTTTCTTCAGTAATTGGAAAATCTCAATGTTGGGTGACAATTTTGATTCTAAACGAAAATTAAATCAACAGCCCGTTTTGTTACTCTCTTCCTGGCCCCACCATGAGGCTTTAAAAAAAAAAAGGAATCTTAGGACCTCTTACTCTGTCCTTTGCTTTTTTGTTTGAGAGGAAACCCTGTGTTGCTTCTTGGTCAGCTCAAATCTGCTGCTGGATAAGATCGTTGTTCGACAACACCCTGCCAGCCTGATTTGTGGTTCCTTCTAGTTGCTCAGCAAGGGGCTAGTATGCTGGAGTATTTTAATTACATCTTGACCAGTGTCCACAGGTATTAAAAACAAATATTAATCTCTCCCCCCCACCTCGTGATTCTAAATTTGTAACCAGCAGCAATGTTGAAGGGGTTAATACACAGGAGTTTTCAATTTTATTTCTAACCATGTTCTTTTGACAGGGATGTAACTTGATTGGTACTTCCATTATGAAAGAGTCAGGAGGTTCCAGGTAAAGATCTAGTGGTAAACACTTTGTTGTCACTCATCTTTCTTGGATATTGGCTTTTAGACAGTGTTTTTATTGTAAAGTGAACAATCTCCACCAATAAAATTTCTTTGTCAATACTTTCAGTTGAAAACCGCAACTTTCTGACATCTCCTTGCCATATATAATAGAGGCATTAACATCAAGCTTTGTCTGATGTTATTTTTAGAACATATGCTGGATTGTTGACTGTTGATCACTGTGCTTTGTCTTAGCTTGCAAGATAATTAGAGTTTCGATGTGAAAGGTCTTAAAGTGATGTGTTAATTGAGGGAAACATTGATGCTCAGTGTTGTGCTGGTAAAAATTACCTAAAGGTACAATCATCGTTGCTGAAGTGTTGTTGAAGGTTTTGTTAATAAGTTAAATTAAAGTGGTATTGGATTGATTGTAATTTCAACCAGGATCACAGCCCTGAACAAATTCACACAAACACAAGCAAACCCTGATGGAAACTTACTTGAAACTTCTAAAGAGCTTCTACTGATTGGAAACTTTAATTGCAATTTGGAGGAATTGCACAAGATGTTTTTCATAGTTCTAGGTAGAAGTTGAATTGTTAAAGAGAAAGACTATATCTCACTGTAATTCAACATCTCTTGACGTGTTATTGGGCTCAGAAAATGTGAAGGAGTTTTTCTTCCTTTGTAATAGTGATCGGGGTGGGGAGAAGCAGCTGCCATAACAAAGGAGATATATGTGTGGGTGATCTGCAATGAGATGAGTATGTAGCTCTAGAGTAGCAGGTAGTTTTATGACCGAAACAGATTTAACAATCCCAATGTACCATCCCCATTACTTATAGCCTTACCTTAAGATGCCACTACTTACAGGTGCTACTGTATATCTGTCAGATGCACACACCTTACAGATATTTACAACCTAAAGGGAAAATTAGAGCAGTAAAAGGGTGGCAGTGAATCTTTGCAGTATCAGCAAGCCTGCTATCAGGGTTTATGTAAGAGACTTGCTCACATTATTTTTGGATTAATGTCGCATGTCATTACGACAAATTTGCCCGGTAATAAGTCATTTATCCATTGCTTTTACAGCCATTGATCTCGAAATTTGTTGCGTTTAAATACTGTGGTGTGACATTCCTCACTCATTGTACACAACCACGTCATGCAGCAAGTTGCTTTCCCACAATAGCCCAGAATTAATGGGACAACAGGAATTGGTTAATGGCAAGGGGAGGATTTATATGGGAATTCCTCAGGCTATTTCCCTATGTCAACCTGTTTATCTTCCTCGAACTCCAGCCTGAATAAGACCCAAAGTTCTCCTCAACAACTGCATGATACTGCCCCTTCCTGCTCTTGGGTAGGTGGACTAATCTTTGATGTGACTTCCATGGGCTTTGTCACAATCCAAATGAAAAACTGGTGAACAGTATGGACTACCTCCAAGGTACACAAAAATGCTGGAGAAACTCAGCGGGTGCAGCAGCATCTATGGAGCGAAGGAAATAGGTAACATTTCGAGCCAAAACCCTTCTTCAGAATGGACTACCTCTATCTATGCTGACACCCAAGTGATGACACCGTGCAAAACACAGAAAGAGAGGAAGGCAAATGCCCTGATCTCCACTTTGGTGTTTCAAAAAATGTTCCAATAAACAATAGTCTAAGGCTTGGATAGAGTGAATGTGGAGAGGACGTTTTCAATAGTGGAAGAGTCTAGGTGTCGTATCCTCAGAATTAAAGGACTTTCTTTTAGGAAGGAAATGAGGAAGAATTTCTTTAGTCAGAGGGTGGTGAATCTGTGGAATTCTGCCATGGAAAGCTGTGGAGGCCGTCAGTGGATATATTTAAGGCAGAGATAGATCGAATCTGGATTAGTACAGGTGTCAGAGGTTATGGGGAGAAGGCAGGAGAATGGGGTTAGGAGGGAGAGATAGATCAGCCATGAATGAATGACGGAGTAGACTTGATGGTCCTAATATCACTCTTATCACTTACGATCTTAATTCATGAAAATGCTGATAATCTGCTATCAAATTTCTTAAAAAATCCTGGTGGCTCACCTGATTCTGTTTCCTGCAATCCTTTCAATTTGACAAGGTCCCGTTCCCCAAGCTTCCTTTAAACTTGCCTGGTTCACTGGAACATTTATTGTATGACATGTTGATGTTCTTTTCAAATCAAAGTGAATTCTGTGTTAAGCGTGAAATCCAACAGTCCAGAAAATCGGTAATAACGTTCTGACATATGTACAAAAAGTCAAGGCCTGGAAGGCATAGCTTTAAGGCTAGAAAGGCAACGTTTAAAGAAAGTCTGTGGGACATGTTTTATTAAACACAGCATGGTGGGTGCCTGGAACACCATGCCAAGGGACATTTGGCAGTGACATTTAAGCAGCTTGTGGGTAAGCACACGGATATGCAAGAAGGGAGGGATATGGGTCAGATGCAGGAGGGATTAGTTTAACTTGGCATCACGTTCGGCATGAACACTGGGCCAAATGGCCTGTTCCTGTTCTGTGCTAAATAATTGAACAGTAGTGCACAAGAACAGGCCCTGTGGCCCAAAATGTCTGTTTCAAACATAATGCCAAGACCAATTCTTATCTGCCTGTATATAATCCATACCCATTCCCTGCATATCCATATGCCTACCCAAAAGACTCTTAAATGTCACTATCATATCTGACTGAACCACCACATCTGGCAGTACATTCTAGACACTCGCCAGACAGTTGAAAAAAAAACTTGCCCCACACTTATCCTTTAAACTTTGCCCATCTCACCTTTAAAGCTGGGCTCACTAGAGTTTTATATATCTACTACCATCTGAGGAAAAAGGTCCTGTCTGTCTACTCTATCTGTGCCTCCCATAATTCACAACCTTGTTGTAATGTGGTGACCAGAACTGCACACAATACTCCAAATGTAGCATAACCAAAGTCCTATAAAACTGCATCATGACTTCCTGACTCCTAATCTCAATGTCCCGACCTATGAAAGCAAGCACAGCATAAACCTTCTTAATTACTCGATCTACTTGTGTTGCCACTTTCAGGAAGTTATAAACTTGGAACCCCAGTCCCCTCTGTATATCGATTCTGATAAGGCCCTGCCATTAATTGTACATTTTCCCCTTACATTCAACATTCAAAGTGCAAAACGTTGAAAGTGCTCGGATTAAACTCCATCTGGTATTTCGCCGCCCATTTCTGTAGTTGATCTATATTCCGCCGTATACTTTAACAGTATTCCTCACAGACCGTAACACTAGCAATCTTGGTGTCATCTGTAAACTTACTAACCTAACTGTCTATGTTCACATCCAAGTTATTTATGTATGTCACAAAGAGCAGAGGTCCCTGCACAGATCCAAGCGAAACACAACTCCATGAGTTTGAGAAGATAGACACAAATTGCTGGAGTAACTCAGCAGGTCTGACCAATTGAGTACTTCACCTACATTCTTAGACTCCAAGCACAGATTCCCTCCTTTATACTTGAGCAGTCCTACCATCTATAGACACAAAAAGCTGGAGTAATTCAGCGGGACAGGCAGCATCCCGGGAGAGAAGGAATGGGTGACGTTTCGGGTCGAGACCCTTCTTCAGACTCGATCCAAAACATCACGCATTCCTTCTCTCCAGAGATGATGCCTGTCCCACTGGGTTATTGCAGCTTTCTGTGTCTATCTTTGGTTTAAACCAGCATCTGCAGTTCCTTCTTACACAGTCCTACCATCTCCCTGATTCTCCTTTTATTTTGAATGTAGATATTAAAAGTTTTAGGATTTTCTTTAATCCAACTTGCCAAAGCAATTTTGTGGCCCCTTTTGCCACAGGACAAGGGGTCACAGTTTAAGGATAAAGGGGAAATCCTTTAGGACCGAGATGAGAAAAACATTTTTCACACAGAGTGTGGTGAATCTCTGGAATTCTCTGCCACAGAAGGTAGTTGAGGCCAGTTCATTGGCTATATTTAAGAGGGCGTTAGATGTGGCCCTTGTGGCTAAAGGGATCGGGGGGTATGGAGAGAAGGCAGGTACAGGATACTGAGTTGGATGATCAGCCATGATCATATTGAATGGCGGTGCAGGTTCGAAGGGCCGAATGGCCTGCTCCTGCACCTAATTTCTATGTTTCTATGTTTCTAATCACCAGCTTCTTTCCTCCTATCGTTAAAGTCCTCAAAGGCCATGTTTGATTACCATCCTCTTTGCACTTTTTTCTTTTTGACCAAATGTACAACCTCTTTGGTCATCCAAGGTTAGAGTCATAGAGTGATACAGTGTGGAATCCGGCCCTTTGGCTTAACTTGCCCACACTGGCCAACAATGTCCCAGCTACCCTAGTCCCATGCCTGCGCTTGGTCCATAACCCTCCAAACCTGTCCTATCCATGTACCTGTTCAACTGTTTCTTAAACGATGGGATAGTTCCAGCCTCAACTACCTCCTCTTGCGGCTGTGTGGAAAAAGTTGCCCCTCGGATTCCTATTAAATCTTTTCTCCTTCACCTTGAACCTATGTCCTCTGATCCTCAATTCCCCTACTCTGGATAAAAGACTCTGTGCATCTACCCAATCTATTCCTCTCATGATTTTGTATACCTCTATAAGATCTCCCCTCATCCTCCTATGCTTCAAGGAATAGAGACCCAACCTACTCAGCCTATCACTATAGCTCACACCCTCCAGCCCTGGCAACATCCTCGTAAATCTTTTCTGACCCCTTTCAAGTTTGGCAATATCTTTTCTATAACATGGTGCCCAGAACTGTACCCAATATTCTAAATGCGGTTTCACCAACGTCTTATACAACTGCAACATGACCTCCTAACTTCTATACCCTTACTTTGCAATGCTCATCTGTCCCCCTTACTGCAACATGCTGGTTCTGAACTTGGATCAATTGGTCTTTAAACGACTCCTACGTCAGATGCGGACTTGCCAAATAGCAATTGCTCCCAATATATCCTCCTGAGCTCCAACCAAATAACGTACTTTGCCTTACTCCAATTTAGTACCTTCCTGCATGGTCTACCCTGCTTCCTAATCAAAACTATTTTAAAACTATATGCTGTGATCACTATCCGTCAAATCCTCTTCTGCTGTAACAGTAATCATCTGACTAGACTCATTTCCCAACCCACATGGTCCAGTATGTTCCCTTCTCGGGTTGTACTATCCACACACTGTTTCAAGAAACCCTCTTGGATACACCTCACTAAACCTTTGACACTGAACAACGCTATATTTAAGAGGGGGCCCTTGTGGCTAAAGGGATCAGGGGGTATGGAGAGGAGGCAGGTATGGGATACTGAGTTGGATGATCAGCCATGAACATATTGAATGGCGGTGCAGGCTCGAAGGGCCGAATGGTCTACTCCTTCACCTATTTTCTAGGTTTCTATGTCTATGTTTCTATGTTTAGTCAGAGGGTGGTTAATCTGTGGAATTCTTTGCCACAGAAGGCTGTAGAGGCCAAGTCAGCAGAAATAGACAGATTCTTGATTAGTTCAGGTGTCGGAGGTTATGGGGAGGAGGCAGGAGAATGGGGTTAGGAGGGAGAGATAGATCAGCCATGATGGAATGGCGGAGTAGACGATGGGCTGGATGGCCTAATTCTACTCCAATCACTTATGACCTTAAGTCCTAGTCAATTAAAGTCACTCACTAAGACAACTATTGCTCTGACATCTTTTGTAATCAATCTATATATCTGTTTCTCTATCTACTGCTTGCTTTGGGGGCTCTATAGTACAATCTCATTAGAGTGCTTGCACCTTTCTTATTTCTAAGTTCTACTTAGATATATGAAAGGTGCAAGAACTCTAATATTGTTCTATCCGTCGGTCCGGCCCCAGAGTCCTAATGGGCCCGTCCCACTTAGGTGATTTTTCAGCGGACTGCTGGCGACTGTCAAGTTGCCGGCAGTTGCCTCACACTCACACTCACACTCACACTCACACTCACACTCACACTGCTTCCTTCACCAGTCCAAGTTAAATTTTTAGACAGTGCTCCCCCCACTTGCCCTGTCTAAAAAATTCACACAGTGCAAAGCCAAGGTGATACAGACACACACATCAATGAACAGGAAGGTTGGCACTGTAATTAAAATGGCTAAAGCACAGTGTACGGTAAGTTCTTTAAAAGAGGAGGGGAGAGGGGGGAGAAGGAGTGGAGACAACTTTTAAGAAGCCAGAGAAACACGGCTGTGAAGCTCGGGTTTTTTAACCCGGCGGACTTTTAACGTATCCTTGGTTCTGAAAACTACTGCTTAGCATTTTTTATCCCAATGAGCCAATGAAATTCACCGGTTGGTACCAGCAACAACCTACGAGAACCTCTGGGAACCTTCGACCTCCTGGCAAACCATTAGGACCTCCTGGCGACCCACCTACGGCTCGAGAATTTTCGCTACTCTTCATGGCGGCTTCATTCTAGTCGCCACTAAATTATCAACATGTTGAAAAATTCATGGCGACCATAATGAGGCCGCGACTAGTTCCCAGAATATGGGAACTCCTCACGACCATGAAGGCGACTCCCCGGCAACCACCCGCGAACATGTGGTGACCATGTGGTGACTGCATAGTCTTCTGCAGTCGCCTAAAAAGTCGCCTAACGGGACAGGCCCATAGGTGTGCCATGATTTTCAAAACTTTTACTGTACCTTTCAATGTGTTCATCTTGTTGACCCGTTGCAAACCAATGGTCGATTTCACAAGCTTTGTTCTGAATAAGGAAACGTGAGATGATCGTGATGAAAGGCAGATCTATGCCTGACTCTCAAGAATAATTTTCCTCATTGCACTAAAAATGGAAAAAAGTGCATGTGAATCTGACAATGTAACATTTCCACCATCCATCTGACCCTCCTTCTCCACCTCTTTGAGCATTAAAGATCATAGAATTCCATGCTAGAAAAGAATGTAAAGATCTCTGAAATTAAATTAATTAAGATCTAATTAATCTTTCACAAGGGCATTATTTCAGTTACAACTATGTGCCCATTTGCATTAATTGAGGTCTTGACCTCTGTGATTGTTAGCTTCTGGCAACCACGTGCATTTTGATCTGAACTCTGAAGTGAGCAGGTTGCAGGCAAATTCCAAAAATACCTTTTGCTGCTCACCAGCTCCCCCTCACCTTGTGCCAACTGATTTATAGGAAGACTCTTCATATCTTCAATCAATCAATCAATCAACCTTTATTGTCATCTTGCAAAGCAACAATTGTACAGTGCAAAATGAGAAGACGTTTCCCAGGGAATACCAGAGCATCGCACATAAAACTTAAACATTTCACACATAATAACAGTAAAAACAATCCAGTCCCTGATGAAACAGTATGAATAGTTAAAAGCAGGTGAAAACAGCAACATTAAAATACAGTAAAAACAGTCATTAAAATGTCCAGGGCAGCTAATTTGAGTGGCCAGTGCCAGAGTTATTAAATTGTCAGTGCAAAGCAGCAGAATCAGGTGGAGTGACTGTTTAGCAGCCTCACAGCCTGTGGCAGGAAGCTATTTAGCAGTCTGGTAGTCCGGGCTTTGATGCTACGGTATCTCTTGCCTGATGGCAGGAGATCCAGGTGTGTGTGGAGGGGGTGCAGTTTGTCCTTAGCTATTCTCAGAGCTTTTTTCAGACTGCGGCTCTGGAACAGTTCTTGTACCGAGGGTAGGGGGACGCCAATGATCCTCTCTGCTCCCCTCACTACCCTCTGCAGAGCCTTCCTGTCTGAGCAGTTGCAGTTGGAGTACCACGTGTTCATGCAGTACGTGGGTACAGACTCCACTGTGCCCCTGTAAAAAGTCCTGAGGTTGTTGGTAGGGAGTGAGGCCTGTTGAGTTTCCTCACGAGCATCAGCATCAGCACTTCAACGTTACCTAATGATAACAGTAGGGTTCAGTTCGACGATTGCCAGAATTGGCACTGTGGAAAGCTCGATTAGACTTTAGAGATACAATGTGGAACCAGGCCCTTCAGCCCACACGACCAGTGATCACCACGTACACTACCAGTATCCTACACACTAGGGACAATTTACAGTTTTTACTCAAGCCAATTAAGCTATAAACCTGTACGTCTGGAGCGTGAGAGGAAACCAGTGAACCCGGAAAAACCCACGTGGTCAAAGGAAGGACGTAAAAACTCTATAAAGACAACGCCTGTCATCAGGATTGAACCCGGGTCTCTGGAGGTGTAAGACAACTGTACAGCTGCGCCACTGTGTCACCCCATGATTATAATTATGTATAGTCTTTCTACTGACTGGTTAGCAGTGAACAAAAAAATATGTTCACTGTACATGTGTATACGTGGCAATAAACTACACTATAGAAAAGAATGATTTTGAATTTAGTACATTTGTGACAAGTTAATCATCAAAACCACCTTTTGGGTGGAAATACAGCCACATTTACAACATGGAATTGAATAGTAAGTTACTGTGTTGCCACATTGTATTCAGAGTCCAGTGATATTTTTAAACCAAAGTCTGGCCATTTTGTTAGAAGGCTGTCAGCCTCTTTATTTTTTGCCTGAACTGCTCTCTCTCTGGAAATTGAGATCAAGATCCTATTGACTGTCAACTTTCTCACCACAAGATTGTGTTAAGTGGAGGCAGCTGATCTCTGTCGTGTTTCCCAATTTTTTGCCCACCCTTGTATTAGTCGGGGTTACCATGGCACCGTATTCACAGAGGAGACATTTCATGCAGTACCTGGGGGCATCTTGGACGCTGGATGTACAAATGTTGCTGGCTTCTCACAGAAGCACACAGCCTTCAACAGCGGCTGTTTGGCAATCCCTCTTCCTGCATTCAATAAGAGAGGCTCACAGAATGCTGATCATGCCATGATGCATCCTGCTTCAGCCTTGCCTTAAAGCATCTGTGGTCCTGTGTTCATAAGTGATAGGAACAGAATTAGGCCATTTGACCCATCAAGTCTAGTCCACCATTCAATCTCAGCTGATCGATCACTCCCTCTCAACCCTGGGTCTCAGTCCACAATCCTCAAGCAGATTTTCAATGTCTGGAACCAAGCTCCAGCCAGCTGGGTCCAGATGCATCAGGTATGATCTACATAATCCCTTCATCTGTTATGAACAGTAATATTCAGGGACAATTAAAAATGTATCCTGATACCCACCAAGTTTCAAAAGAGAGACGTTGCATTTTTAAAACATCTTTATACTAATGCATCAACACAGATGATAATGAGAATAACTGTTGTAGATAAAAGCATTGGGAGACATACTAATTATAATTAAACACAGTTATGGAGCATACCTGCAGCCATTGTGAATTTGTTATAAAACCTTTGCACCTCCATCATGTTCTGTCCGAGAGGAACTGTCTCCAGCCTGGTAGGTGTTTCAGTTTCAAAGAATTGAGTCCTATTTTATTTGCGGATTTGACCTAATCTGAGGAAATGAAGAAAATTGAGTCATCCTTCATTATTTCATCTTTTTTTTCAAGGCTCTGTAGAGGGTGGGGTAGGAGATGCGTACACGTGCCAATTTGTTTATCTGTGTTTGAAACATAGAAAATAGGTGCAGGAGTAGGCCATTCGGCCCTTTGAGCCTGCACCGCCATTCAATATGATCATGGCTGATCATCCAACTCAATATTCCGTACCTGCCTTCGCTCCATACCCCCTGATCCCTTTAGCCACTAGGGCCACATCTAACTCCCTCTTAAATCTAGAAATATTTTTTTAAAGTGGTGCGTAGCTCAAATTGTGCATCTGGACAACACGGCATTTATTTCATATGCAAGATCTCCCCGTTGACTCGAATGTAATAAATATTTTCTTTTCCTCTCAGTCAGTCATAAATTCCCTCAGCCCCTCCACGCCCAGCATCCTGACTGCTGGTGATATACTACCGACAGGACATGCTTTTTCAGAGCCAATGTCACACAGCCATCAGAGGGGAAAATGATCAGCAGCTGCATTGGATTGACTGCGGGCCTGATGGAAATTGCACACCTCCCATTTAAAAACATAATTCTGCCGTAACAACATCAAATTACTCAATTTTCTTTAAGGTGGTTCTGACCTGATGCTAGCACTAAATGAAATTCTGGTTTAGCTAACCTAAGTTAAAGGCGAGACAGACACATAACCTGGAGGAACTCAGTGGGTCAGGCAGCATCTCTGGAGAAAAGGAATAGGTGACGTTTGGGTCGAGACCCGACTTCAGACTGAGAGTCGGAGAAGCCTTAGGCCTCCTTCGTTCATGTCTCACCATGGGTGTCCCCAGGGTGCTATTCCCTATATGGAGGATGCCTGTGTGTGACTTTAATGTGGGGAGACTGGTGCACAGACAGCCACCCCACGGTCCTTGACAAATCTGGGTCAGGATCCCGTGGCATGGAGTCCAAGACGACTGGAGACCCTTTTCTGCTGCAGCCTTCATCCGCCTTCCCAGCCGTTGTGATGCTCCACTAAGGTCAGCCATCGTTCTCCACCTGTTCCACCATTGAGGTCTTGGTTGGAGTGCTCTTTGTCAAAGACCTCCACCTCGATCTTACGGCCATGGGTGACCCTACCAAGAACATAGCCCCAGACGGCATCGCTCTCAGGATCTCGGGTCCACACAAGTTTCTTCCACCACTATAAGGTGACAATCCACGGAGAAGTCGGGGAAGGGAAACGAGGATATAATATAGCTTTATATCACAGTCAATATCTCTTGTTTCCCTTTCCCCTGATTCTCAGTCTGAAGAAGGGTCTTGACCCGAAATGTCACCTATTCCTTTTCTCCCGAGAAGCTGTCTGACCCACTGAGTTACTCCAGTTTTTTGTGTCTATCTTCGGTTTAGCCAGCATCTGCAGTTCCTTCCTACACACTAATTAAGGGCTATTGTGTTTTCTTATTAAATTGCAGAAAGATAGCAACATACTGTAGTGATGGTACTGGATGGGTGAGGTGGATTGAATAGAAATCTGTTTTGAAACCTTCATTGATATCTGTGCTAATATAAAATAGTACCCCTACTTTGGAATGTTCTGCCATTTTTGGGCCCATTGTCCGAGCTAGGAGTTTAATGGTAAGACAGCACATTGTCCTTCAGCAATTAAAGAGCAACCACATTGCAGTTTGATCATACAAGATTCCTTTCTCAAAGAGCAACTGAGGTTGGTCTTATTTTTTAATTCAATTTGATACTTCCACCGGTTCAAATGCAAAGTAAACTATGTTTCTGGTGGGAACACAAAATTGCCAGAATCTTACCTTACATCAATTATACAACAACTTCCATCAGAACTGAATATTGAATGAGGTCCATAATAGATGTCAGTTGTATTACTACCCAGTATCTATCACTGCCCTAAAGGTGCTTTCCTACAATTTTATTTGGCAAACAATATACATTTGCCTTAAGGGCACGTTAGTTATTGTTGCTGTTGTCCAGTACAACCTTGCAGAATTAATGGTTGTTGTCTTTTTTTAATGTTTTGAAAGTTAATTGGAATTAAAGTAGTTTGTCTCCCCTTTTCCCTGATTCCAAACTACTGCCATTGAAGTTTGTCTGGAATTTCCAGTGCATCTTTAAGCTGATGGCTGAAGTTCGCTTTGGTTCTTGACACATCATATTAATTGTTTGTTGCAATAGAGATGGTGGTTTATTGAAAATGTGCTGCTTGGTTCCTCCTTTCATGAGGGGTCAGCCCAAGACCTGATAGGATCTGTGGCAAGAGTGTAATCAGAGGTAGGATAGTACGATGGTCATTTGTGCCCCCAGATTGGACAGTGCAATTAGGATCCCAGTTGGTTTTTGATATATTTATGTTGGGAACATGATATATTTATGTTGAGAACAATGGTCAGAGGAGAGGGTAGCATGGTTGAGCAGAGGTAGAGTTGTTGCCTTACACCGCCAAAGACCGAGTTTAATCCTGACTACGGGTGCTATCTGTACAGAGTTTGTATGTTTTTCCCATGACTATGTGGGTTTTCCCCGCGTGCTCCGGTTTCCACCCACACTCCAAAGACATATAGGTTTGTAGGTTAATTTTTCTTCGGTAAGAATTGTAAATTATCCCTAGTGTATAGGATAATGCTAATGTATGGGGATCGCTGGTTGGCACGGACTCGGTGGGCTATAGTGCCTGTTTCTGCGCTGTATCTCTAAACTAAAAAGGAGAGGCAGGTTGGGATTGGAGTGGAATTTGGGTTCCAAAGTCTTTACAAGCTGGCAGTTAAAGGGTTGCATGGTGATTGGGATGGGTGTGGGCAGAGGCTGGTGGTAGTTAGTTTTATCGCAGTCAGGGCAAGGAGGTGGCTATTTACTTATTGTGCAGAACTTGCAGGTGAATGCATGGGGTGAGAGCATCACTATAATAGCCAGGCAGAAATCACATTGGGGTTTCAGGAGCAGCATATGATCTATCAGGTTTTTCAAGTGACACAAAGCAACATGAAAATGGTAATTATTGTGTTTCTCTTATAAAGTGAAACCCATTTTGAACTATATCAATATGAAGAAGCAATCCAATTGACTTTTCAAACAGTTACATTTTCCAAAAGCAGGTGTACAAGAAATTGTCTGTTTTAGAAAGGGTATGATGAAGAATGCTCATTCACGGAACAGAGGATACTGACTTAAAATTATGGGGGAGTAATAGGAGGGGAATATGAGGAAAACATTGTAATTCAGTAGTTATGGATTTGAATTCACAGCCTGTAAGGCTAGTGATAAAATAGTAGTGCCTTTAATAGGGAATTTGATAGGTACTTGAGAATAATTGACAAGGCTTTCAATGGGATTGCTCCACCTGAAGCCTGTATAGACTTAATGGACCTGTTGGTCTCTTTGGTGCTATAATATAATCCTCTGATTCTAAATGAGTACTTCGACTGAAAATGACTTAAAACTTGTGATAATTACCAATTTGTATCCATTGCACAACTATGACAACTTCATACCATTTACTGCATTCCAATGGCATTGCCTATCCTGAGATTTTCATGAGAATAGCAGTTCCATGTTATTTAGGCAGCAACCTTTCGATTTCGAGAATAACCTGCTGAAAATGCGTCAATTGTGATAAGTGACGAGCGACCTTTATCCTCCCTCTTATTTTAAAATAACAACTGGTCCATTAAAATGGGGACATAGGAACATACAGACAACAATACTGATAACAGTGCTCATTACCATTCAGAAATATTACTTAGTTTGTATGAATAAATAAAAAAGACGGAATAAAACATAGTTTCTCTTTTTTCAGTTTATCCTCACAGTGAAGTTAATCTGTGCTTGCATTATCAAGTATAAAATACTCCTCCCTTTTTTTGTGTAAGGCAGGGATAAAGGTAATCCCCAGAGCAACAATCGGCTTGATCTTTTGAAATACCACCATGTAAACCCAATGGAGTACAGTTGCGAACTAAGTATAATCTTCTTATAGAAACTGACCGAGAGAGCAGGGGAGCATACCGAAACATTTCAGTCAATGTGAGTCTAGATAAAAGGACAACCTGAAACACCTCTACCATCTCCAGATAGTATAAACATCTGGATCCACTAACAAAAGCGGTTTAAAGCTCCTTGTAGTGGGCAAGAACCTCGCAGAATCTTTGAAGACTTTATTAATAATCTGGTAGTCATGCGTTCAGTATGCTAGTTCTAATACTGATTGATTTTTCTCTTACAAACAAAACAATTTATCATTCTTACTCCACAGCTCTAATCATTTGGTCAAGAAATCCAAGTGCTTCGATATTGCATAGTTCAATGCACAGATTTGTATCCCATGTCAATACAAAATTTTATGGCTGAAGGTACAGTTAATGAGTATTCCAAATATTTTGACTTCACACATTTGGCACCTTAATTAATTCCTATCATTCTTTTAGCAGCATGAATCAAAGGATATAATCCAACCACTAAGATTGTATTTCAACCACAGTTATTCATTGTACGTGGCATTCATGACAATAATAAATTAATACCAATAATAAGAGTGGCACGGTGGCGTAGTGGTAGAGTTACAGCCTTACGGCGCCAAAGACCTGGGTTGGATTCTGATTACGGGTGCTTGTCTGTACAAAGTTTGTACGTTCTCCCCGTGACTTGCGTGGGTTTTCTCTGAGATTTTTGTTTTCCCCCCACACTCCAAAGTCATACTGGGTTATAGGTTAATTGGCTTGATATAAATGTAAATTGTCCCTAGTGTGTGTAGGATAGTGCTAGTGTATAGGGATCACTGGACAGCGTGGACTCGGTGGGCCAAAGTGCTGTTTCCGTGCTGTATCTCTCAACTAAACTAATTATTCATCTGTGATTATGAACAAAATGTGAATAAGATGCAGGACAACCTAAAAGGACTGTGATTCTTCAGATTTGTACAACTGAAATCCCTGGAACTGGTCCTTCCAATTCTAATTTAAAATTAATTCAGTCTTGGGCGCATAATTTCAGAGTCATTGTGAGACAAAGATACATCAACATAGCCCCGGTGACTGGTCACCAGATGAAATTGTGATGTGACTAAGTTTGGCACTTATTTTATACATTGGACACACCTTCTACTGGATAATGAACTACTTTTGCCATTTAAACAAAAAAGGTAATATAATTGTCTATGATTTATTTATTTGAATTTCAATGTTATTTTAGTTCCATTTCTAATAATGGGGCTTTACATTTCAATTTTAGAAAGATCAAGTGGAATTTCTGTGTTCTTTCCTAAAAATATGCTTGGGAATAACTATGTTAAAGTAATTTAAGCTCTATTGGGAAGAAGTTTTCCTCATCAAATGTATCAGCAGTATTAGTGCCAAAGGACAAGGGAATCAAAGTTTTCAATTATTTTATGTGTGGAATGTTGACTGGAGTAATCTTTAAGGTAAAATGGACAAAATCTAAAGGAGATATGCAGCGGATGTTTTTTTAATTATACTCTGAGGGTGGTGGGTGTCTAGAATATGCTGCCAGGGGTGGAGATGGAGGCAAATATGGTAGTGGAGTTTGAAGCTTTTTGACCTTTGGATAGGCGGGAAATGGAGGAAGATAGATTAGATGCAGGCAGATGAGATTAGTTTATCTTGGCATCCTGTTCAATATTGACATTGTGGGCTGAAAGGCCTGTTCCTGTTATGCAGTACGTTCTAAACATTCCAAACCATATAACCATATAACCATATAACCATATAACAATTACAGCACGGAAACAGGCCATCTCGGCCCTTCTAGTCCGTGCCGAACACATAATCTCCCCTAGTCCCATATACCTGCGCTCAGACCATAACCCTCCATTCCCTTCCCATCCATAAACTATCCAATTTATTTTTAAATGATAAAAACGAACCTGCCTCCACCACCTTCACTGGAAGCTCATTCCACACAGCTACCACTCTCTGAGTAAAGAAGTTCCCCCTCATGTTACCCCTAAACTTCTGTCCCTTAATTCTCATGTCATGTCCCCAAACATATTGTGATCCATGAAAATCAATATCAACTTTCTTTGGTTGTGGGTGTAATTGTGCAATGACAGGTGTTTCAGCACTAGCCATGCCTTAATGAATTCCAGCGCAGTAAAACTGAAGCATTACTCGATAGTATGAACATTTACCTACAACTGCAAAGTCCACAATAGCAAGGGCATTCAAAGTAGCCTTTTTTAAAAGTGATGAGGAGCTATCAAAAATGTTATGGAAATGTACCCACTTACCAATATCCTCCCCACCATTGCTTAGTTTGGTTCATCAGAGAAGGTTCACCAGATTGATTCCTGGGATGTCAGGACTTTCATATGAAGAAAGACTGGATAGACTCGGCTTGTACTCACTAGAATTTAGACGATTGAGGGGGGGATCTTATAGAAATTTACAAAATTCTTAAGGGGTTAGACAGGCTAGATGCAGGTAGATTGTTCCCGATGTTGGGGAAGTCCAGAAAAAGGGGTCACAGTTTAAGGATAAGGGGGAAATCTTTTAGGACCGAGATGAGAAAAACATTTTTCACACAGTGAGTGGTGAATCTGTGGAATTCTCTGCCACAGAAGGTAGTTGAGGCCAGTTCATTGGCTATATTTAAGAGGGAGTTAGATGTGGCCCTTGTGGCTAAAGGGAGCAGGGGGCATGGAGAGAAGGCAGGTACAGGATACTGAGTTGGATGATCAGCCATAATCATATTGCATGGCGGTGCAGGCTCGAATGGCTGAATGGCCTACTCCTGCACCTATTTTCTATGTTTCTATGTTTCTATGTTTCTATGTTTGGATTTCATCAACATTACATGATCTCAGGATTCTTGCAGCCTTTTACATAACTAGGAATTAGGACCTTGAAGCCATTCATCTGCCTGTGTCTGATTTTTACCTGTTTATATGTGGTTGCTTTCACTGTCTTGCTTGACAAGGATCTTTATACCTCTGCCTTAAACACATGGCTGAACGAGTTGAAAGCCAGAAATAAAGTGAAAACGACTGCTTTTGACATGAAGGTGGCATTTGATAGCTTGAGCTTTAAAGAAACTGAAAATGCTGATGATAAATGCTTCTCATTCACTGGAATTGTATCCAACCTGAAAGGAAGATGATTATCGCAGAACAATTCTCCTCAGTCCTAACACACCACAATAGATGTGATTCAGCACAATCCTGGATCCAATCATAGAAAGATTACAGCACAGCAGGTGGCCATTCCATCCATCAAGTCTGTGCTAGGTTTATACCAGAGCAACTCTCAGCTTCTACCTATGACTCTTTCTCTGTAGTCCAGTGAATTGTTCTATATCATACACTTCTTCAGTATCTTCTTGCTGGCCACAAAGGAACCTGCCTCCTCTAACATCAGCAGGCAGTGCATTCCAAATTCCACTATATGCCTAACATAAAAGTTTCTCCTCTAAAGTAACCTGTCTTTTATTTTATACCTGTGACATTGAGAACTTAATCACTTTGATCAAAGGGAACAGCCAGTTGTTAAAAACAACCTGCTGGAGGAATTCCAGCAGATTTAGCAGCATCTGTGGATGTAAATTAATTATCGTATTTTTAGGTCAAAGCCCTGTACCAGGTCTGAATGCTATATGCTGTGCCAAAATTCCTCATCGTTTTATGCACTTTTATCAAATCTTTCCTTAATTTTTTCCTTTCAAAAAAAGCACCCTCTCTCATCTACCTTGTAACTCTAGCCCTTCATCTTAGGAATAACTGTTGTATGTTTTTTTCTGGATCCTCCATAATGCCTTTGCATCCTTCCTATATAATGTCATGTCTTGGCAGGTAGTGCTGTTACTTCACATCTTCGGTGATCTTAGGTTTGATTCTCATCTCCAGTGCTGTATGAAGTTTACACATTCTTCTTGCAACCATACAGGCTTCCCTCGTGAACTTCAGATTCCTCCATCTCAAAGATATGCTGTTCCATTAATTAGTATCCCTAAGTGTAGAAGGATCGTGAAAGAATCAGGAATATGTTGATGGGTATGAGAGAGGGAACATATTTTAAACAAAATAATGGGGGAATGCAGTTGAGTTAATGGGTTGAATGGTAATCTCCTAAATTTGAAAAAAACATATTCTAATACTTTGCCAATAATCTTTGCCCATTATAACGTCAATAGGTTGAGAAGTTTGCTGATGATCGCATAAAATTTAGATTTTGTCGATTTAGATAATGAGCCAAACCTATCTGCTTGCAGCAAAATACCTATTTTGGTGGTGTTACATACTCATTTACATACTCAACTTTGGTGGTGTTTCATACTCAATCTCCAACAAACGGAATTGTTGACATTCAAAGAGATTACCACCGTTTAATCTTCCAACAGCACATTTCGGGATTTGACCAGATTCTCACCCGAGTTAATTGAAATGATAACAACAGGTCAAAGGGTGGGTGTTCTGTAATTAAATGCTCATTTACATAGAACATACAACAGTGCAGCACAGGGACAGGCCTGTCAGTCGACAAGATCTGTGCCGAACATGATGCCAAGATAAACTAATCTCCTCGGCATGCACATGATCCTTATCCCTCCATTTCATGCACATCAATGTGTCTATCTAAAAGCTTCTTAAATACCACTATCACATCTACCTCCACTGCCTCCCCTGGCAAGACGTTCCAGGCACCCACCACTCTCCATGTAAAAATTCTATGTAAAAATAAAATCTTGCCTGCACATTTCCTTTGCACTTCACCCCTCCCACCATAACATTTTGCCCACTAGTTTACGACGTTTCCATCCTGGGAGAAAGGTTCTGACCATCTACCCTGTCTATGCCTCTTAGTTTATGTACTTCTACCAGGTCTCCCCTCAACCTCTGGTGTTCCATAGAAAACAATCCAGGTTTGTCCAACCTCACCTTGTAGCTGATACTCCCAAATACAGACAACGTTCTGTTAAACCTGCTCTACACCCTCTCCAAAGCTTCTACATCCTTCCTGGAATGGGGCAACCAGAACTGCATGCAATACTCCAAATCAAAGTTTTATAGAGATTCAACATGACTTCCTGACTCTCATATGCAATGCCCTGACCATTGAAGGTGAGCATACTATATGCTGCCTTTACCACTCTATCTACTTGTGTTGCCACTTTCAAGTCCTGGTAGCTATAGATCAGGACCCTAAGATCCTTATGCATATCAATGCCGTTAAACCGCAGCGGGACCTTAACATCACGGGCCCAGAGTGTCAGCGGCGGCGCAATGGGGACTGTAACATCATGGACCCCTCTTGCTGGGGGTCGCCGGAGAAGAGCTCCAACCGCTGGCCTGTTGCCTACAACATTTGGAAGCCGCGGTCTCCGGTAAGGAGGTGGCCGACTTGGGAGCTCCGGGCCGCAGGATGTGCTCGACCTGTCCCGACATTGGCATTCCGACCATCCCGACCAGAGGGCTGGAACTGCGGGCCGTCCGTAGTGACAACTACAGAGGGTCAGGGCCTCGACCACGGGTGAACAAGGGAGGAGGAGGAGGAAGACTGTCTGAACTGTATTGCCTTCCACCACAGTGAAGAATGCTGTGGTGAATGTCTGTGTTGAATTATGTTGTGTATTGTGTCCTTTTTTAATTGTAACGCTGCATGGTAAATTACATTTCACTGCACCTTATGGTGCATGTGACAAATCAATTTGAACTTTGAACTTTGCTGTGAAAGATCTTGTCATGAACTGTATATCTTCCCCTTACATTTAACCTCTCAAAGTGCAACACCTCGCATTTGCTTGGATTAAACTCCATCTACCATTTCTCCACTCATTTCTGTAGATGCTCTATATTCAACTGCTTTCCTTGACGGCTTTGCTCAGTGTCTGAAACTGCAGCAATCTTGGTGGCGCTGACAACATCGAAGAGTCCTGGGATTTTTTGCTGAGGGTCGCCAGTGTTGTAGCTCCGTACAGTTCGGCCTGTGGACTTCGGGAGCCGTAGTCTCCCGTAGGAAGTGGCCGATTCGGAAACTCCAAGCCGCTGAGTGTGTTTTTCTGTTCCGACACTGGAGCTCCGATTATCCCGTAGAGAGGGCCTGATGACCGGGCTGTCCGTAGCGGCGACTGCGGAAGGCTCAAAGGCCCCGACCACGGGTGAACAAAGAGGAAAATGACTGAACTTTATTGCCTTCCCCCACAGTGGGAAACGTTGATTCCGCTGTGTGGGGATGTTCATGTTAAATTCTATTGTGTATTGTGTTTTTATTCGTATGGCTGTATCGTAACTCAAATCTCACTGTACTAATTGGTGCATGTGACAATAAATGTAACTTGAACTTGAACTTGTCATTTGAAAACTTACAAACTGCCCCATCCACATTTATTTATGTCATAAACAACAGAAGTCACGGCACAGATCCTGCGGAACATCACATGTCACAAACCTCCAGTTACATAGAAACATAGAAACATAGAAAATAGGTGCAGGAGTAGGCCATTCGGCCCATGGTTTCCTGCACCGCCATTCAATATGATCATGGCTGATCATCCAACTCAGTATCCCGTACCTGCCTTCTCTCCATACCCCCCCTGATCCCCTTAGCCACAAGGGCCACATCTAACTCCCTCTTAAATATAGCCAATGAACTGGCCTCAACTACCCTCTGTGGCAGAGAATTCCAGAGATTCACCACTCTCTGTGTGAAAAAAAAAGTTCTTCTCATCTCGGTTTTAAAGGATTTCCCCTTTATCCTTAAGCTGTGACCCCTTGTCCTGGAATACTAAATGTTAGAATACTACATTTTCACCACGACCTTACCATAGTTTCTCTTCCACTGTTGTGAAACTCACTGGCCTATGGATTACCTCTACTTCCCTTCTTGAACAAACGAACAACATTGGTTTCTATCCAGTCCTCCAGGACATCAAATATGGCTGGAGAAGATGCAGAGATCTTCGTCACCCCTGCAATTTCCCATTTGCCTCTCTTGATAACCTGAGGTAGAGCCCATCAGGCCCTAGGGATTTATCTACCTTAATGCTCTTCAAGAGCCCCAATACCCCACTTCCTCCATGATCTCCAACTGCCCTGATATTTTAGTATCAGCCAAACTGATCTCACTTTCCCCCATATCCTTCTCCTTGGTGAATACTGATGCAAAATAAACATTTAGTACTGTGCTGACAGATTTTGCTCCCAAACACAAATGCTCTCCTTTTTCCTTGTCTGGCCCTACCTTCTCCCTGGTAACCCTTTTGCTTTTAATGTACGTATAAAAAGCCTTCTACAGCCCACAGGTCCTTGTGATGTGGGAGGGACCCAGAGCACCCAGAGGAAACCTACATGGTCACAGGATGTGCAAACTCCACATAGACAACAACCAAAGTCAGGATCAAATCCAGGTCTTTGGCACTCAACCAGTAGATCTACCAGCAGTGCCACTGCCGTCCCATTTTGGATGGTGGTGATTTTTTGGTATTTTCTACTTATAAGACTGTGGGGTCTCAGTTACTGTGTGTGATATGTTCAAGATAAAGACTGATAGTTATTAAGAGAATTAGGGCTATAACTAATTAAAGGAATATAATGCTGACGTAAAAGATTGGACAATATCTTACTGACTTGTAGAACAAACACTAGGGGTCAAATGCCTAGTCCTGGTTCTATTTTTTCTGTTTAGCTTCCTTGCTCTCATTATAATTAACACGGTGGATACAATACAATACAATACAATACAATACAATACCTTTATTTGTCATTTGAACCTCACATGAGGTTCAAACGAAATGTAGTTTCTGCAGCCATACAATACAATAAAAGAACCAAAACACACACCAAAACTATTCACATAAACATCCATCACAGTGGCTCTCCTCCTCACTGTGATGGAAGGCAAAGTTCTTGTCTCTCCCCTGCACTCCATTTCCCTCCCGACGTCGAGGTCAAAGCCCCCGGCGGGCGCTAGTCCGCGGCAAATTAAGGCCGCGCCGTGCGTTGTAGGGCCCCCCTCCAGGTCACTCTCAACCCCGCAATTCAGGCGGGAGAAGTCGCCGCTGCCGGTGCCCTGCAAAGCAGCCTCCCCCCGGGGATCCGCGAGCTCCCGGTGTCACCATCCACCGGAGCCGGGCCGCAGCAACGCGCCACCGCCTCTCCACGCCCCGAAGCCGGCCAGCTCCACGTAGGTAAGTCTGCAGCAGCTCCTCAGCAGCTCCATGGCAGGCTCCTCAGCAGCTCCTCAGCAGCTCCTCAGCAGCTCCACAGCAGCTCCACAGCAGGCTCCACAGCAGCTCCCCAGCAGCTCCTCAGCTCCTCAGCAGCTCCACAGGCTCCGTGGCTCCACAGCAGCTCCCCAGCTCCACAGGCTCCGTGACTTGAGCCTCCAGGTCGTTCCGGTGGAGGCCGCCCCACGGCGCTAGGCCCCAATGGCAACGGAGCTCCGACAGGGAAAAGGTCGGGTCTCCATGCAGGGAAGAGATTAAAAGTTTCCCCCACCCACCCCCCACCCCCCACACATACACATTAAAAAAAAAAACCGATAAACAGCTACAAACTAAACCCTCAACAGGACAAAAAAACAAAAAAACACAGACAGACTGCAGAGGCCGCTGCGACATCGGTCGCGCCGCCCACCGATAGGTCATGGGTTAAATGATTGAATTCCTTGGTGAAGCAAGAACCACCAAACTAACTGGTGCTGGTAGCAACACATCGGCAGTGGTAGTCCTAATCACTTTCAGGTGAGGTAGCAGATAGTAATTTTTTTTGCTGAATTGCCAGTTTCTCTGCATTTGGAAAGATAAGTGCACCCCCACACATAATGTACTACGAAACAGTCATTCACTGCAAGCTCTTTAATGGATTTATATCAAATTCCTCCATTGCAAACTTAATATATATGTTAACACTTTTAACAAACAGGTCAGTGCATCTGTCAAGTATGTGAATAGAGCAATAATAAAAGCACAGTTTTCTTACAGTAATATCACATTTTCATTTCCAAGCTTAAACATTTACGAGCAAGTAGTCTTTTCATGAGAATGAAATTTCTTTTCTTTTCACGAGAATTAAATTTGTTAGCTATTACACTGATGGAGAGGGTAACATAATTTATTTTTCTTGGGACAAATAGGGAGCTTCAACTGCAAGCCTGCACAGTTCATGTCCTTTATCATTATCTTCCTATGCAATTAAATTGCATTCACAATAAACTTGACCCAACTGACCCAAACTGTAGTCATACTTTATGTCAAAATCACGGAGCAAATGTGGGACATCAATATGGGATAATAACAAAAAGAGAAAAAGGCACCATCATTAAAATGATAAGTACATTTAAACATTCAAAATATTGATTTGCATTATTATTAAAGTGATGTGCTGTAGAGTGGATTCAAGACATATCAAATTGACGAGAATATCATGACCACAGTGCCAACCATTATACAGCACAACAATTGATGAGCCTGCTTATGGATTTACAACAGATGTTTTGACAGCTGCTGCAATACCAAACATTACAATTGTATTCTGCTCTTCCCTTTTACAAGTACCCTGGTTAGATCATTATCCTGTGAATGCATCATCTGTTTAAATCATTGAACCAAATAATAAAGATAATGCAACTTGGTCAAGAGTGTAAGATTACATTCTTAAAAATATAGTGAAACACCATGAGTCATTCAGCAGTAGAAATGTACTTACAAAATTATGTATGGAATATAAATCATCGAATTTCATATGCTGTTACATTAAATTCTTATCCACTAACATTTAATAGTCTACCCTTTTAAATCCATGAAGCTCACTTGGCATGGTTCTTTACCCATTAATTCTTGTACTGGTAAATTCATGATGAGATGAAAATATTTTACTCAGAAGCAGGTTCTGGTTAGTTCCAGTGGCACCCAAGTAAATTAAACGGATCGTAATATTTTGTAATCCATAATCCTCAATATGTAGTAATGTTGATTGATAAGTAGAAGTACAAGGTAATGCATTGTCTCTCCTTTAAAGCAGATTAATTACTACAAGCCGTTTCTAATGTTGAGAGCCTGATAAAGTTGCTGAGCTACCTTTTTCTTTGAAGACTCAGTATAACTTCAGTGGTTGGGTTAATTATGAGCCAGAATCCACCATCTGCAGCAGAATGTCTGCATTTACAATCGATCTGCAGGATAGATGCTGATGAGCCATTTCATATCAGCCAGTGATAACTAACTGCCTGAAGCCATTGCAATCCAACCTGCGGCACTTGGCCCTGCTATCAGGTTGGTCGGCCAGAACACAGCCCAACCCTGAAAGAGCAGCAAGAAAAGTGACAGCTTATTAAGATGCACCCAATGCTTTTCTGACTGTCAAACTTATCAAGACCTTTCAATGTTTCTAAGTGATCACGATAGTTGGGAACATCCAAAAACTTGATAATTTCAAAGCACAAAAACACTAATTTTAAGCAAAGTTGATTAATTCAAACATGTGTAACACTGAATTATTACTGCCCTCAGAGCCATTCCTATCCAAGTAAATGAATATCTTGTTTAAGAAAGAACTGCACATGCTGGTAAAATCGAAGGTCAGACATAAAGTGCTGGAGATACTTAACGGGTGAGGCAGCATCTATGGAGAGAAGGAGTAGGCGACGTTTCGGGATCCGAAACGTCGCCTATCCCTTCTCTCCATAGATGTTGCCCCACCCGCTGAGTTTCTCCACCATTTTGTGTCCACCCTAATTGAATATCTTGCTGTTCTTGTTCTAACCAGAAGCAGATTGAGAAAGGAATCAGCGGGAAGGTTGCAGGAAGTTCTCCCTCTGCTGGTGAACGCCAGTGAGTGTCCAATCACGGAACACAACTGGGGAACAACCGGCGAAGAGAGGTCAACAAGTTTGAGGCTTTTGTTCCATGAACAATTTCAAAACTTGATAGCTTTTACTGAGATCTAAAGTTGCCTGCATTTCTCAGAAAAGCATGGGCAATGTAACACAAGAACGCTTTAGCTGAATAGAATGATGATTGGGGCTAGAGTGGCAAAAGTAGAACCTGATATTTGGATTTTTATTTTTAGTTAAAGATACAGAATGGAGATGGGCCCATCTACCCACTGAAATCATGCTGACCATTGATCACCCATTCATACTCTGTTATCGCACTTTCTCAGTGATAAATGTTATATGTTGCTTCCAGTGCAGTGAATAGGTATGGGATAAACCCACACTACATACAAGTTGTGTCCTCTATGGACCAGATGTAAACTGAAAATACAAATACAAAATACAAAAAATTTTAAATAGGTTTTTGAAAGTTGAGAAGTTTTTAAGAAACTATTTTATTTTGCAGTTTCCCTTTATCCCTGTTTCTCTTGATGAATGTTGAAAATGTCCAACATGTCCTGAGGTAATTTTGCCCAAAGTGCCCAAAGTGCTGATATCCCAAAACTAGCAATGTTACAAAATTTTGAGATTTAAAAAATCAAGTCTGTAATTTATCCCATCAGATAAAGCATAAAAATAAGTTTCATTTGTCACCTAATTCACTTTCATACCTTCAGTATTAAAAAAGTTATGGCCATTTTCATACTTGGAAATTAGCATCTTGTTCCGTATTGCTTTTCCATTGACTTAACATAAAAGCTGTGATCGAGGACAGTCAAATGGCCATAACTTCCTTAAAAATTAAGAGAACTAAAAGAAATTTTCAGTTATTATAGACTGAAGCATTCTGAAACAAATAAGAAACAATCTTACTTAGATAACTTGAAATTAAAGCATATAATTAGTTAGTTACCTAATTGTAGCTAATTACAAAATTCAATTACTAGATCTAAACATCTATCAATTTCTTAAGAATAGATTAACATTTTTAAATAGCCTAAGTGTCCAAATAACATTCACACAATAATTCACAATATAACATAATTTTTAAATCTCATTGTCATGGATTAATAGGCCAAATGGAAGGAATTTAATGTTTAATACCTGTAAATTAATGGTCATTTAAATCAACTTGCGAGTGGGTTTTTCTGGAATGCGACCATTTGGAACGTTGTGGTTTGCAGTGATTTAGACCCCCATATCGTCATGAAAAACACTGCCGGTTGGTATGGGGACTAAATCACAGTTTCGCAACTTAAAATGTGCACTAAAGGCATCTTAACGACCACTTTTATACATAAAAATAAACAGCTTTCTTTTACCTGTCACCTACATGAAATCCGTCCCCGTTGTCGGCGTTGACGGCTTTAGAAGCTGATTTTAAAATGACTCCAGAGCTGAACGAGTCAGGTGATTAAAAAAAAAACACAGAACGCCCGTTGGAACGGTTCTTCAGCAAAAGTTTGCACTCCAACCAAATATAATCCAGGACAAGGTAGGAAAAATAACGCATTTTAACCTTGCCCCCCCTCCCCCCCCTCTCTCTCAAAGGTGCCAAAATCACGCACACGGCCAGTGGCAGAATTGCAGTGCCGCTGAAGGTAAGTATTGTAACATACCTATAAAAACGTGAAAAACAAAACGAACGAGATAGAACATGGAACAGTACAGCACAGGAGTAAGCCCTTTGGCCCATAATGTCTATGCCAAACATGTGCCAAGATACACTAATCACATCTGCCTGATCCTTATCCCTCTACGCTCTGCCTATTCATGTGCCCATCTATGACTTTAAAATGTTGCTACCGTATCTGCCTCTGCCACCACCTCTGGCAGTGTATTGCAGGCACCCACCATCCTCGATCTAAAACAAAAACTTGTCTTGACAGCTGTCAATGTCTCCTTGAATCCTTTTCCCTCTCACCACCGGGTGGCGCCCGTAATGGCCGCCTCGCCAACAGTCTGTCTTGTCCCTTCTGTTTTTGTTATTTTAAGTATGTCTTAAATGTATGTTTTAATTTTTTCTTTGTGTGTTTTGAGTGATTCGTCAGTAAATGTCTACTTTGGTGTTCTGCTACTTTGATGCTGTATATAAGGAAAATCCGTAATTCTATCCCATTTCTTCTTTTTCTATATTGTTAATAAACATACTCCTCATAAATAAAGATTAAACCCTAAATTAATAAAGTGTTATTTTTTAATTTTCCCCCCGATGTTGGGCTAAAGGCTTGGGCCACCACACACGTCACGGGCATCTCCATAACTTAATCCCCGCTATCCATCTAGCTCCATTTCCATCTCCAGCTCCTCAAGCTTATCTTTTCTTCCCTAACGCTAATGCTAACCTTAACCCTAACCTTAAATGTCACTTATCCCTGATCTCCCAGACTCCAGCTCCAGCTCCATGTCCGTCACTGCCATCTCCGTCACTTACCCCCGATCTCCTGGACTCCAGCTCCATCTCCATGTCCATCACGGCCATCTCTGTAACTTAACCCCCGATATCCATCTAGCTCCAGCTCCACCTCTACCTCCAGCTCCAGCCGGACACAAAGGCCAACATGTTGCAGCCATCGCCTCTTCGCGTGACCCTATATCCCTCTGCAAACCTGGCCCTCTTCAGCACTTGTCACCCAGGGGGGATGGGAGGGGGCTGAAGAGGGCCGGGCGTGGAGAGGGACATAGGGTCACGGGAAGAGGTATTGGCTGCAAACGGCCTTTGTGACCGGCTGGAGCTGGAGATGGAGTCGAAGCTGGAGTACGGGAGATTGTTGGTAAGTGACAGAGATGACCTTGATGGACATGATAGGTTAATACCTCCCGCAGCCGTCCCCTTCTCCCCTCCCCCCCCCCCTTCTCCTCTCCCATTCCCAGTCCACGGGAGTGTTCATGTTCACCGGGAGTGTCCCGGCCCGTTAGCTCCGTAAGTTGATCCACGGGATAATTCCTGGGGCTCCTGTCCATGCACATAGTTTGCAGATGATGTGAATAACCCTAACCCTAGCCCCAGCCCTAACCCTAGCCTTAACCCTAATCCTAAAGATAGTTTTAGCCATCTCCATCATGTGGCACTACCGAAATTGATCATCTCCATCATGAGGAGTCATATCTATCACATGAGTATTTTATGCTCATAATGTGTAAAATAATACAACAATGACCATAATTATGAATTGTAATTGATAAATGAACAGTATGCTTCTGTCTATTCATCTGAAGTTAATATTGTTTTAGAGGAAGTTGGTGAAAGGTTATGTGACGGTTACCATTCTGGCTGAAAATCACCACTTTTTTCAGCAGTAAACTACTACGAAGGTTTAAAATCAGTGCGTTAGAATGGAAAAGTATTTTTTGGTGGTTTATTTGAGGAAGATACTCTACAATTTGAAAGTGCGACAACAATTTGATTTTATATTCTTAAATCTGTTATATTTTACATTGTTTATCATAAAAATGCGATGGATATGACTGAATACAATGGGCAACCTGGACAACGAAGAGGAAAAATTTAATTAAATTCTCTAAAAGATTGCGTTAAACAGATTTTCCTATGCTCAGATGTTCATCTATGTGAAACAACATTCAAAGTTGCAAAAATTTAAGTTTTATAATTGGGTTTCCAGAAACTTCAGAAACTTACTGAAGAATCACCCTTGTATGTGGGGGATGCAGGGGGGGAGGGGTGTATTGAGGGAAACATTTTCAGCCACTTACCTCGATAGGGATGCTATTTTTTTCCATCGCATCTCCCTACGGCTAACAACGTGGAGTGGTGCGGCCTTCCCCGGGGACCGGCCCGGAGCTTCAAGCCGCCGGCGTGAACTTACCATCGCGGAGCGGGCAATCCTTTGCCGAGGATCGCCCGAGAAAGCTATCCGACCGCGGGGCCTGTGGACTTTAACACTGTGAAGCCGTAGTCTCTGGCAAGAATAGGCTGACGCGGGAGCTCCATGCTTCAGCGTGGTGCTTCAGTGTTCCGATCCGTCCCGACGCCGGAGTTTCCATCATCCCGACACGAGGGCTTGGACATCAGCCTGTCGGCAGCAGCGAACTGCGGAGGGTTCAAAGGCCCCCACCACCACAGATAAACAAAGGAGGAAGATGACTGATCTTCATTGCCTTCCATCACAGTGAGGAATTATGACATTTTATTTTATGTGGCTGTATGTGTTGTAGCTTTTCACTTAGTTTGGCGGGGATCATGACAGAAGCTTCCTCGTGGCGATCCCTGGAAGCGACGATGCGATGCAGTATGTGACGCGTCTGGCGACAATTCTGTCAACATGTTGAACGACGACAGAAGCCAACAGCGAGCTACATCGTCTGACACATGAGCAAACAAACTTAGTATGGCTTTATGGTAACTCAAATTTCACTGTACCTTAATTGGTTAAGTGACAATAAACATGAACTCGAACTTGAACTTAAAACTATATCCTCTACACTTTGACATTACCACCTTGGGGGAAAAAGGCTTTGACTGTCTACCGTATCTATGCTTCGAATTACCTTATATCATTTTCAGGTCTTCCCTCAACCACTGGCGCTAAAAAAAAACCCCAATACAAGTCTGTCAAGTATCTGTGTATTTAAACAGACCACATGCCATATCCTGCTCGGAGTACTCAGCAGAACCAATTGTTTTCTCTTCGGATAATTCTGGTCAAAGATGATTCCTCTCTTATTCTCCATACATGTCATCCTGCAAGTGTTGTAAAATGCATCACTGGGTTTGATCGTCTTGCTATGAAAGACATTGAATAGAAAACTACAAGCAACTATTCTTCACCATTCTTGTGTGATTTCTCCAACTTCAAATAACCCCTGCATTCCCTCTCTCCATCCCTCCCACGCCCAAGTCGCCCCAGGTTCTCTTACTCATCTCGCAAACAGCTAACAAAGGCCTGTTTCCTTTATCATCATTACTTTTTTGCATATGTTTCATTATTTTGTTCTATATCTCCCTACATCATCATCTATATATTTTGTTTCCCTTTCCCCCAACTCTCAGTCTAAAGAAGGGTTTTGACCGTAACATTATCCATTCCTTCTCTCCAGTGATGCTGCCTGTCATAGAAACATAGAAACATAGAAAATAGGTGCAGGAGTAGGCCATTCGGCCCTTCGAGCCTGCACCACCATTCAATATGACCATGGCTGATCATCCAACTCAGTATCCAGTACTTGCCTTCTCTCCATACTCCCTGATCCCTTTAGCCACAAGGGCCACATGTCCCGCTGAGTTACTCCATAATTTTTCTATCTATCTTCACGGTTCTTTCATTGAGTGCTTTACTTTAGGGTGAAAGAGTAAGTTAATGTTTAAAATAGATTTTCCATTTTAGAGCCAAGTGGGTAATTTGATTTTTACAGCTGAAATTTTACACCTCTCTTCAGAGCTGCTGAATATCCTGCAGTGTATTTCCAACATTTCCCATTTCTAAGGCAAATATTAATGTTAAGGTTAATACAGTGAAAATGATTAAAGTAATGGTGTCCAACAAAGTTCATCGATGAAGTCCAAACACACTTCCAGCAGGATGAAGATTCACAGTGAAAATGCATTAGATAAACTAGACACAGAGAGGGTGCTCCCTGAGTCTGGAGAGTCCAGAAACAGGGGTCACAGCCTCAGGATACAAGGGCATGTCACTTAGAACTGAGACAAGGAGAAATTCACCCCGTACCATCCTCGGCCACAGAGGGGCCAGATAACTAAATATGTTCAAGGACTTATTCAGGAATAAATAACTAAAATATATTCAAGGTCTATTACTTTATGTAATCACTGGCAACAGTGCCAAAGAAATCCAGGGATAATGGGGGGTGGGGGGCGGAAGAAGTGGGGCACTGGTGAATGATCATCGATGACCATATTAAAATGCAGAGAGGGCCAGACTCATAACGTTTCTATCTTTAATGGCATCATTGATTGTACAGCACCATGGCAATAAATTAAACAGATCCCATCTATTAATTGAATTTCAAGTATCTTTTCTATAGAATGACACAATTCCATAAATTGGATATTTCTAGGAAATGGGTGCTAGGATTGAGATAAGCAATTAGCTTGCTTTCAATCAAGTGCAGACAACCTACTGAGTTCACCCAGCCTGCATGTTATTACGATTTTAGCATGCCAATTGTTTCAGTACCAATTGTTATTGTTTGCCTTAATACAATTCAGCAGCTCATGGATGCTGTCTCAGATTCCATTGCAGCTTAAGCAGAAACCAGTCAGTGCCTGGGTAATACACTGCAAACTACCTTACAAAATGGCGGCGGCGCGGGCACACCGCGACGCCCTGTGTCTCCCTAGAATAGGAAAAATAGCGACGATCCCCTTACCTGCTCTACTCTGATCAAGAAGGCTCATCAGCGTCTCTTCTTCCTGAGGAGACTGAAGAAGGTCCATCTGTCTCCTCAGATCCTGGTGAACTTCTACCGCTGCACCATCGAGAGCATCCTTACCAACTGCATCACAGTATGGTATGGCAACTGCTCTGTCTCCGACCGGAAGGCATTGCAGAGGGTGGTGAAAATTGCCCAACGCATCACCGGTTCCTCGCTCCCCTCCATTGAGTCTGTCCAAAGTAAGCGCTGTCTGCGGAGGGCGCTCAGCATCGCCAAGGACTGCTCTCACCCCAACCATGGACTGTTTACCCTCCTACCATCCGGGAGGCGCTACAGGTCTCTCCGTTGCCGAACCAGCAGGTCGAGGAACAGCTTCTTTCCGGCGGCTGTCACTCTACTCAACAACGTACCTCGGTGTCTGCCAATCACCACCCCCCCCCCCCCCCCCGGACACTTATTATTATTTATTCAAATCGTTTGCTATGTCGCTCTTCAAGGGAGATGCTAAATGCATTTTGTTGTCTCTGTACTGTACACTGACAATGACAATTAAAATTGAATCTGAATCTGAATCTGAATCTGAATCACTGGCAGCTCAGAGACATTTCCCAAGCAAGATAAGCTTGCTGCTAATATGGCTTTGTACATTAAAGATGAGAGAAGTCATATCACACACAATGACCCAGTAACCTTTATAGTTTGGTGGGGGTGCTGTGAGACAGCTACCCTGCCAGCAGCGTGCTCGTTATTTCTACTTTTTTTGTTTTTTTTTGGTGTCCAAATGTTTGTTTTAGTGTCTCTCAGTGTGTCTTGTGTGGAGGGTGGTGAGGGGGGAAAAGGGGGGGAACCGCTTTCGGTCGCCTCCTCTACGGAGAGGCGACTTTTTCCATGTCGTCTCCCTCGCGGCCTAACACCATGGATTGGAGCGGCCTTTTCCGGAGTCGGGCCCAGAGTTTCAGCAGTGGGGCGCAGCGTGGACTTTTCATTGCGGAGTGGGCGAGCCCTTGCCGGGGATAGAAGAGCTTCGACCGCCAACCAGCGGCCTACAACATCCTGAAGCCGCGGTCTCCGGTAAGAAAGCCTCGATTCGGGACCTCCAAGCCGCGGAGTGTGTTCGACCGTCCCGACGAGAGGGCCTGTATATCCAGCCGGCCGCCCATAGCAGTGACTGCGGAGGTTTATGGCCCCGACCACGGGTGAACAGTGGAGGAGGACTGACTGAACTTTGTGCCTTCCACAGTGAAGAATGCTGTGGTGGATGTTTGTGTTAAATCTTATTGTGTATTGTGTGTACTTTTTTAATTGTACCATTGCTGGCAAATTCATTTCTCTGCACTTATATGTGTATGTGACGAATAAAACTGACTATTGACTATTGACTGTGTTACAACTGATTATAACTGCTGGCAGTGGTTTCATAAAGCATGGTTGCCATCTAGAATCAATGAACTGTAGATGCTGGTTTACAAAAAAGGACATAAAGTGGTAGAATAACTCAGCACCCATATTCCCTGGGGAATATCGCTAGGTGACATTTCAGGTCGGGATCCTTCTTCAAACCGATTATGGTGGTGGAGGGGTGAAAGAAAGCTGGAAGAGAGGGAATGCAGGACAAAGTGTCGTTAACAGATGGTTGGATAAAGGCCTGAGATTAAAAAGTCAGAAGGTGGGAAGAGTTACATATTGTGAAACCAGAGGAAGTAATGTTGGGGATGGGGAGAAATAGGTGCATGTCTAGGTATCCTGTGTCAGGATGACATTCCCCATGACTATGCTATTGTCCTCCCCAGTTTCCTTATCATTGCCCGACGGCCATTCAGCCAGAATGCTGCTGAACCTAGAAATTTGGATGGTTCAAAGCTGGGCTTTCTTGGCCCTTTATCACTGGAGATAAATCGTTTAATCAACCTAATTAGTTTCAGTGAGACCCTTAAGAATGAAAATGGGCAAAGACCTGCAAAAGACAATTGAAGGTCATGAATAAAGTTGGTTTGTTTATTTCTGTGCAGTTTTTTGAATGGTTTTAATTGTGCTTTTGAAATCTTGGCCAAGATATATTTAGACCACTTATGCGCCTGTCGCAATGGCGACTTTTTAGGTGACTGCAGGAGACTATGCAGTCGCTAGATGGTCGCCACATGTTTGAGGGTTCGAGAATGAAGTCGCCATGGAGAGTAGCGAGAATGCTCATACCATAGGTGGGTCGCCAGGAGGTCTTAGTGGGTTGCCAGGAGGTCGAAGGTTCTCTTATTTTCTCGTAGTTTGTAGCCAGTGCTGACCGGGAACTTCTTTGGCTCGTTGGGGAAAAACAACGTAAGCAGTAGTTTTCAGAACCAAGGATAACCGATGTGCGGCGAGCTTCACAGCCATGTATCTCTGGCTTCTTAAAGGTTGTCTCCACTCCATCTCCCTCCTTCTCCCCTCCTCTCCCCTCCTCCCCCCCCTCTTTTAAACGACTTACCGTACACTGTGCTTTAGCCATCTTAATTACAGCGCCAACCTTCCTGTTCATTGCGGTATCACCTTAGCTTTGCACCGCGTGAATTTCACTCAGACAGCGCTCCCCCCACTTGCCCTGTCCTCCGCCTGCATAATGGGTGGTGAAGGAAGTGGTGTGTGTGTTCCACTCTGACAGTCGCCGTCCCAGTTGCTGGTTTTTCAGGCGACTGCTGGCAACTTGACAATCGCTGGCAGTCGCCTGAAAAATCACCTGAGTGGGACAAGCCCATTACTGATCTCTGAAGAATCAATGGGATTTGAACTCCCAAATAGCTGCTGAACCACAACTAAATTCTACAGCCACTAGGTCTGATTGTTCTTAAGTTTCCTAATGTAGTGCAACACTGTGTATTGTCATGTGCTGTTCATGAGAGTACAAGGCCACAGCGTACTTTAATGGCAGGTATCAAGTGATCAAAATATGGTGTAAGTATATTTCAAATCTTCAAGTATCTTGTTGCATCTTCAGCCCTACAGTAAAGAAAGTATTTTTTGTAATAAATGGAACAGATAGAACTGCATCTTCAAAATAGACTTAGTTTAGAGATACAATGTGGAAACAGGCTCTTTGGCCCACCGTGTCCTCACCGACCAGCGATTCCCACACACTAACACTATCCCACACACTAAGCTAGGCTAATTTACAATTCTATTACCAAAGCAAATTTGCCTGCAAACCTGTACATCTTTGGAGTGTGGGAGGAAACTGGAGCACCTGGAGAAATCCCACGTGGTCACAGGGGAAACATATAAACTCCATACATACACACCCGTAGTCAGAATCAAACCCAGATCTCTGGCCACTGTGCCGCCTTAACCATGCTTATGGATTAGATTAACTCCAATGCAAATAGAGAATAAATTTAAATTCTGATCAATGTTTTCAATGAAGCAACTGTCACTCATCAACCATCAAGCTCACTTAAAATAATTCAGATTGTCATTAGAATTTTAATGAAGTTTCTGAAATACTTTAGATACATTAATGGGTGCAATAATTTATATTTATTGCATTTTGTAGAATAGCTTCTCTGTAAAAAGGTCTCTTTAAGAAATGCTTAATTAAGGAAATTGGTTTAATCTGAAAATTGAATTAGGCAGTCATCTTCTAGCCTCCGCTTTATGCCATTGCTTCAAATTCTGACCATTTTATAAGATTCATCAAGGCCACTGAGCAGATTTTGTTTGGTTTATTTGACTACTTAATCAATTTGTAATATCATTTAGTATTTAATTAGAGATCTGAAAATTACTTGATCAAAATGTTAGTTTGTTTTTCAAAACGCATGTACCTGGAATTTCGTCAGATGGCAAGATACTGAGTTCACATCTCATCCAGCTACTTTCCTATCAGGTCTACATATCCCAATCCTATCTTACGACGGAACACCATGGATCACTTCTTGCTCGACCGAGCACTTTATTTCTTATTGTGCCTGCCACTAATGTCTTGTTTTGTACATTATTTTCTCTTTTCACTGTCTGACAGTATTTGTGTGTAATTTACATTTATTTGGTTTGCTTGTTGCTTGGTCTATGTGCCTGCGATGCTGTAGTGAGCAGGACTTTGTATTCCTTGTATGTGAATACTTGGCCAATAAACTTAAAGCTATTAATTAATTCATTCATTATTCATTCATTCATTCTTTCATTCATTCATTGTGCCTGTACCTCACTGCACTTGTGCATATGGGATTCAAAACTCAATAAACAATAAACTCAATAAACAATGGGCAATAAACCCACCCACTACATCTTCTCTGAACTGGAATGGATAACCCTTCACAAAAAATCAATTAGCAAGTAATAATAACAATTATCAAGAAATAATTATTAATTATCAAGCCTTCCAGGTGGTGGGCCTTTCAATCATAGATTGAGTTTGCTTAGGACACAAGAACACAGAAAACATTTATTCTGTAAATTTGACAAATGAGCCAATTACGTTTGGAAGAGACTAATAAATGCTCTGGCAAGTATTTGATTTTGAAGTTTAGAAATATACCTCAAGAGAATATTAGTGTTAGAATATTTAATGTGTTCAGTGGAATTTTGGCAATATTCCATTCTAAAAATGACAACCAATTTATTTTATTGAATTGTTCCTGCAGCAGATTCCAACCTCAGCATCTAACACACGTCCAGCTCTCAAGTACAATGTTATCAAGTTGCACGTACAAATTCACAGCATGAAATTAAAATACTGCGATGTAACCCTTTTACCACACATGACAGATTATTATTTCCCTAAACATTTGCATTTTAGCAAAATATGCATGACAAAGTCATAAAAGGCTTGTTTTAAAATCTGATAAATAGTAATGAGGAAGTGTAATTGCTTTAGTCCTCTTATATGACAGCTAGTAAATGTCATTGCATTAAATTGTTTTCCTTACACATCCAAACTGAATAAGGTAGCCTCATTGTAAATCACTGCTCTTGGATAAATGAACAGATCTTTCTAGATCTCTCATTTCCCTTTCCCCGATTCAATGTGAAGAAGGGTCTTGATCTGAAATGTCACCTATTCCTTTTCTCCAGAGATGCTGCCTGACCCACTGAGTTACTTCGCAGCTGATCTATTTTTCCCTCTCAACCCCACTCTCCTACCTTCTCCCTGTAACCTCTGATATCCTTATTAATCAATAACCTATCAACCTCTGCCTCAAAAATATCCAATGTCTTGGCCTCCACAGCTCTCTGCGACAATGAATTCCATAGATTCACGCCCTCCGGTTAAAGAACTTGTAATTTTCTATTTTTCCATAAACTAGGACGTTTTTTCCCAGGGTGGAGAGCCTGCCTATTCTTAAGTCTGTTAACACTAGTCAAAATATTGAGAAGCATCCAGCTTGATTTAACTGCAGTTATTTTCTTTATGGAAAGCTTCTGGCCTCTGTTTGGTATACTCTGTACTGGGAGATGTGAACAAGAACCACCCAGTTGGGAGTCTCATTTGAACTATAGATTTGTTATGCTGCAACTTAACATGTGGATGTACTGTGCAACATTGTATTGATAAACAAATTTACAAGTGTACAGTCTCATCTTCCCAACAGATTGCCGTACAAGTCGATTTGCGAACTACAGATTGATTTGCCTTGAGCTGTTTGTGGCTTAATTATTGTGATTTTTATGACAGTTGACAGTTTGGAAGCTCTGAAGGAATCAAGTTAACACTTCAGACCTTATTCTTCTCGACCGCTGAGCCTTGCTGCATTATCAGGCCTGTGAATGCTGACAAATGAGGCAAGGAAGCAATTTTTTTTGTTCCCCCCCAACTACAGCCTCAGCGTTTCATCACAGCAAATTCAGCAAACACTTGATGAAGAGATGAGCTCTCCTTCAGGCCAACAACTAAATCCAAGCTTGAAAAGTGAATGGGGTTAGAGTTCAGCCGACAATGTTTTACAAAACTGTTTCAAATGTCTTAATTGCACATGATATTTAGTGGGTCCCAGTCACACGGGAGGCCTGGTCCCCCAACGCATCCCATTCTCCAATGCAATATTCCACCACTCACCTGTTCCCCCAACGGAACGGCAGGAGTGTTCTGTAGCCGGGAGACGGGGACGGCTTCAGGCGGGGCCTGTCGGGGCTGGTGGGGGGGATGTGGTGTGTGTGGGGGAGGGGGGTTGTGGGGGTAGGGGAGGGGCTGTATGTAGGAGGGGGGGTGGGGGGAGGGTGTGTGTGTGGTAGGGGAAAGTGTGCGGGAGTGAGGGGGGTATGTATGTGGGAGGGCGGGATGTGTGGGATAGGGGGGGTGTGTGGTGTGTGTGGGGGGGAGGGGGGGTGTGGGGAGGGGGATTGGGGTGTGTGTGGGGGGGGGGGAGTGGGGTGGGGGAGGGGGTGTGTGTGGTGTGTGTGTGTGTGTGTGTGTGGGAGTGTGGGTGTGTGTGTGTGTGTGTGTGTGTGTGTGAGTGTGTGTGGGAGTTGTTGGTTGTGGGGAGGGTGTAGGGGTGGGGGGGGTGTAGGGGAGGGGGTGTGTGGGGGGGGTGGGGGGTGGGGAGGGTGTAGGGAAGGGGGTGTGTAGGGAAGGGGGTGTGTAGGGAAGGGGTGTAGGGGGGGGAGGGTGGGGGTGGGGGGGGGGGGGGGGGGGGGGGGTGGGGGGGGGGGGGTGTGGGGGGGTGGGGGGTGTAGGGGAGGGGAGGGTGTAGGGAAGGGGGTGTGTGCAAGTGGGCTCACTGGTTCCCGGCTCCGGCTCTGACCACACTCCTGGCTCTAGGACCCAGCTCCAGACTCACTCAGCCGCTCTCGTCCCCGGCGCCTGTCGCGCTCACAGCCCCCACCTGCGAACACAGCCAGCCCCCGCCCACAGAACACAGCCCACACTCTGCTGCTTCAGCTTTATTCTTGGCGGCTTCTGGACGGGCGTCTGGCTTCTGGACGGGCGGCTTCTGGAAGTGCTCATGGACTCAGCCCTGCCTCCGGGGCTTTATTCTCCAGCGGATACCGGAAGGGGCGTTACCTTCATGGTGATCAACAGGCGAGAAGACCAATCTGCTGATCTCACGATTTTTAAAACCTTCATAACTTTTGTAATCTTCCACCGATCGGAACAAAACTTGGTGGGTTGGAGCTGAGGAGAACGGTGAGTAATGTGGCGAGTAATTCTAGTGATATTGGGTAGCGTTTTTGTGGAAATTTAACAATGCAGACCAGAAGTGGTCAAAATGAGAGTTTTAGTAATAATATAGATAGAAGATAAAATACATGACGCGGATAGATCTACATCTCCGAATACAGATTTGAAAAATTCTCTTTTAAGGGGCCTTCTCTTCTATTTCTACTTTCCACTTTTTCTTTTTCTTTTTTCTTTTTTATATATACACTTCACGTTTTTCTACACTCTACCATCTATTTTCCCACTTTTTCCTATTTCTATTGTTTTCTTTTTCTTGTCTTGCTTACTTCCTTTTCATAACGTAAAACTAGAGGTTGTACATAGAATGGATTATGGTATGACATAGTTGGCACCTAAAATTAGGTTCCACTGTACTGTTTTGTATTGTAACTTGTAATAAAATAAACAAAACAAAAAAAAAAAAAAAAGATAAAATACGTATAATTGAATCTTTTCATTCCGGCATGAATATCATCTCTAATATTCCATCTGTTATTCTATTTGATTAAAATAGATTTAAAAACAGATTTTAAACACTTGTTTAATGTAAATTTGGCCACATTTGGTCCTGGAAATATCCGTTCTCAGTAACTTAGCACCCAACACTTCATGTGTCAGCTACCTGACAATACAAACCCTAGGCATTTGTCAATCCGTTTACATGTATAGGACATAACAAGTGGATCTGATCACTATACTGAGGTAATTAAAATTACTTATTCAGAAATGTGCCCACAGTTCTTCGAGAGAAATTTAATTTGCAACACATACACCGAGTGCTCAGTTAATGAACTTGTGATGGCTCACATTGATTAAGATTGCATGCTTAATTTATGACACTACAAATAATAGGTGCATGAAAATAATCAGTTTTCAGATTGAATAATTATATTTTAACTCATCATAATTGCAGACAAATCATTTGGGCTTTGGGAAAACTGGAGAGAGGTTGCTTTACGTCATTATTCCTGAGGGAGATGACTTGGGTAAGCAACCATGAGCAATTATAGATTTCAATTATGTAGTGTTAGTGTACTAGAAATGTAAGGGCCTAGATAATGATCGAGATAGTGAGTTCATGACATGGAGATTTGAGAATTAGAATTCAATTAAATGTAACTGTAAATGAGAAGCTGGTGTCAGCTAGAGAACCAGAAATCTGTTGGAGTGTTGTATACACTCAAATAGTTTATCAGTGTCCTTTAGATAAGGAAATGGAATCCTTATCTGTTCATGTCTTTATAGCTGCCCCATGAAGCAATTAGCAAGCCAGCCATTCCATTTCTATTCTTGGACAAGGGCATGGGTGGCAAGGACTGTGTTTGTATTTTAAAAGTTCATTCTTAGAACGTATGAAATAGTGATGTAAGTTTTGAATGTAGAATTGTAGTGCCATTAGAAAGTGCCCAATCTGATGATATTTCCTCTCAACATGCTCAATATTGCATGTTGTCTCATCCATTTTATGGATGCTTTTTGACTGGTCTTGGCTAACCAGTCGACACTACTTGCAGGAGAAGAATGGTGCACAATCATTGGAAAATGCAAGTGCATGCAATGGTCCTGCATTGTTGCAAAAGTTGTTTGCAAAGGGGGTTACTGCCAGGGGTTCATTGCCGAGGGACGATGACACAAGGAGAAGATTATACAGAAACAGGAAACAGGGATAAAGCTGCTTGTGCCTGCACTAGCATTCAATAATGTCATGACCGACCTCACGGGGACCATATATCATTTGAATGCCTCAATAATCAAAAATCTAAGCATCTTAATGTCTTAATTGTACTAAATTACAAAACTGTAGCCCATTGAGTTGGAAAATTTATTTCTTGCACCTGGATAAGAAACTGACATCATACTTCTATTCATAGAGCACAGCTCTATTTTCAACACCAATATCCCATCCAAGCTCATCATCAAACTCATGGATCTTGTAGTTAACACTAATCTGTGCAACAGGATCCTCGACTTAACTGACCAATCAATGATAGGTGACAAACTATCCTCAACACTGCTGCTGCATAAGGATGCATTATCAGCCTTCTTCTTTACTCCTTATACGCTCACGACTGTGCAGCCAAGTTCAATTCCAACTCAATTTACAACTTCGCAGACGACTTCATCATAGTGCGCTGAATATCAAATAATGACAAGCCGGAGTACAGGAAAGAGATTGAGAACATCGTGACCTGATGTTAAGACAACAGCCTTTCTCTCAATGTCAGAAAGACGAAGAAGATAGTGATTGACTTCAGGAAGCGAAGCAGTACACATACCCCAGTATACATTGACGGCACCGAAATAGAGATGGTTGAAAGCTTCAAGTTCCTAGTAGTAAAAATCACCTGCAAAATATCCTGGACCACCCATATTGTGGCAACGACCAAGAAAGCACACCAATGCCTCTACATCCTTAGGAGGCTTGGGAATGTCCCCAACAACTCTCACTAATTTCTACAGTTGCATAGTAGAAAGCATTTTATCAGGATGCATCACAGCATGGTTTGGGAACAGCTCCATCCAAAACCGCAAGGAATTACAGACAGTGTGAATGCAGCCCTGACCATCACACAAACCAACCTTCCTTCCATTGGCTTCATCAACACTTCACATTGCCTCGGCAAGGCCACCAGCATAATCAAGGGCGAGTCTCACTCCCTCTTCTCCCCTCTCCCATCAGGTACAGGAGTGTGAAAATGCATATCTCCAGATTCAAAGACAGTTTCTTCCTAGCTGTTATCAGGCAACTGAACCATCCTATCAACAACTAGAGAACTGTCTCGAGCTACTACTTACCTCATTGGAGACATTCAGAATATCTTTAATCGGACTTCACTGGACTTTATCTTGCATTAAACATGATTCCCTTCATCATGTGTCTCTACACTGTGGATGGCTCGATTGTAATCATGTACAGTATTTCCACTGACTGGTTAGCATTCAACAAAAAACTTTTCACTATACCTCAGTAGATGTGATGATAAACTGAACTAAACAAAAACTTCTTGGTGAAGCAAGAAATGGCTGTCCTCTAATTTTGAAAGATAATTCCAAAACCAGTCAAGAGAGCTATCGATCCTGCCAGGCCTCAAAAAATTGTTTTAAAATGTTTTAAAGAAATCATCTCTCATCCTTCTGAGCGCAATAGAGTATTAGCCAGTCTGTTTAATCTGCCCATCGTATGACAATCCCAGCAATCTGGTGAACCCCTTTTCACTATCAACGTATTTCTTTCCAATAAGAGGATGCCATAGATGCACGTAATATTCAGTCCTATAAAATAGTAAGATTAAACGAGAACTTACCAGTTTGAAGTTTGATCTGTATTTTATGAGGAGTTACGATGAGGGATTACGTGAAGAAGCCCGCCCCAGGACGCATTGCGGCATAACTTCAAAGCAGCGGTGTGGAATCACAGACAGACACGTATTTGAAGTAACATAGTAAAGAATAAAGAGACATCAATTATCAGTTTGATCCATGTAATGAGGGTGGGAGCGGAGGGCACGTAATCCCTCATCGTAACTCCTCATAAAATACAGATCAAACTTCAAACTGGTAAGTTCTCGTTTAATCTTACTATTTTACTTCGGAGTCACGTGAGTGACTTCGTGAAGATTTCAAAGCTCTGTGATTTCAAACCGTGTAACAGCTCTATATCACTTGCTGCCGAAGCCTTTGAGGGAGGAAGCGTGTTATCATAATCAACCAATGATTCTGTTTATAGAAAAAACCAATGGTATTTTTACAATAACACTGAAGAATTTTAAATGCTCCCCTTGGCTAATTTGAATATTTGCAGATTGGAATCTTCCTGCAAATAAAAACAGGTTTTGTCAACAGTTTATAATAATTTATTTCTATGAACGTTTTACCCCCACTATTCTGCTGTAACCAGGATGTGGTTTACAGCCACGTCCATTCTTTTGCCGTTGACGTGGAAGCTTCTCCTGTGGGATGACAACTTTATACATGTTAGTTTTATCCCAGGAGCTTTAACCTGCTTGAGCCATTTCAAAAAAGGCTTGTTACCCGACCACAAGGTGTTTTGTGACCAACCCACAAGGCTTTTCATCTCCCTCGCATAATTAGGTTGTGTCTATGTAAGGTAATAGGGTCTTGGCACATACCGTGTTTTCTGGCGGGTAGCCCGGGTTTTATGACTGGATAAGGTGTTCCTGGTGTGGTTTGACCATTCCCTGAACAAATGATAGAGATCTGGTCTGAAGCTGTGAGCATGGTGTCTAGTTGAAAATAGGAGTAGTGACTGGACACTCTGTGCTGCTCCATGTGCCTTTAACATATGTTTTTAGTGCATAGAAGGTTCAGGTTTAGGGCTCTGGCTGGTGGGATCCCCTGAAGTGTGACATCCCATATATAGGTGTACCTAGTCTAGGGGTTTAGAGTTTTAATACCCTTCAAATTTACCTCCAGCCAGTGACCCCATGGCCTGTTGTCCTGTAGCTGTTTTGAAAAAGAACAGGCAGGGTAATTCTAGCTGTGTTGATGGCACTGTAGCCGAATCCTTCATCATGATGAAGGTTCTCCAGGAATTCCAGTTCGTAGTACCTGTATCGGATGAGTAGGTTTTTCCCTGTATCCTTGCAGTACTTCTCTTGATGCTGGACAAGTGTTGTAGTCCAGTGGATGTTCAAAAGGATGCTGACATGGTGTCGATTATTCAGTATAACAATCCCAGTCCCAGAGGTTGTGCAGAATCTGCAGCTCAGGAGGTTATTTTTTTATTTATTTATTTATTTATTATTATTATTATTTTTCATGGCACAGTTGATTTGTGCCCGGCTCCGATTATTAATAATTCTGGGTACTGGAAAACGCCATCCAAGTTTCAACAGCCATGTCATGGCGTGAAGTGAAACAAGGGCTGCGTAAGTCCGTCAGGTACTATCAAATACCTGAAGCAGAATCCTTTTGTACTGTGCGTTGTTCTCGATTGGTGAGGCAGAAGGGAAAAATACATAGAATTAATTTCACCAATGCAGCGTGAACGCATTTGTCTATCAATATTATAAATACATTCTTGAATGGCAACATGACCTATAGGTCAGAAAAGTTAATATATATAGCTGACGATCTTTCTGCTGGAACTATCTGTCCCAGAGAAATTTTTTAATGAGGATTCCACTGGCCCAGGGTCTGGTTTCCCCCCGCGACATACATAGGACATCCCCGAACACCTGGTGATATAGCGTTAATGCAAATAATCGATATCAGTTTCACATTCCATTTTTATTGTCATTGTCAGTGTACAGTACAGCGACAATGAAATGCATTAATATCTGTTGCATCATATAGCTTAATAGTTTTGTTAACTTTATATGAAAACATCTAATTGATGTAGTCCTTAATATTATGTGACCTGGTGTCTGTCACTGTATCTTGCTTACCGCCCAGGTAAGTTGTTGATAGTCAAATACATCTATGGATATACCATTGCCAAATTGGTTTTACCAACTTCTCATATGATACCGACTTTATGCTGCCATATGGTTAATACAGACCACCTCCATAGTGTAGTCTATTTATACCCATACATGCAAGTGCTTTAAAACTCATAAAATTCACCCGAACATTTTTTAGATAATTAATGCCCAGTATAAGTGGTAACCCCACCACTGTCTTTCTGATATTACTTCAGTGGGTAAGTTCATGAGATGCTCAATGACAACCTATATGTTGTTTTTGATACTAACATCTGAATGATGTAGACAGAAATGGTACCATTTTTTCCCCAATCACTCTGTTATTTGTCGAGTAGTTGGTAGTTTGACCATTACTTTGTGCTTGTTTGTGCCAATTCAACTATGTTGTCTCTTGGCATCCTTATAGTTACGTGGACTGAATTAATATGAAAGCCAAGATAGTCCAAGAAAGCGCTCTATATGCTGGTAGGAACCAGACCCACCTACCTCCATGGTTATTGGCGGTTTTGTGTTTTCTGTTTTCTGAGTGCTTTTGTTCTGAGGATGTGCTGGCGACGTTGGGGGGGGGGGCGCATTTTCCAGGGGGTCCGCGGCGGGCCCTGATCTAAAAGATCTTTGGGGATAGTGCGGCCCCAAGCTTTCACCAGTCCCATATTCTAGACATAGACTGGTGGATGCCGTGAGGTGCTGCTGTTAGGGTATCGAAAGTCGTGGTTTGCTCGTCCCTTGGCCTGCCCTCATGATGCCGAAGGTTTTTGATACCTCTTCGATCTCCTTCAGCTTTTTGTTCAGATCTCTCCCAAATAGCAGTGAGTCTGCCTCCGCTGCTGGGCTTTGCTCAAGCCTGCATCTTTGAGATTGAGGGCAGGTGTTGTATTTCCCTTCAGAGATTATTTAGTTCGAATCGTGGTACACCTTAATACCAGCACTTTCTGGTGGCATGTGTTGATCTCGTTATCTCCACAGAACAAGCATAGGCTGTGATACCTGACATCAGGAGCCTTCGGATCCGCTGTAGCTTGAGTTTTTATGCCCGCATAAGGGCCCCCACAACTTCCAGATTTTGCTGTTTTAGGCTTATTCCCCTTAAGGGCCTCATAGTTCTCTGGTGCTGTATATTCTTGCTGGCTGCCATTGTTTTGGCTCCGGCGGTGCTCCAGCCTGTGAGGTTGCTACGAAGCGGTCTACGACACCCAACAGCTGTTCCTGATCCTGCACCTCATGCATACTCCCGATTTTGTCCTCCTGCCCCATTTGCAGACCAGCCCTGCCCTGGTCACCAATGCTAGCCTCCTGCTCCAACCCGTGGTATGAGGGTAGCAAAGGGCAGTGCCTGAACGACACTATGGAGGAGGTGCCTGTCCTGTCTCGCCGGGAGCGCTGCTGTTCCCGGTGGACCTTCTCCTCTAGGAGCTGCTAAGTGCAGCTCAGGTGGCTGTCTCTCTCTGCTTTGGTAGAGACATGTCCCCCTCCGACGAATCGGAGACGACCGGCCGTTTGGCTTCCTGGCCGCTTTCCCAGTCCGCAGTGCAGGCTCTGGCGAGACTGGCTTGGCTTGGTCTCAGGGATAGCGAAAAACCGCTCTGCGAGCGACGCTGCCGCCGGTTGCTGCCCCGCTGGTAGAGTTGGAGCGGGGCAGTTTCTCTTTGCGAGTTTTTTGCGTTGTGTTCCTGAAATCTGTAATGAAACACAACTGCAAACTCACCTTTCCAATGCCCAAGAGCCGCTCCTGCAGCTCAGGCGGCTGTCTCTCCCCCTCCTGGGTGGAGAGACGTCCTAGTCCGATGTCGGCTCCACCGCCGGGTTTTACACACATCCAGCCCGCTGCTCAGGTGCTAGCGGGCTGGCTCGGTCGCGGTGTCGGGTTTGCGGACCGCCCGCTAAGCGGTCCCCAACGACGTCCTTTCGTCCTGCGGGCAGGTGCAGCATTTCCCCCCCCCAAGCCCGCAGTTGATGCTGACGGCTTGGTGCAGAGTCGGGAGCGGGCCGCTGATTAGCGGTCCTCGCTCTATCTAGCAATTCTGGCTGACTCTGCACTCGGGCTGCTGCTCACCTGCACTCGGGCTGCAGCGCATTCCACGCCAGCACTGTACAGTGGGTCCCCCTAACGGCTCCGCAAATGTCGGAAGCCTCCTCCCGCCCGCCTGCCTGCCTCACCTGGACAGTACTCGCGAGCGAGCGAGGACTGAGGGGACCCCAATGCAGTGCTAGCGCCGTCTTCCTGCGCTCTTGATGTCGCCCCTGTGGAGTGTTACCGGCACCGGCACAGCTCCCATTCATGGTCCGCCGGCGCTCTCTCTCCCTAGTAGCGTCTTTCCTCCCCTCCCTCGAACGGAAAACTCCTCCCGGAGTCCAAGGGGGCCGCTTGCACGCTCTGCGGGAAACAAGCAGACGCAAAGGGGCTGTAACAGTAAAGGTAAGTACTTACCTAAACTTAGATTTTTTCTCGTTTCTTCGGGAGCCCTGACTCCCGGCTGCCGCTTTGCATGTCTGAAACGTAATGCCGCAATGCGTCCTGGGGCGGGCTTCTTCACGAAGTCACTCACGTGACTCCGAAGTAAAATTCCAAATATGTCTGTACATTTGTTCTCTATTCCTCTTCTTCTAGCAATATAGATCGACAAATCATTGCCCACTTGCTGCACTTGCCAGGGTACATAAACAAGGTTGATTTTTCATCTCTTCAGTCTATCATTTAGCTTTTTTCAACCAAAGTGCAAAACCCCACATTTTTCACAATCACAAACTCTTGGCATTATATTTAATGGTTATCCACATAAAAAAAACCTAATGAAAAACATCCAAAAATGGGACGATTGATTTAAATTAAGATCCAAAGCTAAATGTTCACCAGTCAAAAGTTTACAAAATTCACTCATCCGACAGCTTTCAAAAGTATTTAGTCGAAGGACACCTTTAGAAATGGGTCGGTGATCATGAGCCTCATGTAATTCATAATGAACCCAAAATGAAAGTGTCACATGCAAAGAGTGGTCCACTAATACTTTTAATAAAAGTGGAATCAATTACAGAAATCACTGTCTATCCTTAATGTCATACTTAACAATTTAAGGTCTTGGAGAATTCAAAAAGTGTGTCTTTGTAAAGAATAAAACAGAAGCACAGTCAAATCTCATTTCACCAACACCCTGTAAAGTTTCTACAGGCCTCCAGTTTAATAATTACTGTACCGTCTGCTGCAAAAATCCAGTTTACAATATGTGGTGGCTTTGTCTTACCAATTTCATGAATACGTGCTGAGAAATATGCTTTTGGACCTGCAGGCAGCAGACTCACAGCAATAATATTGATTTTCATTAGTTTTGTTTCTCACCTACATTTGACATAATTTGAAATATCTTCCTCAATAGCACATTTCTGTATTGGTGTGCTCCATATGTTTCTTGTATTCCCCCATTTGCTTTCATTAATGTCAAGGCCAAGAAAGTCAAAGTAAAAAGGTAATCTTCAGCTCAGGAGAGTGAACACTGCTGTGTGAGAGACCAGTTTCAAATAGCTGTGATCACACTGTTCATGTTGATGTGCTTCACAAGGATTCAGGAACAAGAAATGTGATTGTTTTCCTTCCTCTATGCAAGCAGACGGGTATGCAGATTACATCTAGTTACAAGAGATAGTCATACTTGCCTTGGGTTTATTAAAATACAATATGGTATTTATTATACATTCAAATGTTAATTCTGTCACGTTTTGCTGTAAAGCACATTAGCATTTCATGCACATGTGATTTTGAAACTGGCTTGTAGCAGCTTCTTATATTCCCACTTCATCAAATTTAACTGGGTGTTATTTCTATAATATAAATTCATGGAAAATTTAAGGGTCCTTAAAAATCTGAGTTAATTATGGAGGTGAATGTTTCACCTCCGACCTGCTCCAGGTCAGAATTAAGAGATTTAATTTTGCAAGGCAGGGTCTGATGAGACTCTGAAACCTCCAAGGGTTTTAGAGCTTGCTCTGTCTCTCAATTGGATCATGGTCTCAACTCCCCTTTTCTGCCTGTTTTACATAATATTTTACATTGCTACAGTCCAAAAGTCCATCCGTCCTAATCTTGTGTGTAATCAATGACTCCATTTCCACAGCCCTCAGGAATAGAGAATTCTCGATATTACAAACCCGCAGGAGAAATTCCTCTTCATCTCCATTTTAAAAGCTGACCCTTATTGTTTAACTATGCCCCATATACAATGCTGACACAAGCATCATCTGGCTTGAAATCAAAATTAAAATATTGAAGTATTTTTTTTTGTAATATTTAGCAGTAAGATTGCATTCACTTTTTTTTGGTTAGTAAGGGTGTCATGGGTTTTGGGGAGAGGGCAGGAAAATGGGGTTTAGAGGGAAAGATAGTTCAGCCATGATGGAATGGCAAAGTCGATTTGATGGGCCAAATGGCTTAATTCAGCTCCTAGAATTTGTGATAGTTCAGATAGTTTTTTGGGTGCCATCAATCACTGCTGTACTTTAGAAAATTAGAGGTAGCTCTGCCTGGGCTAGTATACCCAACGGACACGATAGTGGCAGACCTGGACCAGTCTAGGCACAACATTCAGCCTTATTGTATTCCTGTTCCTGGCCAGCATGGTTGGATGTGCCTCCTGTCATTCTAGCAATCCAGGCTTAGAGATAAATAATGGAGGTTGCCTGCCAAAATAGAGGCTGGAAAATTCAGCTGGCTTTACAGAGGGCCATATGTTACAATCGGGGCAAAGCTGGATTGACAAGAGATACAATGGAATAAAAGCATCACGACACCTAGTTAGCTTGACAGAAAGCAAGACCAGTTGCTGCCACGTGTAGGAGTAAAGACCACATCTAGTGTATTTGTATGCAGTTTTTTTCCTCATATCCCTTGCCACAAAGGTGGTGCAGCAAAGATTTACTTGACTGATTCAGATAGTGAGTTTGCTAGGCATGCAGAAATTGAGAGCATGACTTTCGAGTAGGTCTTTTCTCCCTCCAGTTTAAATGAATGAGAGTTGATTTTATTGAAACTTGCAACACTTCTGTTTAAACGCTTCAACAGGAAGAATGCAGAAATTAATTTTTCCCTGGCTGAGGTGTCTAGCACGAGGGTCCACAGTCTCCAAATAAGTGGATGGTGATTTAGGAATGAGATCAACATTTTCGTCAATGATTAAGTGGTGAATGTTTGGAATTCTTTATCGTAGAGGGCTGCAAAGGCTCAGCCATTGAGCTCATTTAAAACATGAACCTATACATTTCTTGATGTTAAAGGGGAATTAAAAGATACTAGACCAAGTGCAGACCCGTTGGGTCTGTTTCCCCAACGGCGTTTGCGGGGGGGGGGGGGGGGGGGGGGGGGGGGGGGGCGGAGGGGACTGCGGCATCACACTCACATTAACCACCCTCCAAACACGCAGGTGGGGGGAGGGGGTTGAGAAGAGGGAGGGAGGGAAGAGGAGGAGGAGGAAACGGGACAGATTTGGGAGAGAAAGGAAAGCAGGGTAGGGGGTGAGAGAGGGGGATGGGGAGAGAGATGTGGGGGAGGGGGGGATGGGGAGGGGAGGAGAGGAGGGAGGGGGGGGAGAGGGGTGGAGGGAGAGAGGGGAAATAGTGGGGATGGAGAGTGGAGGGGGAAGGGGGGAGAGAAGTGGAAGAGTGGGGAGGGAGGGGTAGGGGAGTGGTTGAAGAGGGACAGAGGGGTAAGGGGGGGGGGGGAAGGGGAAGGGGGTGGGGAAGAGGGAAGGGGGGGGGGTAGAGAGTGAAGGGGGGGTGGGGGGGAGAGAGGGATGGGTGGGAGAGGGAGAGGGGTGCGGAGAGGGAAACATAGAAACATCATATTCTATAAGATCCCCCCTCAATCTTCTAAATTCTAGCGAGTACAAACCGAGTCTATCCAGTCTTTCTTCATATGAAAGTCCTGACATCCCAGGAATCAGTCTGGTTAACCTTCTCTGTACTCCCTCTATGGCAAGAATGTCTTTGGGCATTGGGCATTGTGACATCACACGATGGAACGTTCACCATGGGCTGGGGCTGGTGCAAAGGCAAATGTAAATGGATCCATTCCGATTGGACATCTGCGAGCATTGGGCATTGTGACATCACACGATGGAACGAATCAAAAGGCAGAAAGGCAGCTGGACGGACGGAGAACAGCAGGCGGCAGCCACAGACTTTTAATATATAAAAGATTAGACCAAGTGCAGACCGGTTGGGTCTGTTTCCCCAACGCGCGTTTGGGGGGGTGGGGAGGGGGGGGGGGGGTGAGGCGTCACACTAACCACCTGGGTCTATTGGGTCTGTTCCTCCAAAGCACGGTTGCGGGGTGGGAATCTGGCTGGGGTTGGGGCTGGTGCAAAGGCATATGTAAATGGATCCATTCCGATTGGACATCTGTTAGCATTGTGCATTGTGACATCACACGATGGAACGTTCACCAAGGGCTGGGGCTGGGGCTGGGGCTGGGGCTGGTGCAAAGGCATATGTAAATGGAACCATCCCAGATTGGACATATGTGAGCATTCCATCACATGATTGAAACGAATCAAAAGGCAGACAGGCAGCCGGACGGACGCTGAACGTCGGACGGACGCCGGCAGCCACAGACTTTTATATAATACTAGTAATGTTCCACCTGCAGCAGCAAAGAAGTTCATAACAGCATTCAACACCTAGCCTAGTGAGAGGGATGATGGATTAAGTAAGGAGAAATCGTTTTCAGTTGAGGAAATGTTGACCATCAGTGATCAAAGATTTGTGGTAATTGGTAGAAGCTCTAGAGAGGGCACACACATGAAAGAAATCCTGCTGCTACCTGTTACCAAACTGGATAACAGAGCTTGAAAGGATGGTTTAGTTTAGTTTAATTTTGAGATACAATGTGGAAACAGGCCAACGCTTGTTTTTGCAGGACTCCCAAAAAGTTAGTTTGCAAGTCGAATCGGTAGTCAGGAAGGCAAATTCAATGCTAGCATTTATATCAAATGGACTGGAATACAAAAACAGAGATGTGATGCCGAGGCTCTATAAAGTGCTGGTTAGGCCACATTTCAGTTCAGTTCAGTTTTTATTTGTCATACTAGACCAAGTGCAGACCCGTTGGGTCTGTTTCCCCAACGGCGTTTGCGGAGGGGGGGGGTGTGAGAAGAGGGGAGGGAGGGGAGAGGAGGAGGAGGAGGAAACAGGATAGATTTGGGAGGGAAAGGAGAGCAGGGTAGGGGGTGAGAGATGTGGGGGAGCGGGGATGGGGTTGATGGGGTGGAGGGGGAGAGGGGCGGGGGGGAGAGAGGGGAACGAGTGGGGAGGGAGAGTGGAGGGGAAGGGGGAGAGAAGTGGAAAAGTGGGGAGGGAGGAGGAGAGGGGTAGGGGGAGTGATGGAAGAGCGACAGAGGGATAGGTGGTGGGGGGGGGGGAGGGAAGGGGGTGGGGTAGAGAGGGGAAGGGGGGTGGGGAAAGAGGGATGGGAGAGGGAGAGGGGTGAGGGAGGAAGAGAGGGAGGAGAGAAGGGGGAGAGAAGTGGAAGAGTGGGGAGGGAGGGAGGGATAGAGGGGGGTAGCGGTAGTGGAGGAAGAGAGACGGGGGGAGTGGTGGAAGAGGGACAGAGGGGTAGGGGAGAGAGGGGAAGGGAGGGTAAGAGAGAGGGTGGGGGTGGGAGAGGCGTGGGGTAAGGGGATAGAAGTGGAAGAATGGGGAGGGTAGGGGTAGGGGGAGTGGTGAAAGAGGGACAGAGGGGTAGGGGGAAAGTGGTGGTGGTAGAGAGGGAAGGGGGGTGGGGGAGAGAGGGATGGGTGGGAGAGGGAGAGGGGTGAGGAGAGGGAAACATTTTTTTCTCATCTCGGTCGTAAAAGATTTACCCCTTATCCTTAAACTGTGACCCCTTGTTCTGGACTTCCCAAACATCTGGAACAATCTTCCTGCATCTAGCCTGTCCAACCCTTTAAGAATTTTGTAAGTTTCTATAAGATACCCCCTCAATCTTCTAAAATCTAGCGAGTACAAACCGAGTCTATCCAGTCTTTCTTCATATGAAAGTCCTGACATCCCAGGAATCAGTCTGGTGAACCTTCTCTGTACTCCCTCTATGGCAAGAATGTCTTTGAGCATTGGGCATTGTGACATCACACAATGGAATGTTCACCATGGGCTGGGGCTCCTGCAAAGGCATATGTAAATGGATCCATTCCGATTGGACATATGTGAGCATCGGGCATTGTGACATCACACGATGGAACGTTCACCAGGGGCTGGGGCTGGTGCTGGTGCTGCTTCTATGGGTGAGAAGCCAGTTTATTTTTGAAATATTTGGGGGGGGGGGTGTGAAGGATTTGATTAAAAACGTGTACTTAAACACGACGTAATGTAATGAGGAGCGGATACTTAGAAAGAAAAGTGAAATCTCTACCGAAATGGAAAATATGTTGGCGATTCTGCGTCTGGTTTCGGAGTTGCAGTGAATCAAAGGAAGAAATGCAGTTGGAAGCCGTACATGTAAATGGATACATTCCAATTGGACATCTGCGAGCATTGGGCATTGAGTTTGGACATCTGCGAACATTGGGCATTGTGACATCACACGATGGGAACGAATCAAAAGGCAGAAAGGCAGCCGGACTGCAGGCACACAGTTTTATATAATAATAGATAAAATATAGATATAGATATAGATAATAGAAGATAGATAGATATGGACGTGTAAGTGAATGGGGTGAATGGAGGGATAGATTAGCCATGATTGAATGGTGGAGTAGACTTGATGGGCCGAATGCCAAATTCTGCTCCTATCACTCATGAACTTATGAAGTGGAGGAGGTTGTGACTAGTGCACAGAACAACATGTACAGGAGGATTGTGATTGATAGGTTGTGGGGATTAACAGTGGAATTAGGGTAACAACAAGAGTTGAAAAGGTTAGATTTTAAATTGTGACCACATGTATTTGCCAATAATTTCCAATCTAAGAGAATTAGGCAGTGTAAAATTTACAACTATACTGTCATCTCATCATGTTTTTGCCCAATACCAGCACCCCCACCCATACTGATGCAAGTACCGTTATTCTGCCCAAACATCTGCCTTGTTAGAGATTTCCTAACATGAATTGAAAATTAATAAATTAAGTTTATAATAGTACATTCCAAATGGTTTCAAATTATCCACCAAAATCCACAGGGATCTGGCAGCAGATGAACCTGCATCTGTGCTTCTCCCATGCAGAGGCTTTACCTCAGCCTTGTGCTGCAGCATACCACTGACTTAATGCTCTCCACACTGTGCCAGTAAAATCCTCATGAAGTTCAACAGGGTAACATGAAACTGCAGGCTTCCCAGCTCCCAGATTAACTTGGCACAAATAGAGCCCACCCATCAAGCTCAATGGGAGAAAGCAAATATTGGCAAAAAGTCATGTGGAAGTTTATTTTACTTCAACAAAAATATATGTGATTAGTTTTTTAACATTTGAAATAATATGTTATAGAGCCACAGAGTCAGTCCAATTCATTCATGGTGACCTTGAAGCCCATCTATGCTGATCCCATTTCTCTCTACTCTGTTTCCATCCATTGTTTGTCTCTCCATTGTTTGACTGAAACGTGTGTCACTACATTTACATGCAATACCTTCCCTCTCCTGTGACTCTCAGTCTGAAGAAGGAAGGATCTCGACCCAAAACTTCACCCATTCCTTCTCTCCAGAGATGCTGCCTGTCCCACTGAGTTAATCCAGCATCTTGTGTCTATCTTCAGTGTAAACCAGCACCTGCAGTCCCTTCCTACACCTCTATGTCTAGTTAAAGAGAAACAAATATAAAACAATCAATTATTCTCTTCAAGAGGTTTGTAAACTTTTGTGTAACATTTGCTAACGTGTCCTGTTAGTTGGGGAGGCTGTATAGGTTATAAAAGGCTCTTGAAATCCACAGTATTACAAAGCTCATTGATTAATACAAAAAATGAATTTTGTAGGCTTGTTTGACGTCACAGACCTTGCTCAGTAAATCCATTCTGTGCTAAATATACAACACTGCTCATTATCTTGCCAAGCAGCAAGTACACCAAGCAAAGCCACATTTAGCATAATTATTGCATTGCTGTCATTTCCTGACACAAGCCCATACATGTTTTATTACCAGCTTTGTAATCTTTTTGCCAATCTGATAATTTAGTCATTATTAATAATATATAATTATGCAATGATATGTTGGTATTAATTCTGCTACAACTGACTATTTAACTAGTCATTCACTTTCCTAATTATTAATATTATTTGTTAATCCAAATTTAACTATTCTTTACAAGGAAGTGCATGAAATTGTTGACACCGATAGCAAAAAGTGAGGAGAAATATTTGGTTTTGATAGCATTTAAATATTACTCATTTTTCTAATGATCCTGAGGTTCATTTTGATACAAAAAGAACAGCAAATACAATTATTTCTGACTGAATTCTCCTAGTTGGTACTGATGCCAATCCAAGGTGAAAAATGCTACTGCAAGATGAACTAGAAATTAACCTTTGCACACAGAGCATAGTTGTCATTGAAAACCCAGGGAGCTCTATCGGTGGTGTAGACAGATACTAGTGAGTCATCTGGAGATTTTACAACCACCCAATCCAAATTATAGGTCTTTTCAACTAAGAATTTTAAAAAAGTTGAATTATTCTTTCATTTACTCAACCAGTTTTGATTTTAAACAGGGAATGTATACGGTAGTGTTGGATAGTAAGATTAAATGAGAACTTACCGTTTGAAGTTTGATAGTGAGATTAAACGAGTACTTACCAGTACGAAGTTTGATCTGTATTTTATGAGGAGTTACGATGAGGGATTACGTGAAGAACCCACCCAGTGCGCAGGCGCGGCATACTTCCAAGCAGCGGTGTGGAATCACAGGTAGACACAATATTGAAGTAAAGATAGTAAAGATTAAAGAGACATCAGCTCGAGTTTGATCTATACAATGAGGGTGGGAGCGGAGGGCACGTAATCCCTCATCGTAACTCCTCATAAAATACAGATCAAACTTCGTACTGGTAAGTACTCGTTTAATCTCACTATTTTACTTCGGAGTCACGTGAGTGACTACGTGAAGACTTCAAAGGTCTGTGATTTCAAACCGTGTAACAGCTATATCACTCACTGCCGAAGTTCATCGAGGGAGGAAGTGGTATCTAAAGACCAACAAATTTGTTAGTTTTTTGAAACAAAAATGTTTATTTAACAATAACAAAAAATAGCTCCCCTGGGCTTTAAATTATAAGTTTGCGGATTCTAAAATCCTGTCCGCAAACAAGTCCGTCTCCATCAGCGGTTTGTGGTAGAATTTCCGGAACGTTGATTCCCTTGACCATCCCGCTGTACTAAGGATGTGATCTATGGGAACCTCCATCCGTTCCGCCGCTGACGTGGACGCTGCCCTGATAGAATGAGATTTAAAAACATCCGTGTTAATCCCCGCGGTTTTTAAGACCTGTTTCAACCACCTGGATATTGTCTGGCTGGTAACCCGTCCAAAAGGCTTTTTGTGGCTGACCCATAAGGCTTTTTCACTCCCTCTAAGCGTTTGGGTTGTGTCTACATAGTTGTATAGATGGGTCACTACACACAGCCTAGGTTCTGGAGGATAGGCCCGGAAGATTAACGGAGAGTTGGGCATACCTGGCCTGCTCTGTTTTACCAACCCCGGCATGGTAAATGTAATGGAGTCTGGGGTGGTCACCATGTTGTCCAGCCTTAATTGATGCAGTGACTGAACCCTTTGCGCAGAGACGAGCGCCATGAGCATGAGGGTCTTGAGAGTGGACTGCTCTAGACTCAAGGATCCCACCGGAGGCCAACCTCTGAGGTGTGACAAAACTACACTTACATCCCATACATGGGTGTATCTGGGTGTAGGGGGTTTGGTATTATAAATCCCTTTAAGGAGTTTTATAACCAGAGGGTGGGACCCAATGCTGTGATGTCCTGTGGGCATAAGGTAAGCGGACAGGGCGCTCCGTGCTGCGTTGATGGCACTGTAGCTCATCTTTTGGTCATGGTGCAAGTGGGCCAGGAATTCCAGCACGTCCGTGACTGAGGCTGTCTTGTATGATGTCCCTGCATCCAAGCAGTACTGCTCCCATTTCTTGATGTAGGTCAAGTACTGCTTCTTGGTAGAGACTCGCAGGGACGCCGACATGGTGGTGATTGTTCGTTCTGATAACCCCAATCCCTGGTAAGGCCTGTTCAGAACCTATAAACCAGGAGTTCCAATTTATGATGGCATGGATGGCTTATGCCAGATACCGGGTGAGTCAATAGTTGTGGGTGGCTGTGACAAACCATAGGTGACTCTACCACCATGTCGTGGAAAACTGGGAACCATGGTTGGGTAGGCCAGTCGGGTACAACCAGAATACCTGAAGCCGAATCTGCTTGTATTTTCTGGAGTACCCGGCTGATGAGGCAGAAGGGAGGGAAAGCATAGAAGAAGAAATTTCCCCAATCCAGCGTCAAGGCATCTACCGCTGCTGCCTCTGGGTCTGGTTCCCAAGCCACATACATGGGTAGCTGGTGATTTAATCTAGACGCAAACAAATCTATATCTGGCGTGCCATATTGCTTAACAATTCTAGCAAATATTTTTGGGTCTAACATCCATTCGATGTTATCATTGAATTTTCGTGACCTGGTGTCCGCCACTGTGTTTAGCTTGCCTGGTAAATAGGCAGCTGATAGCCAAATATGTCGCTCGACACACCATTGCCAGATTATAGTAGTCAATTTGTCGCATGATACTGATTTTATGCCACCCATGTGCTGGATGTAAGACACCACCGTCGTGTTATCAATCATTAACCTGACATGCACGTGCCGCATATCGGATGCATATGCTTTTAGCCCATAAAAGGCGGCCAGCATCTCCAGATAATTTATGCCTAGTGATTGTAGTAGCGATGCCTCAGAATTAGTCCATCTGCCACCTGTGCTGGATATAGAGTTAGTAGCTCCCCAGCCTAAAGCACTGGCATCCGTCGTAATGACTATGTTAGGATTGGTGACGGCGATAGGACTGTAACTGTGCCAAATGTTATCCACCCACCACTGAAGTTCTGATTTGGCTTCAGTGGGTAAGTCCATAGTTCGGTCATAATGCCCCCTGCTTAGACGTAGTGCATGTGTCCTTGCTCTTTGTAAATTTTGATAATGCAAGGGGCCATATTGTGCAGCTGGAAATGCTGCTACTATACTACCAATGACTCTGGCAACATGCCGAATCTTTGGTTGTGTTTTTGTGATTAAGTTAGTACATGCTTCTGCTAATGCAGCCTTTTTGTCTCTTGGCAGAGTGACAGTCATACGTATGGTGTCGATAGTGAAGCCTAGATAGTCCATGTTAGTTGTTGGCTTCAATACTGATTTATCTGGGTGTAGAACAAATCCCAAGGTTTCAAGGAGTTGTTTGGTAGCTAAGACTCCTGCGACAGCAAGTTCCCTTGTTCTCCCTAATATGAGAACATCATCCAGATAGGCCATGACTAAATGTTTTTGTTCTCTTAATTTTTTCATGGCCACTTTAAGAATTTTAGTAAATAACCTGGGAGCCGTCGTTAAACCATTGGGTAATGGTCTATACTGCCATAGTTGCCCCATCCAGATAAATTTCAGATATCTGAAATGATCCTTATGAATGGGTACTAAATAGTAAGCATCCTTAATGTCTATGCTTGCCATGAAGTATCCCTTGGAGATCAGTTGTCTGGCAGTAACAAATGTCTCCATTTTGAAATGTTGATACTCAACAGACTGATTTAGTGATGTCAAATCAATAATAATGCGACATCCACCATCTTTTTTGGTTCTGATGAATATATTAGATACAAATTCCAATGGCTCGTGTCTGGCCCTCTCAATGATGCCCTTGGACACGAGCCTGTCTAGTTCAGCTTGTCCTTCTACCTTCTCTAAATCTGTGGGAAGGAATACCCTTTGGGGTATGTGCTGAACCGGTGGTTCTATGCCTGGTTTAAATTCAATTTTGTATCCACTGATACTGTTGAGTATAAACTTGTTGTTAGTAAGGGAGCACCAAACATGTTTGAAGAACCTTAAACGCCCTCCTGTTAATACAACACCCTTTGTTTGTGTATGTTGACAGGAACCAGACCCACCTACCTCCATGTTCATTTCTGGGAGCGTTTGCGATGGGTTTGGCCCGAGGGTGTTCTTGTTGGTGCTGTGGTGGGGCGGCGTATCTTCCCACGGCTCTGCTCTGGGCCCCGCTCTAAAAAAGAGCTCTGGGGGTAGTGGGAAGCGGTCACCAGGCTTTCACCAGCTCGGCACCTGCTGGTGGATGCCGAGGCGTGCTGCCAACTGGGTGTCTTCACCCTGCTCGGTCCTGGCCCTGCCCTCATGAGGCCTACAGGCTTGGCCGCCTCTTCCAGCTCCTTGAGCCTTTTCCCCAAGTCGGCCCCGAATAGTAGCGCCTCCTTTTCTGGCGCCGGGGCTTTGCAAAGGCCCGCGTATTTGGGGTTGAGGGCAGGCCTGATGTTTTCACGCCGTAAGTTGTTGAGCTCATATTGTGTATTACACATTAGAGCCAGCACGTCCTGCTGAGGTGTAGAGAGCTCCACGTGCTCCGTGGACCGAGCGAAGGCGGTAATGGCTGCAGTGTGGAGCTTCAGGATACGCTGCATTTTCAGCTCTTGTGTCCTGATGTGCTGTCCCAGCTGGCTCCATATTTGGCCGTTCACGGTCTTCACTCGAAGCGCCTCGCAGTTTTCCGGCGCCGTATAAGTGTCGAGGGCCTCCTGGATGACTTTTTCCTGCAACGGCTTATTAGAGAGCCTGTTGATACTGGCCGCCATTCTTGGCTCTAGCATCCTTCCGGTCCTCGGGGGCGCCGCATACCTGCTGACTACACCCAGTAGCTCTTCTTCCTCCAGCTCGCCTGGCATGCTTGCGTTGTCGTCCGCCTGCCCTTGTGATAGGCCAGCCCAGTCCTGGCCTCCCTTACTGACCTCAAACAAGGAGGGAACAGAAGGGTGTGGTGAAGGTTTGGAGGAGGCCAAAGCCCGTCTTCCTTGGAGATGCCTTGCCTGCATCTCTTCCTCGAGCATCTGCTCGAGCAGCTGCCTCATGCAGCTTATGCGGCTGTCTCCCCGTTTCGCCGGTGGAGAGCGTTCCCGTTCCTCCGACGAGTCGGAGGCCACCGGCCGGTCTGATTTTCGGGTTGCTTTTCTCCCTGTGCGGGGCGTCGAGGTCGGCGGCCCAGGGAGCGGCTCGGCGTCGGGTGTGCGGGAGCGTTCAAACAGCTCCTCCGCCGCTGGTGGCTGCCGCCCAGATGTTGACCCCTCCTCGGGTGGAGTTGGGCAGGCAGTCCTCTTTGTTGGTCGCTTTCGGGTAGCCATAGCTTCTTCCTCCGTTAGCGACTCTCTGTAACACAAAAGACTCACTTACCTGAGGTCTTGTCTTTATCCTGCCGCTGGAGAGCCTGACTCCAGCTGCTGCCGCTGTTGCGCTGCTGACGTAATGCCGCGCCTGCGCACTGGGTGGGTTCTTCACGTAGTCACTCACGTGACTCCGAAGTAAAATCTTTATTTTATGAGGTTGAAGTGAGGGAATATGTGAAGAGCCCACCAGTCCGCATGCACGTCAATCTTTAGAGCAACTGTATGAAACCACAGACTAGTTGCTGACCTAAGTTATAGAAAGATTAATGACCTTAGAACTACCGAATGATCTTTATGAGAAGTCGGGTTGGGAGTGGAGGGCACGTATTCCCTCACTTCAACTTCTCATAAAATAAAGATCAAACTTCAAACGGTAAGTTCTCGTTTAATCTTTCTATATTATTTTTGAAGTCACGCGAGTGACTACGTGAAGACTTCAAAGCTCTGTGGTTTCATGCAGTAACCCAATCTGTGTGTGAAACAATTAAACAGATAAACCATTAATTGTAGAAAAAGCATGGGTTATTAATACCATGATGCTAACTTGCATGCATGGCTATTGTTCTTAACCGGATCATAGTCCCAATTGACTTTGAGTTAGACAATAACTCATGCAATACTGTGCAGAATTTTATCTGAATATATATAGACATATTCAGCCAAATTTTATAATTTATTAACATGCACTATGTAAGCCTCTTGCAGTATGATGAAAGGGAAATATCCATTCTATTGGCTGCTAATGAGCCATCAGCAATATCTTGAGACTATTGAACAACAATAAAGAAACTCTTTCATCTTATAGGTACTGCAAGCTCAGTGCACTTGTATACCTAATGACACCCCCAATCTCTGCTCTGGTGGGTATGCTGTCAACTTCAAATGTATGCAATCATGCCCATTTTGCTTATGAGATCATTCCCATAACAAGCTACCCTAATGTCATTTATAACCCAGACCGAGCCAGAGATTGAGGAAAGACTGTGTTCTTTGTGCTGAGATCAGTTGCTGAAAGCATAATCATCTTAAAAATACTGCTCCCATTAGGAACACAGTAGAAGAATATTTGCATAATCATTTACTGATATACATCGCACACTACAATGAGTGTAGGCTATTAGAGTGGTCATATAAAAGACACCCTGCATAATGTTAGTGAACAGCAGGTGAATAACCAATCATTTATTGTCCCACTTATGGTACTATCGAGAATGACAAAGCAGCACAAGCAGTGTCAATTGTGCTATCACATAAACACGTCTCTAGGCTCAAACTGAAAGCCACGCAAACCTCAGTTTCTTCTGTTTAAAAGTAACTCACATATTTTGTTCACAAGCTTCCCATACAATCATGCAGAGCTAGCTGCCGGTGAAGACAAGCTGCCCCAGCCATCACTCGTGACCGAGTAAATAGGAGTTGCTTCAGCCGCCTTACCATAGCCTGAATGAGTAGGCAAAATTGGCACTATTAAATTTCATGTTGCCTCATTCTTAATATCGCAAGAGGTATCTACTGATAACCCCTAAGTTTTATCAGCTGCAAATTTTGCATATTATCTAAACTCAATGAAACAATGCCCTTTGATCTGAGTAGGGCAGCATTGGCTTCCACCACTGGCTTTGTTATCAAAACACCAGATAATCTGTGCCTCATGTGTATAGATATGGCAAAGTATGCATCTTCAAGATCAATTCTCTGAATCAGTTAAATTGCTGAAAGCCAATCATCCATCTTAAACTGGGTAACTAAACACATGATCAGATTAGCCAAATGCTAACCTGATTCGGCATGCTCCATGTTTCTGTAATCTTGAGAAATATCATAAATATACCCCTCTTGTTCTTGGCCAGACCACTCATCCTCCGATGAAATGTCACTGATTCCACTTGGAACCACCGTTCCTCTATTGACCATACGGACGGAACATTTTTGGCTTCTCTTGCCGCGGAAGATGCATTATCTAGTTATTCATACATTTCGCTGATAACATATAATCAGAACCTTATGACTGGAGCTGAAACCACAGTCTCCCTTTGATGTGGGAATGTCAACTCTTGACTATAAAAGTCCCCACGAATTCTCAGCGTTCTTCCTCAGAGTGGAATTTAGCATAATGCAAGCCTGAATCAGGAATTGCCTCACAGTCCTCTGACTGAAACCACTTGTGTGAGTCGCCAGAGTGCACAACACAATCTCTTCGACCCGCCACTCAATCAGGAATACTGGTATTGAGAGCCTACGGATTATTATAAATACATTGTTGATTCACAACATGAACCTGCAGGTCAGATAAAAAAATATTATATGCCAGACCAGCTGCCTGCTCGTAGCTACCTATCCCAGAGAGGATGGCAATGATGATTCCAATGAACCTACAACTCTACTAACTGAGGAGAAAATAAAACATGTGTTGAGGAAGACTTCAACTACTTCATTCTACTGAGCAGTCTGATAACCCCAATCACAGATGATGAGGCAGTGCTTCCCTGGTCAATATGACCCATATGGCCAGCCAGTTCCATGAAGGTCTACCCTGAACCAAGCTGTTCCTACTTGGAACTTACAGAGGTTACTATGCAAGGCACCCTGCCAATGTCTCTGCATCAACCTGATCTATCCCAGAGACAGTGAAAAAATACTAGACAGCCCATGCTGCCAGTAAACCCAAACCTGGGCCAACAGACTGCTCCATTTCAGAGTTTTACGGAGGTTAATAAAGAAACCTTACCTGCCAGCGTCTCTGAACCCGGGTTGTTTGCTTGTTGAAGTTTCTGCGAAGTTCCATTTGCAGACCCTGTCTGTCATGCTTGTCATTTCTTCAGGTGGTGTGATGTTAGATAGCTGAAGCCGCTGGCCAATTTCTCTTGTAGTGGCTTGTCCGTCCCCGATGGAACAGCAAATTTAGAGGCAAGAGCTGCCTGCCTTATGCGACTCTCGTACATCATGCATTAAAGCATGGGATTCAGGCACATAGTCATGTTCGGAGTCATGTTCGGAATCAGCTCCATATTGATCTCTGACACTCCCTTAGAGTGGGAGAAATAGTGCACCCTGAACCAGGCGTTGCCATATGTGTATGACTCGAACTGCCTGTGCATGCCTCCATAACATGGAGCATATTTTGTGACACCACCTCCGATAGTCTTTCGAGTGGGAGGAATATTGCAACCCTGAACCAGGAGTTGCTACAGGCATATGACTTGAATTACCTGTGCATGCCTCCGTAACACGGAGCATATTATTTGGCACCATCTCCGACACTCCTTTCATCCGAGTGGGAGGAATATTGCAACCCTGAACCAGGAGCTGCCTCAGGCGTATGATTCGAACTGCATGTACATGCCTCCGTAACCCTGAGCATTTTTCTTCCCACCATCTGATTCGTCAGATATTCCAATTGAGACAAATAGTCAATCACATCTGCCATAGATGTAGGGACAGAATCCCCTTGACCCGACAGGACTTGTCCCACAGACTTGGCTTTGACTTTGCCCCGACTCGGGGTTGTCAAGCTGCTCCCTATAGGAGCCGAATCGGGACTAGCTGTGCAGATCGGCGCTCTGTCGGTATAAATCATCATTATTTATTATACTTACCAGACAGGCTGCACCTGCTAGTGACTCCGAGTCCTTGCTCCCTTCTGGAACCTCAACGGAGTATTTCAGGGAGGAAATAGAGTGCAACACTGCACCAGGAATTGTTTCCTCAGGCCTCTGGCCCCCATATGACTCGAATGAGCCGGCATTATAATCGTAGTCACCTCTTCCCGATAGTCCGCTAGACAGAGTGGGAGAAATACTGCAACCCTGCCAGGTGTTGTCACAGGCAAATTACTGGAGCTGTCTGTAATGCCTCTGGTATACAGAACACAGTCCATATGATTTAAACAGAAGCATAGCCCTATTGGATCAAAATTCGACTGCTTTGTCAATATCCACATGGTTGGGGTCTCTTATGATAAATCTCCAACAGTCCCCTGTACTGAGCGGAAATTATCTTGACACAACCCTGCACTAGGTATTGCTCCACAGGTGTCTAATAGACACAGCTGAAAAAAGGCTTCCCAAGCCAGGAGCTTTTTTCTCAAGCCTCAATGGAGTTCCTCCGAACAGCCGCCTGCTCTAGTGGAGCCCCATTCTGTGCCGTAATGGCAAGTCAAATTTTATTACACCATATGATGTATGATAAAAAATGTCCTATCTGCTGCGATAGTCACAAACGTTACCGAACAGCAACCGCTTTCAAAACTGCCAGTTCTATTTATAACTACCTTAATCAGTTCTTCAGATTTTGACATAAATTAAAGAACTGTCTGTCGAATATAGAAATGCCACTACAAATAGAGCACACACTATATGCTGGACTACAGCGTATGTTTTAAAAATTTATAGGCGCTATGGCAGCTGAGCTTACCTAGCGCTCGCTGCCCTGGCCGTGGCTAACACCGGCTGCTGTTATCTTAGCAGCGATCAAAACCTAGCCGCGCCGGCAGTCCCAACTCCTAATGGAGCTGCCACGGTGGCCTAAAATCCGGCCGCCTGTTCCCGTATGGAGCTCCAAAGCCGGCAGGCAATAACAAAACCGAGCTCCTATGGAGTTTCCACGGCGGTCTCCAAATTCGTCTGCCTGCTCCCGTTCGGAGCTCCAACGGTGGCAGCCGCTAATTGAATCTAGCTCCTAATGGAGCCTCCACGGCCCAAGACCGTCCGCCTCCATCAGCTACTCCGGGCCCGCTGTTCGCAGCGGCCCGCTGAAAGTAAAATTACTTACCTGCCAGAGCAGTTGCGAACTGCTTCGACTCGCGCCCCATGTGTTCCGCGTATAGACGTGCATGCGGACTGGTGGGCTCTTCACGTAGTCACTCATGTGACTTCGAAATAAAATAGACTGTTGAATGGTGTTGAATGGTGTTGGATAGACTGATGGGACTGAAGGCAGAAAAATCCCCAGGGCCTGATGGTCTGCACCCCAGGGTACTTAAGGAAGTGGCTCTAGAAATTGTAGATGCATTGGTGATAATTTTCCAATGTTCTATAGACTCAGGATCAGTTTCTGTGGATTGCAGGGTAGCTAATGTTATCCCACTTTTTAAGAAAGGTGGGAGAGAGAAAACGGGGAATTATAGACCAGGTAGCCTGACATCGGTGGTGGGGAAAATGCTGGAGTCAATTATAAAAGATGAGATAGCCGCACATTTGGATAGCAGTAACAGGATCGGTCCGAGTCAGCATGGATTTATGAAGGGGAAATCATGCTTGACTAATCTTCTGGAATTTTTTGAAGATGTGACTAGGAAAATGGACAAGGGAGAGTCAGTGGATGTAGTGTACCTGGACTTTCAGAAAGCATTTGATAAGGTCCCACATAGGAGATAAGTGGGCAAAATTATGGCACATGGTATTGGGGGTAGAGTGCTGACATAGATAGAGAAGTGGTTGGCAGACAGGAAACAAAGAGTAGGGATTAACGGGTCCCTTTCACAATGGTAGGCAGTGACTAGTGGTTACCGCAAGGCTCGGTGCTGGGACCGCAGCTATTTACAATAAACATCACTGATTTGGTGAAGGGATTCAAAGTAACATTAGCAACTTTGCAGATGACACAAAGCTGGATGTCAGTGTGAACTGTGAGGAGGATCCTATGAGAATGCAGGGCGACTTGGACAGGTTGGGGGAGTGGGCAGATGCATGGCAGATGAAGTTTAATGCGGATAAATGTGAGGTTATCCACTTTGGTAGCAAAAACAGGAAGGCAGATTACTTTCTAAATGGCGTCAAGTTGGGAAAAGGGGAAGTACAACGGGATTTGGGGGTCCTTGTACATCAGTCTCTGAAAGTAAGCATGCATGTACAGCAGGCAGAGAAGAAAGCAAATGGCAAGTTGGCCTTTGTAACAAGAGGAATCGAATATAGGAGAAAAGAGGTCCTTCTGCAGTTGTACTGAGCCCTAGTGAGACCACACCTGGAGGTTAATTCCCGGGATGGCGGGACCGTCATATGCTGAGAGAATGGAGCAGCTGGGCTTGTACACTCTGGAGTTTAGAAGGATGAGAGGATATCTCATTGAAACATATAAGATTGTTAAGGGCTTGGGCACACTAGAGGCAGGAAACATGTTCCTGATTTTGGGGGAATCCAGAACCAGGGGGCACAGTTTAAGAATAAGGAGTAAGCCATTTAGAACAGAGACGAGGAAACACTTTTTCTCACAGAGAGTGGTGAGTCTGTGGAATTCTCTGCCTCAGAGGTCGTTGGAGGCAGGTTGTCTTGATGCTATCAAGAGAGAGCTAGATAGGGCTTTTAAAAATAGTGGTATCAGGGTATATGGGGAGAAGGCAGGAACGGGGTACTGATTTGAGATGATCAGCTGTGATCACATTGAATGGCAGTGCTGGCACAAAGGGCCAAATGGCCGAATGGCCTACTCCTGCACCTATTGTCTATTGTCTATTGTAGTGTTTGAGTTTTTGAGAGCCATAATTCAACCTGCCCTGTCTGCACCTACTATATAAGTAGTACTGCCCAAGCAGTGGAAATGGTGTTCTGCGAACAGACTACTTTTTAAGCAATGAGACGATAGCTGTGCAAATAGCCGGCTACATACAATTCTGACCACACAGCTCAACAGTTGTGGCCAGTAAAGGTTGTCCCTAGCACCCCCCACCCTAAACCTTATGAGGCAATTCTTGCTGGGTTCTTCGGCATCATTGACTTGCTCTATAAATTATAGCAAGTTGTTTATCTGATGTTCATGATCTGTGAAGCTCTCAATACCTAATGAAAATGCTCCGGATGTTCTTTGAAAGCATGCCATTCATTGTTTTTTCATTAATCACAATAAATAAAAATAACTCATGATAGGAGAAACTTTCCTGCATTACTCGGGAAAATTCTGTACAGCTTTAATTGAAATTGGTGTAAGAAAACAGAAAGGATAGATCACTGTAGTTCCGTGCTTTAGATCGTTTGGAATTTTTCTAGGTCAGTCCATTGGCATAACATTGGGAAGTGACTGCCAATTATCTGAGCCAAGTCTGTTAGAACCCAACAGTTAGGTTCAGGTCGGCTGTATATTACACTAAGCCACTTAACAAGTTGGGCTGGGCTGGCTCAGTATTTATCCAGGACAGGATGATTTACTTTCTATTACCACATGTATCACCTGTTTTTGATTAATACTTAGTGTTTAACTCTTAAACAGATTGATAGCATACTTGAGATCATTATATGGTCAGGTTAGATATGTAAAAACAAAAAGTACTCTGGCCCTAAGTGTATTCAGATTGGCTATGGTCAAGTCAGCCTTCAATCTACTACCTAAGCTGAGTTTTCAGTTTGATTTGAAATATACTCGAATATATTGGTACAGGACTTTGTGAAATTAAGCGAGGGTGGACTAGTCCAAACACATTGATGCCTCATGCATCCAAGAATGCATACCGACTTCTCTACTTCCTCGTAAGACTAAAGAAATTCAGCAGATCTCTATTGACTCCTATCAATTTCTAAATATGCACCAGAGAAAGCATTATATTGGAATGCGACAACTGCTCTGCCAAGACTACAAAAAATTGCAGAGAGTTGGAAATGCAGCCCAACACATCTCACAAGCCAGTCTCCCCACAACCCCTTCCTTCCCCCCCCCCCCACCCACACCATAGACTCTGTAACATTTCACACTGCCTCGGCAAAGCAGCCAATAGGCTTATGTGGCACTCACACCCCGTTTTTTCTTTCTCCACCCCTCTCCCTTTGGGCAGAAGATACAAAGGTTTGAAAACACATTCCACCAGATTAAAGGACAACTTATTTTCTGCAATTATCAGACTCCTAAACAGACCTCTTATAAACAATGGATGCACTTCTGATGTCTCCCCCTAACCGTACTGCATTGCAGCCATTGCACTTTTTCTTTTATCTTCACTTTATCTGTAGTTGTATCACTATATTCTGCATGGTGTGATTGTATTCATGTATCGACGATCTACCCGAATAGTAAGGAAATCAAAGTTTTCCCACTGAGGCTTGTTATATGTGATAATAATGAACCTGGGTATATCCTATACACAAAAAAATCCAATGAGACTTTCCATCACGTAGTTGATGAATGGAAGTACTGTAGATTAATTGTGTGCCAGCTAGCTAGATCAGTGCATCATTGAGATGCAAAGTGATGGAAGGTGTCAGAGAGATGCAAAGCAGAGGCAGCTGTCATTGAGATACCATCATTTACCTGAACTCTTAATGCCCAGGTTTTGCCAGGACCACACAATAGCAGACATCATCACTGCCGCCTGGGTCCAAACATGAACCACGATTATGTAGATTCCAGAGCCAAAAGCAAGACTGATTGCTCTTGACATCAGAGCAGCTTTTGGCCAAGTGTGCATTAGGGAATCCCAATGAAACCCAAAGTTAATGGACATCAACAGGAAGGCATGCCAGTGTTTGCAGTTGTAATTCTGAAATGAGGATGGCTGTGATAATTGAAAATTATTCCAGCTCCAGGATATCGCTACAAGATTGCCTCAGGGTAATGCCTTACGCCCAATCATATTTAGCTGCTTCAACTGAGGCCCTCTCTCTATAACATAGGCAGAAATAGTGATATTAATTGATGATTACTCAAAATTTAGCTTCTTTCACAATTTGTCAGTAAACAAAGGTGTCCATACCTGCGAGCAGCAAGACTGAGACAACATTCAGGCAAGGGACAATAAGTGGCAAGTAACACATGCGCCACAGACCTGCCAGGCATTTACCATGTCCAACAGGAGACTATATCTCACCATATATCTTTCACAATCAATAGCATTGCTGAGATCCCTACCATCAATATGTTGGTCATCTCTGTTAGCCAGAAACTCAATGAGGGCCGTGCATACACACCATGGCTACAAGAGCAGATCCAAGGTAAGATATCCTTTGATACACCTGATATATTTCTGCCATCTACAAAGCACAAATCCATTATGTCAAGGCAGCAATGAAGCTCTGCACCATCCAGGACAAAGTAATCCACTTTATTAGTACCACATCCACCATTTGTAAATTTAATTTCTTTGATCTTTAGGTCCCAGGCAAAAGTCATCAAAATGCACTGCAGTTAGGCATCTAGGCTATTCTAATAGTAGTTTCCAAGCCCATTACAACCAGAAAGACAAGGATGCCAGCCATTAATACCACCTCTGGGTTGTCTGAAGAAGGGTCCCAAAACGTCACTTATCCATGTTCCCCAGAGATGTTGTCTGACCTATTAAGCTACTCCGGCACTTTGTGCTTGTTTGGTAAACCAGCATCTGGAGCTCCTTGTTTCTGCAGCTCTGGGTTGTACGCAACTTTGGTTGAGTGATAATTTGTTTTTCCTTTATGGTCTCTTCTAAATCCTGCAATTCCATGTCCAGTGAGATTACATTCACTTGGACCAACCTGAAAATGACTTGTTCATGTTGGTCAAAGGTGATGAGGTTTCTAATCTATTTATGGTCCTGTTTAAAGTTTCCATCTGGGATGTCAGCAAATGGCCACCACTAATTGGATGACTGGTGCACAGATGAGGCACATCCTGTCCTGCAGCTAAAATGGTAAACTATGCACGTTAGCCTGAAAGTGTAACAAAGCTGTCAACATTCATGCCCCTTCATGTTCTCACTTACTCAGTGTTTATGGTCATTTATGCAGAAATCTACTTGAAAAGGGGTGGCAACTGTCAAAGGCAATCCTAGAGTATTGGCATTGAACTTTTCATGAATTATGACATATGTATGGAGGCATACTGGAGCCTGAAGTAGTTAAATAAATGTGCCTCAAGCTGTTGAAAATCAGTCTCAATTTTATACAGTTACAGCAATTGTACTTGACATGTCATATTAACTTTTACCAAATCATTTTCCTTTCTAATAAACATTGTTGAAATAGAAAACATATTTTGCTCAACCGTGTTTGAGATAACATTGTTAAAGCTCGATTTCAGAAAAGGGACTAACCTCATAATATTTCCTAATGTTGTATGGAAAAGTCAATAGTTTTCCACTATATTCAGTTGCTCTCCTTCAGTGAACGGTTAGGTAGCTGAGCGATTCATCCTCAGTCATACACAGTGAGCCAATGTCTCATGACAGACTGGTCTTTAACATTTCAGTATCCCTCGGGGTTTGGTAGATGCTGTGGCTCTGTCACATATTGTTACAAACACTGATGCGCACCCACTACATGTCAAGTACATTTTCTATTGTCATCATAGCAGGCTTTCTTCACTTATAATCTTAGCTTGTTCTTCATATGTTTTCCGAATTGTTGAATTGTGACATACAATTGCTGCACCACAGTAGCAATGCATCCCACTAAGTTCAAAGCAACCCTCCACAAGAGCCATCCTGATAATTCCAATCACCAATTTTTCAATACAGACTTGGATTTACTTATCCTTTGGGTATTTATTCGAATCTCTCTTGGAAATAACGGTAGTCTGCTTCCACGACCTTCTGTGGCCGTATATTCCAGATCATGACATAATGCTAGATGAAAAAAATGTTCATCTTCCTGCCATGTCATTTTAGATTGATCTTTTTTGCTTCCAAATTCAGAGCCACTGAAGAACTATATTCCAGAAGAAGGCCATTCAGCCTTTGGGGTTGGATTAGCTTTCTGCAAGATCAATCCAACTGGCCCCACACTCTTACCTTCTCCCCATGTCCATTTATATTTTGTCAGATTTTTATCCATCATCTTTGAATGTCATAGTTGATTCCGACTCCACTACAAATCACAGCAATGTATTCTAGCCCCTGTCCATTTCAAACACGTTTCCCTTAGAGTTTTTTTTGGTGATACGTTTAAATAAATTATTTAATCATATTTAAGGACAGATTTCTCGTAACAATCCATGCTTCTCCAGGTGACCCAATTTCACTCAGAAATATACTTTCCCATCACCAAGATAAAATGTGTCTAGGAAGGAACTGCAGTTGCTGGTTTAGACCAAAGATAGACATAAAATGCTGGAGTAACTTACTGGGTCACTCATGCTTCTCTGGAGAAACGGAATAGGTGACATTTTGGGTTAAAACCCTTTTTCAGGCGGACAGTTTCGACCCGAAATTTCACCTATTTCTTTTCTCCTGAGATGCTACTTGACTTGCTGAGTTACTCCAGCATCTAACCAAGATAAAGTTGTCTGCTCTGTGTTTGCAGGGTGAAACAGTTTCAAACTTCCAGATCTCTGACACAAACCCCAAATCTACACGTTTGGAAGACGCAGTTTTTAAACCTCATCTCAGCAATTTAGGATGTGTCTCATCTGAACACAGTGATTCATTCAGATCAGTTAGTTTTCCCAGTATCTCCCCCAGTATTTCATTATTTACTTTCGCCAAGTCTCCAGGAGCATATTTGCCTTTGGCAAAAGGCAGATTTTAAAGTATCTGTTCAATACTATGCATCTGCTTTTGTGAATAAATTTCCATGCTACTGTCAGATCAATCCCCCCTGTCCCCTTGCAACCCTTTTGTTATTTACATATATATCTAATATTTTAATATTCTCTTTTCCAATTGATGTCAGATCTTTTCTCTTGCTTTGTCTTTGCCTCGGAACTGCCTGTAATTAGTTTGGTTCTCACTAGTATCATCAACTTGACATCTGCCACAAAGAGTTGTCACATACAGCACAGAAACAAATCCTTCAGCCCAAGCTGACCAAGTTGGCATGATAGGCTTGTCCCTTTGGTGCACATTTCGCACATATTTCTCTAAACCCTTCACATACATATATCTGTCCAAATGTTTTTTAAAGATCATAAATGTATCTGCTTTTATAGCTTCCTCTGGCAGTCTATTCCAGATGCAGGCTACCATCTGAGTGAAAAAAATTGCCTAGGGTTGCTCTTAAATCTCTCTTCTCTCACCTTAAGCCCATGCGCTCTAATATAGAATCCTCTAAAAAATGTTTACTTTATTCACACTCTCATGATCGTATACACTTTGGTAAGGTCATCCCTAATCGTCCTATGCTTCAAATTAAAAAAATCCTAACCTATCCAACCTCTCCCTATAACACAATCCCGCAAGCCCGAATAATATCCTAGTGAATCTCTTCTGCACTCTTTCTAACTTAATGACTTCCTTCCTGTAGCTGGGTGACCAGTACTGCACACAGTACATCCAGCGTGGTATCACAAAATGGCTTATACAGCTGCATCATGATGTCCTGATGTTTGTGCATTCCCAGTGAAGGCAAGTGTGCCAAACACCTTCTCCACCACATCATCCACCTGACATGTCACTTTCATGGAACCATGCACCTTCCATCTCTGTGTTCTGCAACACTCTACCATTTACTGCATAGGTCCTGCCCTGGTTTGACATATCTCACACTTTTAGATTCATACTAGACTCAGCATCACACGTAAGGCTGGTCCCCCAACGCAATATTCCACCTCTCCACCAATTCCCATATTGGTGACCCGTGGGGAGGGGGGAGGGGGGGGGGGGGCCTTTCTGGAGTGCTAGTATGGGTGTATGGGTAATGTGGGCTGAAGGGACTAGTTTCTAAAGGGCTAGTATGGACATTGTGGGCCGAATGGATTCTTGAGCTGGCGGCTTAGTCACTCAAGCCTGTTGTGCTGGCAGCCTTGTCACTCATGGCTGGTGGGCTGGCAGTTGACTCACGGCTATTCCTTGAAATTCCATTTCAAACAGGGTGCAAGGCCACCAAATTTAAGTGCAGTTTATACCATTTCAAGCAGGGTGCAAGGCCACTAAAGACAGCGAGTCGTGACCTCTCCCCTCCTCCATCTTGCAGAGACTGAGCCACGCCCACAGTTCTGGGTTTTATAGTTCCTTCCCCCTCCCACCAGAAGGGACATGGCCTTCATGACGTGATTGACAGGAGATAGAATCTTAGAAATGTTAAACACTAATAACTCTTTTATTTTACATCGATGGGAAAAATCCTCGGCACCTGATGAGCGGAGGGGTACCCTGAGTAAGATGGCCAAAAATCACAGCTATACGTGGTAACGTTTTCTTCTAAAATCAATATAAAGCACAAACAGGAAGTGGTCAAGATTAGCCTTTCAATTATATAGAAGACAAGGCAACTTTAATTGTGCAAGGCAACTTTAATTAGGCAGGCAACTTTAATTAGGCAACACAGCTTTAGCATTTCCAAACCAAAGGCAACACAGCTTTAGCATTTCCAAACCAAAGGCAGCACAGCTTTAGCATTTCCAAACCAAAGGCAACACAGTTTTAGCATTTCCAAACCAAAGACAACACAGCTTTAGCATTTCCAAACCAAAGGCAACACAGCTTTAGCATTTCCAAATTTAGCATTTCCAATTCCATATTTTCAAACCACATTAAGGGCACTGACAGGTCAGTAAAACCACTTACAGTTTAGTAGACATGTGTTCAGCGTTATTCACAGCTCAAACTGAGAGACATGACCCTCTCGCTCCCTCATCTGACAGAGACTGACTGAGGCATTCAACATCTCCGGGTTTTATAGTCCCTCCGGAAGGGGTGTGGCAGAGAATCTCAACATTTTTTAAACACTAATAATTCTTTTATTTTTCATCGATGGGAAAAATCCTCTTGTCCTGCGGGACTCAGAGTAAGATGGCCAAAAATCATAGCATGAGTGGCAGCGTTTTATCTAAAATCAATATTCAGAACAACAGGATGTGGTCAAGATCAGACTTTTAGCAATATAGACTAGACCAAGTGCAGACCCGTTGGGTCTGTTCCCCCAACGTGAGGTTGTGGGGGGGGGGGGGGGGGGGGGGGGGGGGGGGGGGGGGGCGGCATGCAGCATCACATACACTAACTATCCCCCCACCCCCCCCCCCCACACTCACGTTAATTACCCCCCTTGATATTATATTAATATTATTAATTTGCTCCATTTACCCCATAACCACCCTATCTACTGACGCATAGCCTCCAACTTGCAGTCACATCTAGAGGGGGAATGGGGGGTGGTGCGGGGGTATAGAGTGAGGGCAAATAGGCAAGACTGGGCAGAGACAGGGAGAGAGAGACAGAAACACAGAGAGGGGGGGAAGGGGGGGGGGGGGGGGTAGAGGAGGAGAGGAGAGAGGGTGAAAGTTAGGGGGGGAGAGAGGGGTTGCTGAGAGGGTGGGGAGCAGGGAGGGGGAGGGAGGAGGGAGGGTGGAGGGAAGACGACAGATGGCGCAATGGGCTAAGTTTTTCGGCTGGCAACCTGAAGGTGGCCGGTTCGAATCCTGCTTAGAGTGTGTTGTACTGTCGTTGTGGTCCTTGGGCAAGACATTTCACCTCCCTTTGCCTGGGCTAGAGACGGAAAAGAGAACGTAGCTACTGCTTGGCTACAATGGAGAAAAGGAGAGGGAGCTTATAGGGAGGGATGGTGGGGGAGGGGGGGAGAGAGGAGGGGGCTTTGAGGAAAAAGAGGGGAGAGAGAGAGGGAGAGGAGGGGAGGAGGGGGGGTTGTTTTCGAGACGGGGTTCTCTCCCGTTGTCTCTCCCTTGAGGAGAGGGCCGTGGGGAGAGGAGGAAGGGGGTGCTGTTGCTGTGCGAGGGGGCCGAGGCCGGGAGGGGGGGGGTGCCCGTGCGCTGTGGGGTCAGAGTGGAGGCCGGGGAGGGAGGGAAAGGCGGGGAGAGAGACGTGGGGGGGAGAGAAAGGTGGGAGGGGAGAAAGGGCGGGTCGTAGAGTGGCGGGAGACCGCGAGGGTCCGTGCGTTGAGAGGGGGTGAGGTGAGGAGAGGAGGTCGCGAGGAGAGGGGAGCGAAAGGGAGGGGGATAGAGGGTAGATGAAGGTGGCGAGAAGGAGGGGGGTCTCAGTGTAGGGGAGCGAGCGGCGCGGTAGGGGGAGCTGGGAGGAGGAGGGAGAGGGAAGAGGGATGAGGAGGAGAGCGCAGGGGAGGAGGGGTCTCGGCGGGAGTGAGAGAGAGAGGAGGCTCGGAGAGAGGGGAGATGGGGTCAGGGGAGGAGAGGAGAGGAACGGGGAGGAGGAGAGCAGGGGCATTGAGGAGGGGAGGGGCAGGGAGAGGAGAGGGGGAGAGAGGGAGAGCAGTGGATCCAGAGGAGATTGAGGGGAGCGAGAGGAGGGAGCGAGGTCACGAGGGGGCCAGAGTGGAGAGGGGGGTGGAGCAGGGGGGAGGAAAGGGGAGGAGAGGTGAGGAGAGGGGAGGAGGAGGAGAAGAGGAGACGGAGCTGGAAGGAAGAGGGGAGGAAGGGGAAAAGGAGAGGTGAAAAGGGAGAGGTGACGGGGAGAGGGGTGAGGAGAGGGGGAGAGGAGAGGGAGAGGGGAGGAGAGGAGAGGGGGGAAGAAGAGAGGAGTGGGAGGGGAGGCCAGAGGGGGTCGAGGAGAGAGGCGGGGAGAGGAGGGAGGTGGTGGGGGGAGAGCAGAGAACCCAACTCTCCTCAACTCCAAAACCCTCTCATTGGCAGGGCAGTGCTTTTTTACTCAATCTAACCATATTTTCATTTTCAAACCACATTATGGGTACTCACAGTTGTTGAGACATTTGTTCAGTGTCATTCAGAGCTCTGATTGAGGCACACTATTTGCAGAGACTGATTGAGGCACACTATTTGCAGAGACTGATTGTGGCACACCACTTGCAGAGACTGATTGCGGCACACAACTTCCTGGTTTTATAGTCCCTCCCCCCTGCCGCCAGCAGGGGCAGCAGCAGAGGAGATGGGGATTTGTTTCAAAAACATTAATATCTCTGTCATCCCTTTCATCGATGGAAAAAATCGTTTGCCTCGGCAACATAGCGGCGGGAGGGGTCATTAGCTCTGAGCGAGGTGGCCAAAATGACGGCCGTAGGTGGCGGCCTTAGCTCTCTCGGAAATCGCAGCACAGATGGCCAAAACCGGTCAAGAACAGACTTTTAGTAATATAGATATTATAATATATGTGCCATTCCTTGGTCCACCTTCCCAACAGATCCAGAACTGGTCTTAAACTTTGATAACTTTCCTCACTGTCGACTATACCACCTATTTTGGTGTCATCTGCAAATTTATGAACTTCATTATTAACTACCGACAACTCTGATAACACCGACTCTTGCAGCAGTCCACTGGTCACAGGCTTTCAATCAGGAAAAACAACTCTCCTCAAATACCAATTGGCTATCTCATCTTGAACGCCATGCAATTTAACCTTCTGGACTAGCCTACCATGTTCGTTTTTCCTACTCTATCTGTTTGGTTCTGTTTTTAAAATTTTCTCTTCAAGGGAATGCACTTTGATTCCTCCTGAATTGTCGCCATCTTGAAAGAATTGTAATAATCCCGTTTCTTTGACTCCAATTTACCCCAAAATATTTATTCTTAGCCTATTGAGCAGGATCTTTCTTCAACTGAAAAATTACATTGGAATGGTCCATTTTCATTCCTGCTCTTCCAGACCTTTTGATCACTGCTTTCAAAACTTCTCTCCATTGATGCTTACTCTTTGAGCCATGCCCATTTTCTTGAACTATGTCCAACTATATCCAGCAACGTTTGCCTCTTCTCTGGGCCAGGAAGACATTGTCAAATAGCTCTCTTGAACACCCATCCCCTTCACTATTTCTTCTCCATCCTACACCTAGATAATTGAAGACTGAATTATAACTATCCCTATGGCTTTTGCAAGCCTCTGTAATTTCCCCAAAGGTTTGCTCCTCAATATCACTCCATCTAGTTAGTAGCCATTGGAGTGCTTCCAGTTGTGCAATTACAGCCATATTACCTCTCAAACAAACTCTTATCTTGGATTATTCTCACACTGAAGTTTCTCTTTAATCAACGCTAGCATTACAATTTCTACCAATACCATCCCCATGCCAGGACCACCATTGTTCCATTTTATTTTACTAACTTTGTTCAACAACTTTAATCCAGGAATATCCATTATTGCCACAGCACCAAATGCCCAGTTGATTTCTTCAGCCAACACCTCACTAGCTTTATTAAATAAGCATTGTACATTTACACACATGCACTGTAAAGCTATCTCAGGCATCTTGCACTTTCTCTTCGTCTGGCGCAACCTAAACAATTAACATGCATTTGATCTGCTCTTGCAGACTTGATACCTATTTAGACACTATTTATTCTTTTCCAAAACTTTTCAAAACCTATCCTCTGCACCTCCTGGTTACCATAAAGACAACCATTTTCCCAGCCAAAATTGATTTAAATCTTCCCCTATAACACAAAGAAGCTGGTTTACAAGGAGAATGGTTCAATTTTTCACTGAGGTGATGCACGTACATTCTACACATATCACGTTTGCTGCTGAAATGGCCTTAATGTCCCGGGAAATTAAATTGCCCAATCCCAGCCTCATTTTTTCAGCCTTTTACTTCAGTTTTCTCCCCTTTCTAACATCAGTGACACATGCAATAGGAATAATCCTGAGATAACTACCTTTGAGGTCCTTCTTTGTAATCTTTTTCTGCCTAAATCTTTAAATTGCTTGCAGGCACAACCTTCATCCATTTTTTACTGATATAAGAACAATCCCTGGCTATTCACCATACCCTGGATAGTTCTGCAATTGATCATATACTATTGCAAATTTTTTTTGATTTACTTTGCACGGAGTTTGAATAATATATCAATTTACGATCAATTTATGATCCAATGCTTTCATTCCAGTCAAAGTCATCATATATTAGGTGTACATAACCATGCTTAATATTCACAGAAGTAGCATCTGCATTTACCAAAACATTATCAGAATGGGTTTCTATAAAGAGACATAAAAATATCGCATAATGCCAGAAAAGCAAAGTAATTCACCATCTTTAAATGTTTTAGAACTGTTAAGTAAGGTTTATTCAGAACTTGGGCATTGATACTCAGAGCATTAGGATTACTATTATTAATAATAATAATAATAATAATAATAATAATAATAATAATAATAATAATAAATACTTTATTGATCCCCTCAGGGAAATTCAGATGTCTAGAAGCCCCCAACCAACAAACCCACAGATTCAAAACGAACGCAGACAGAAAATACATAGAATACACTGCGGACACTACCTGAGAGCAATAAATACTTAAAAAGACCAATAAATTAACAATTAAAAATTAAAAATTGCAAGAATGCATCCCCCTACAGCCTAGCGGTCCGAATTATAAAATCTAATGGCTGCAGGGGTGAAGGATCTCCTGAACCGTTCCGTTCTACAGGGCAGGGAGAGGAGCCGGTTGTCGTTCCGAGTGCTCTTTTGACTCTCCAGAATTACATGGAGGGGATGCCCGGGGTTATTCAGGATGACCTGCACCTTGTGCCTCATACGCCTCTCAAGCACATCCATCCCAGAGTCTACTCTCCCCTCCAGCACTGAGCTAGCTCGTTTAACCAGTTTGACCAGCTTGTTGTTGGTTTTTTTTTCACTAATGCTGTTGCCCCAGCAGACAACAGCGTAGAAAATAACACTTGCAACCACAGTGTTGTAAAACATGTGCAGCATATCACTACACACATTGAAGGATTTGAGCCTTCTGAGGAAAAAAAGTCTGCTCTGGCCTTTTTTGTAGAGGGAGTCAGAGTTGACAGACCAGTCCAGTTTGTTATCAAGGTGCACTCCAAGGTATTTATATGTCTGCACCACCCTCAATTAGAGGGTGATATGAAACATTTCAACAATAGTAAATCAAAACAGATCTTTTAGTGAATCAAAAAACGGATGCTCCCTGCCTAAGACCCTCTGTCTGCTTAAGGACACCTCCCGCCCTCATTAAAAATCCCTATTTCTGGACCGTTTAATACTAATCCTACTTTTATGTCCTGAACTTCAACTGTACTGCCACCACTGCTACATTCCCAGATTGAAACCTGACCTTGCACAGTAAGAGATCATAATGATCGTATCCTGCTTCGTGTCTTGGAAGCTGGTTGACCCAGTTGTTACTCTTTACAAAGCAACATTTTCTCATTGATTTTGTAAATCTGGGAGAATCGTACATCACAGTGGCAAGTTCAGGACTGAAAGTGCTTGCAATAGACGTTTCCACTAGTGGGAGAGTCTAGGACCAGTCAGAATTAACCAGAATTAAAGCACTTTCTTTTCGGAAGGAGATGAGGAGGAATTTCTTTAGTCAGAGGGTGGTGAATCTGTGGAATTCTTTGCCACAGAAGGCTGTGGAGGCCAAGTCTGCGTATATTTTTAAGGCAGAGATAGATAGATTCTTGATTAGTACGGGTGTCACTGTGATGGACAATTCTCCCAGAATTGATGAAAGAATGAACAAACTGTTATCCAAGGGATTCCTAGATTTCACTAGACCCTCAAATTCTGCCATGGCCTCACGTGACATTGACAGACCATGAGGATGGTCAAAGCAAGTTCCTCTCACAAACTACTGCGGACAACTCTGACAAGAAGACAACACACAACTCCAAACCTTGCCATCTATCAGAGCTGTCAAGCTGTTTCCATGGTTCTGAATGTTCCTTGCATTGAGAAGCATTTATAGATGTTCTAATTTCATTTTTAATGGTTATTAGACTTAAAACAATGAAAACAAAAATCACTTAAACTCTTAATTAACAATGTTTGTTGAAAACTTTCAAAGAAAATAAAATCAAGTTCATGTTCAAGTGAGTTTATTGTCATATGTCCCTGATAGGACAATGACATTCTTGCTTTCCTTCAGCACACAGAACATAGTAGGCATTTACTACAAAACAGATCAATGTGTCTATATACCGTAATATAAATATATACACACATGAATAAATAAAATGATAAAGTGCAAATAACAGATAATTGGTTATTAATAATCAAAGTTTTGTCCGAGCCAGGTTTAATAGCCTGATGGCTGTGGGGAAGTAGCTATTCCTGAACCTGGTTGTTGTAGTCTTCAGGCTCCTGTACCTTCTACGTGAAGGTAGCAGGGAGATGAGTGTGTGGCCAGGATGTTGTGGGTCTTTTGTTACCTTACTCTGTCTTTGTTTTCTTGCTTGTAGCTTTAAAAATCCAGCAGGCTCCTGCTCCAACATTGACCTAGTTGGGAAATTTGTAAGTTCAATCATTGGCACAATACAATGCAATCCAATACAATATTTATTAATTGTCATTTGAACCTCAAATGAGGCTCAAACGAAACTCTGTTTCTACAGCCATACAAACAGAATAATTTCTACAAGACACACAAACAATTCAATTCACACAAACATCCATCACAGCGAATCTCCTACTCACTGTGATGGAAGGCAAAGTATTTTCTCTCCCCTGTGTTCCATTTTTCTCCCGATGTTAAAGCCCCAGGCGGGCGATGGTAAGCCCCAGGGCCGTTAAGGCCGCGCCGGGTGATGTACGGCCCTGCTCCAGGCCTTAGTGTCTCAATGTGGGAGTCCCCAGTGGGCATTGGCATGTCCCACGGCCGTTAAAGCCGCGCCGGGCGATTTAAGGCCCCGCTCCGGGTCGTTCCAACCCTGCGACACGGGAGGGAGAAGTTGCATTGCAGGAGCTCCGAAAAGCGGTCTGCCACCAGGCACCCGCGAGCTCCCGATGTTCCTGTCCACCGGGCCTGCGGCTGCAGCTGGAGCCTCTGAGTTCCGGGCCGCAGCAGCGAGCCACCACTGCTCCCCACACACTGGTGAGTAGTTCGCAGGCTCGGCTACTAGAGCCCCCAGGTTGATCCAGTTGGAGGCCGCTCCATGGTACTAGGGCCCAATGACAACGGAGACCCGACAGGGAAAAGGTCGGGTCTCCCGTGCAGGGAAGAGATTTTAAACGTTTCCCACCCCCCCTCCCCCCCCCCCCCCCCCCCCACATATACACAGTTAAAAACAATATAAAAGAACACAACAACTACATTTAACTGGACAAAAAAAGAAAAAAAAAGCCAGACAGGCTGCAGGGGCCTCTGCAACGTCGGCCGTGCCGCCAACCGGCACTCATGCAAGTATCCAAACTTTCCACCAGTAACAAGAGTACATGCAAGCACTTCTACACAGGCTAAACCTAGCAACATCCTGCACAACCTTGAGACAAACTGATGGGTTAGCACTATATTGGCATTGATTCATAGCATCATGGCCACATGGGAGATTGTCTATGTCTGATTTCAGCAGGTGGTACCATGTAACCAGTCTGTGCACTCAGCTGCACAACGCAAGATTGTAGCTAGCCTGAATCAAGGAGTTCAAATTAATCTGCCTTGCACCTCTTTTGTATTTAATTTAATCTAGTTTAATTTAGTTTAGAGATACAGTGTGAAAACAGACCTTCGCCCCATCGAGTCCGGGCCAACCACTGATTATCCCGTACATCAGCACTATCCTACACACTGGGGACAATTTACAATTTGTAGAACCTGATTAACCTGTGAACCCGCACGACTTTGGGATGTGGGAGGGAACCAGAGCACCCGGAGGAATACCACACAGGCACGAGGAGGACATACAAACTCCATACAGACAACATCCGAGTAGGGGATTGAACCCGGGTCTCTGGCGCTTTGTGGCTCTCCCTCAAGGCTTTCTCTCCCTAAAATGCTGGTAAAGCAGCAGACTCAAAATAAATCCTGAATATGTGGTTTTAAATGGGGCTCTCTTATAATCCCGCTGATAGAACTCAGCAAATGATAAGATAAACACAAATGAAACAATGTCAGCTCCAATGATGAAACCTCAAAAAGAATCCAAAACTGAAGACAATAAACAAAAACCACTCTGGGGAAATAAGGTGCAAATCTCCCCGTGAGCATACAATGTTCTTTACTTACGTGTAGGTGAGCTGAGCATGCAGCACATTGCCTATGTGACATCATCCTAATGTTCATTCACATTCAAAACATTTTCATTTTACTAGTTAAATTAAATTGGCCTGAGAGAATGGCCACAATATCACACTGTGCGCAAGTCATGCAGGGATCACTTAGCATTCAGCTCCACAGAATATCAGCATCTTAGCCTGCACCACTGTCAGCAATATTGTGAAAATTAAAATAGTAAGTTTACAGCCGGCAGTCAAAAGAACTATGGCAAGAGCATTAACTGTTTTCCATTAGGGATAAGCTCCTATCATCTGCTGACAAGAAACCTAGGGCGCTTCCAGCAACCTCATTTCATCTTTGTACATTCATTTGGCAAGATAAAGTCTATGTGGCCTAGAAGCTCTGAGCAGGCAGCAGAGTGAAGGGTTAGTAGAATGCCACAAAGCAGAGAGATTACGGGTTGAGGATGATTACGGAAGAAAATAAATAAAGGATGGGAACAGATGGTGCACACAGTGTGAAGGCCAAAATAAATGTCAAAAGAGAAAACAGCATGGCAGATCCATGAGAACATAAATAAAATGAATCAGGCTGGAGGCAAAAAGGGCAAAATGTAGGAAGCCTATGACACCAAATGAATCTTCGATCTACACAGCACAGAAACAGACCCTTCAGCCCAACTTGTCCATGCAGACATAGAGACATAGAAACATAGAAAATAGGTGCAGTAGTAGGCCATTCGGCCCTTCGAGCCTGCACCGCCATTCAATATGATCATGGCTGATCCTTGTACCTGCCTTCTCTCCATACCCCCTGATCCCTTTAGCCTCAAGGGCCACATCTAACTCCCTCTTAAATATAGCCAATGAACTGGCCTCAACTACCTTCTGTGGCAGAGAATTCCAGAGATTCACCACTCTCTGTGTGGAAAATGTTTTCCTCATCTCGGTCCTAAAAGATTTCCCCCTTATCCTTAAACTGTGACCCCTTGTTCTGGACTTCCTCAACCAAGTTGCCTATCCAAGTTAGGTCTGTTTTCCTCATTTGGCTCATATCTTTTTTTCCTGTATCTGTACAGATGTTGTTAAATGTTATAATTGTACGCATGTCTACCACCTCCTCTGGCAGCTTGTTCCTCTATGATAATAAACTCTCATCTTAAATTCATGCACTTTGGTTTGAGACTCCCCTGCCCTGGGAAGAAAAGAGTGTGACTATTTATCTTATCAATGCCCTTCATTTTATAAACTTCTGTAAGATCACCCCCTCAGCCTCCTACGCTCTGGAGAAAAAAGACCCAGCGTATCTTGCCTTTCTGTATAACTCAAAGCTTCCATACCCGGCAGCATTGTCGTTATTCTTTTTTTGCTCCTTTTCTAGTTTAATGACATCTTTCCTACAGCATCCAGAGCTGTACACAGCATTCCAAATGTAGCCTGACCTATTTATTGATCAGCTGTAACATGATGTTCTACCTCCTGCACGCCATGCGAAACACAAAATGCTGGAGGAAATCAGTGGGTCACATAGCGTATGGAGAAGAAAGGGACAGGTGATGTTTCAGGTCTGGACCCTTCTTTAGACTGATTGGAGTGGGTGAAATAAATTTGGAAAAGAGAGGTTGGGGCAAGTCAATGCCTGGCAAGTCACAGATGGATATCTCAGTTTGAAGAAAGGTTCCGACTCAAAACATCGTCTGTTCATTTCCTCCACGGATGGTGCCTGACCTGCTGAGATCCTCAGCACTTTGTGTTTTGCTCAAGCTTCCAGCATCTGTAGTTTGTTTGTGTCTCCAGGAACCTTTGTAATGACTGATGAAGGCCATCATACCAAACACTTTCCTCATCATCCTGCCTACCCATGTCACCTCTTTAAGGGAACTACATTCTTGCACCCATGTGTGTCCATGTTGTACACATTCCCTTGGACCTTGGAGAAAAATGCAAAAGAACAGAAAGGCTAAATCAGCATAAAAATAGCAGATCAAACAGGTCCTCCATTAGAATTTAACCTCTTCCTTCTTTCTTCAGCCCAGCAACAAAAGTGAAATGGTTGAAATCAGTTCATGGAGTTGGCAGTAATCTCTTACAATTAATATTCAAATGGCAATGTGCAGATTTGATCAGTAGAACCCGTCCAGCTACAGTTACACTCATAGAATACAAGTAACTCTTCTAATGGAAATCCTTCCCTCCGCATCAGATACTGGCACTCTGAAATATGAAGTGGCACAGAAGGATATTTGGGGATGTAAAATTCAGTGCAAAGTAACTTCCCATGGCTGCAATTCATCGTCGGGAGGGAATTGCAGTGGCAATCGAGAAACATCGACTAGTTGCTTACTGTGGCAATGTGCAGCTTGTGGGAAGCGCTACTACTCCCTGGGGGAATGAAAAGTTGGCGATGCTTAAGTAGGATGCACCAGAGAAGGAGGAAATTAGTTCGAAATGACAGCCAGTACTGGTGTACAATAAAAACACAGTTGCTGATTGAGACACTGCAGCAAGCCAATATTTCCAACTTCAAAATAGGAATTTGTTTGTTGGTATCAGAGTTAGCTCAGCAGCAATATGTCACACTGCAGAAAACAGGGTGTCTTATCCACCCCCCACCCATGACACAGAGGAGCAGTAAGGCATTGTGCTCAATTTTTCAGTTTCAAAAGTATCAGCTTAAGGTGGGAACTCTCACATCCACTGGGAGATACAATTGAGCACAACTTTTTTGCATCAAACCTCTGAGATATAGTTTTCTTTTTGAGGGAGATGGCAGATGTGGAGTAGACACCAATTGTCAGTCCATCACTTTCTGCTTTTGAAGGGATTCCTCAATGTATACAATTCTCAATCTCACAGTAAACATACATAGGTTAGCCGTGTTTGGTGGTCAATAATTTAATGACTTCATATAGTGCAGCATAAAGTGCAAGATAAGCAATTACAATAAACAATCATCAGCAGTTCACATAGATTAATGGTGGTGCCTGCAGGCGTGACACCTGCAGCGTCCACATCACGGCAAGTATCGGTGGAGTGCGGGGAGTTTTATGCCACATGCCTGACACTTGTTGGTCTTCCAGTGCATGGATCCGCTGCCGACTGCAACGTTCCAATTTATACGATGGTGAGCCATGGGACACAGGGAAGCTTGGTGCAGTAAGCTCTTCAGAGGAAGGTCACAGTGTTGTGTTCTTCAGCCACAGCGCACTGAGTGGATGTGCCCTGTGTAATAACCTCTCAAAGTTTCCCTGATGAAATGTTTGAGAATGAAACATCACTGACATGTTGATTATATTGTTAATATGTTAAACCTACGTAATGATGCAATAAATGAAGGCAATTCCATGTGTCCCTATTGTATCTTTTATGATTAAAGTACATTTTTGTAAAAAGTAACTAATCTCACTATTCCATAGGGAAGGTAATTAAAATGTACATTTCTCTTTGTGTTGTCTATACTCGGCACTCAAACGGCCTATTGTGCCAAACATTCCTGGAGGTGTCTTGGGAAGAACAGGTAGCATTTAATCTTCTTGCTGCAAGAACCTTCATTTCTACAGGAAAAACATTGCACTTGCTAATGTTGCCTGCTGGCTGTGCTGCTGCAAACTAAACAATGCTTTTCACAGCCAATCTTTTGAACCAGGGAAAACAGACAGGTTTTCTTTGACATGGATAAATATAGGTGGTGTGTGGGATGTTTAACTGAAGAGCTCTGGGTCAGGCTGGATCCAGACAAACCCAGCTTGTATTACTTTGCCTATTTTTGCTCTTCGCTGCAGTGGGTAAAAAAGAGCAGACCACCCAGCTAAACCAATTCATGGATATGATGAGGGGAAATGTGATTCAAATTGCCAACCAAAGGGCATGAAAGTTAATTATTATGTTGAAAGGACAAGCCAGGCTTCAAAATCCATGACCCCCCCTGAATATCAAAAATTATGCAGGATGAACAAAGCCTTCTGATGTACAACCTAATGTATTGCTGAGAAAGCTTCCATTTATCTGCGAGATTTCTTATTTTACTCTCACAAGGCATCACTTTCACACATCAGACATAGATCCTTGAGGTTTCGTATCACCCGTGGAACTATTCTCATCATAATCTGCATCAATTTAAGGTTGACATAATTATGAATTCTGTGAGTAAACAGTCTCTTTGAGATATACTCAAATTCACAAAGAACGAACTTGCATATTCACGTAAATATATTCTCAAATTTAATCTTGTTTTTAGTTCTAAAGCTCCTTTAATTTGGTGTACATTTACACACAAGTTTATAGATTTCAATAAATTTACAAAATATAAGAAATATTAAACACAATTTATTATATTGTGTCATACAAACTCCAGGTACTGGTAGATTTTCCAAATATGTAACTCCAATGTGGTTACTAGCAAATTGGATTCACTAATCAGAGGATTCTCCAATAATTTCCAAACATTAAGATGTCAGCAGGCAGCTGTACACAGACATGAAAACAATTTAAAACCTTTACAGTTCTTGGTTTATCTGGCCCAGTCTATCCTGATTTGTGCCACATGGGTTTAGTTTTAGAGAGAACTAGACCAAGTGCAGACCCTTTGGTTTTGCTCCCCCAATGCACCCCTTCCCTACCCGTAGCCCCCATGGGAGACGTGGTCCTCCAACTCAAGACGTTCCCGAACGTAAGATTCCAGGACTCCCCTTGCCTCCCTCATCAGTGCTCTTCAAAAACATTCCAATTACACTTGCCCTGCATGTTGCAATAGCAATTCGCCCTCCCCTGCTAGTCGAGCCATTGTGACGTCATCAGTTGAAGCTGGTCGGTTTGAAATTCAAGGTATTTAAATTTTTTTTTTAACTTTAATCAGTAATGTCGAGAAATAATGCATAAATGTTCTGTAAAATTGATCTCTGCCTTGAGGGGAAAAATGTGAATCAGAATATGTAAATATCTTGTGAAAGGTCGCATTTTTAAAGCTTTAATCGTGAATAACATGTCAAATATAGAATGAAATCTTCACTGAGGCTGTTCACTGCTAGCCTAGCCATTGTGATGTCATTAGATGAAGCTGGTGGTTTTAATTTTAAAGTCTTGATATGAGGATTGAACCCGAGGTGGGATAGGTACAGTAGTTGAACTGTAATGAGCTTTTGTTATAATAAAGATTAGTTGTTTCAAGTGCTTGATTCAGTGTTTTTACTGAAACTATAGGGGGGGGAAGCTTAGAAACGAGCAATTTACAGAAGTGGATAG